>NC_135758.1:13065509-13665509 GCF_052425735.1 Oculina patagonica
TTTGGAAATTAATCAGTGCTCTCTGGGGATTCGAATAAAACCATTTATAGCCATTTGAAAATATTGACACGGTTTCCCGCCTTTGTTTTGGCACTTTTTTGACGAGTCTTTGGCTTTATTGTCAAAGGTGTGAATATAAAATCACTTAAAAGGGTGTGGAAATTAATCAGTGCACCCTGGGGACTCGAATAAAACCATTTATAGCCATTTGGAAAAGTTGAAATGGTTTCCTGCCCTTGTTTGGGCCCTTTTCTGATAAGTTTTTGGCTTTTTTGTCAAAAGTGTGAATATAGAATCACTTAAAAGGGTGTGGAAATTAATCATTGCACCTTGGGGATTCAAATAAAACCATTTATAGCCATTTGAAAAAGTTGAAATGGTTTCCCGCCCTTGTTTGGGCCCTTTTCTGATAAGTTTTTGGCTTTATTGTTAAAGGTGTGAATATAGAATCACTTAAAAGGGTTTGGAAATTAATCAGTGCACCCTGGGGATTCGAATAAAACCGTTTATAGCCATTTGAAAAAAGTTGAAATGGTTTCCCGCCCTTGTTTGGGCCCTTTTTTGATTCGTTTAGTATCGGTATATTCTTGTGGTTTTGGCAACTTGACGTTTTACGTTTTAGAGATTTTTAACGGGGGTGGTATGTTCTCGCATTTTACTGATTAATGTCAATCTTTTCACGTGCTCTTTAGGTATCCCACAGATCAAAAGCTTGGCAGTAAAGGAACGTAATGTAAGCATCACGTGGTTGCCAGAATTCGAAGGAGAGTGTCGTGTCCTTTGGTACACGGTCTACTACAGAGAAGTAATTTCGGGAGTAAAAAAAGACCAATGGAATGCAGTTTACATGTCACAACACAACACAACCAATTACAATGTTCACCTTCACTGCTACAAGGAATATGAAATAACAGTTTTTTGCACGGAGTGAAAACGGAGTAACACCTCTGAGCCAAAGAAATCTGTGGAAAGTCAAAACTGGAGGAGGTAACTACAGTCAGAGCTAGGAACAGGACGTGTAACTACATGTATTACTATTGGCCTTTTGTGTTGAGGATGAACAGGTGACAGCTAAATTAACCAACAAGAACAGGCATGCTCCTGTCAAAACTGTATTATACTGTTACTAGGCCATCTTAAGGTATCAGTATACCCCAAAATTGACCATTTCAAAGAAAAATATATTTTGGTATTTTCGGATAGATCTCATTAAGACCTTTCATTCAAAAAAAATGTTATGGAAAAAGATTCACTCACACAGAGTTATGAAGAAAAAAACATTTCTTGCCATTAATTATAATTTATATTTTGATATTGATAGCTGTCAACAGGTTGTCTAAAGGAGCGCGGCGATGCTACCGTTGCGTGACTATCAGAGTTCTTGGTTTTCAACGAGTTGCTTTAGGTGTTTTGCGCTGGTAAAATGCATATTTTTTCAGACGTCAGTAAAGAAACATTTTCCCATTCCTATCTCAAGTTCGAAGAATGTTGCAAAAACGGGAAAGGACAAAAGATTTGGCAGATGCGCTAGTAGATAGCGACAACGGGTTTTTCACCGCTTGAATGGGTAACAGCACGACCTGGAATCACGACCCGCAGTTCCTCGGCTTACTTTGACTACTTTAGGATTCTTGTGATTCCACGTTATCGTTGTTTTAGATTTAAAACTGTTGCACTGAGACGAAAATTGTTATAACGCAAGCGGTAGAATGTGAGTATGAAATCATGCAACAGTCTGTTTCCGGCCAGAAGCAACATTTGACACCGCTTTGAACAAGTTATATTGTTAAAGTAAAATGAACCTTCATTTTATCGCTCAACGCCTGGTCATTTTCACACGTCTTGTGTAATTAATCTCATTACACCGGAAGAACGGCCCAAAATACATTTTCGTTCGTATCTCGAAAACAGAGTTTCGAAGAGAGAGGCGCACATTTTAAGTTCGTTTTCAATGGAGTTTCAACAATTTTCGTTGAAATTTGGCAAGAATGTTGCCCGATAATTGAGCAACAAAACTGTGTCGGCGAATTTTTATTTTTTTCTTCTTTCAAAAGTTATGGCTGTTTTAACGCAGAGAATAGTTGTTTCTTACACTCTTGAAGTTTAACTGCGTGTCAAAAACAAACCAGACAAGTAATCAATTTTCCCCGACACAGTTTTTTATAGAAAGGTGTGAAGAACACATAGCGATGTTGATCGCTTCTTTCCGTTCAAAATTGTCCGGAAACGAACCCGATTTATGAGCCTCGGTACTTTTGGAAAAAACACGCTCTTTTTGGACAACATTAATATTTGAACTTAAAATAAATGTATCTTCGCAATCTACAATTCCTAAGCTTTCAGAAAATATATACTTTGCTGGGGTTTGCTTTAATTAACAGACGGTAAGGCAGCTCCAACGCACACTGGTCATTTGGGGTATACTGATACCTTAAATTCAAACGTCAATAACAATAATTGCACGGGCATCTTAGTCAATAAGAGCAAATCATTTTTTAGTTATAATTTAACATACACCTAATTGCAATAATGTTGCATAGAAAAAAAAATTGAAAAAGGCAAATAGGAATAATTGAGCCGTATGACCAAGAAATGGCCTCCTCACATAACAAATAAATCAATTTATCATATTACACGATTAATAAGTGTACAAGATATAAACTTGCGAGTTTCCTGTAAATACTTTCAATTGTTAAAAACCGCTTAAATGATTCCAGAAGGTATTTAAAATTTATAATTAAAAACTAAATGCTCTACTACGTCACCCAGTCCCTTATCTCTCGCAAAGGCTGCGCAAGTACTTCTTGGGCCAACAGCTCCACATTGTTTTCTTAATATAACAGGTGACCACCAGTGACCACCGTGCAATCAATTGATCTGTGTTTGGAATCTTCTCAGTAAACACACTGGTTTCTGCAACGAGGCTCCTGCTAAGGATACTTTGACTGTGTTTGAAAACACGTGAGCCCCGCGATGGTGGAAATGGAAGTGAATATCCATTTCCTGATCCTGTGCTCTTTTCTGCAACACTTTCTTCCTCAGGATTGATCCCAGTCCACTTCTTCAGTTCTGTTAGTATATCTGTTAGTATATCTTTCATTCCCACGCACCAGATCGGATTCGATTCCTTTGTGCTTATCCAAAGTAGATCTCACGATTCTTTTGACATCCGCGAGCCATCCAAGCGTATCCAAACTTTTCACATTGGATCGTAGTAGCTTATAGAACATATTTGACCTTCTTGGATTTGTTCCGGTAATAAACGGCAGTTTCGTGTCCACAGTATTGAATTCAACAGTTATTGCTGTTTGGTCTAAGGCTTGACGGTCTCGTTTGCTGATAATAGCATCCGTTTTGTTAAACTTGGAAAACAAACGCATTTTGATTTGGCCATCTAACTCTGCTACAATGCACGGCTTCTCCGTCATCCTTACTCGGTTCGGATTGTTGCCCTAGTTCGAGCACTCTGACTGATATCTGTCCCGTCGGAGGTGCAACTTGTGTTGTGAACTGCTTTAATCATTCAAAACTTATCCAAAATTTATCACCCAAAACTAAAAGCTCAAGAACATTTTTTTCTCGCTTCGATCACTTTTGTGGCAAACCCCAAAAGTCATACGATACCTAATGTCAAAACCCTCCAAAATAAACACTAATGAACGCTAAACGTCTATTCATCACCATGAGTCCTTTAAACGCCCAGTGGCGCATAGGCACTTAACATGCTGTCTCCATTCCTGTTTGTACTTTGCAAGCTTTGAAGCTTGCCCCAAGGTAAGATGCAGTGACTAAAGCTCTGCCTCTGCAGTTCTTCTCCAGATGGACTTAGGAAGGCCCCCTTGCCTTTTACCCTCTTGTGTACATCTGAGAGCAATTTTGGGGTTGCTTAAGGATTCGCTGCGTAGCACATGACCAACCCAACTCC
Source organism: Oculina patagonica (assembly GCF_052425735.1). Lineage (NCBI taxonomy): Eukaryota > Metazoa > Cnidaria > Anthozoa > Scleractinia > Oculinidae > Oculina > Oculina patagonica. The sequence goes on from NC_135758.1 coordinate 13,069,435, forward strand.
ATCTTTTCCGTGTAAGAACAATACTTATGTCTCTCTGTCAATTTGAAGAACTCATTGTTGGAAATCTTTCTTTGCTATCAATATCTCGACACAACTATGACTGATGATCAAGCTATTTAACAATTGTTTTCAATTTTTCTTTTTATCAAGACAACGTTATTGCAATTAGGTGTATAGCTGACCCAACTTATACTTTTATTGAATTATTGCAGGTAAATTATCACACCCTGTAGTTGCCAAAAACGAAATAGAAATTAATGTCTGCGTTATAAATTTTACGTGGAGTCCTCCAATGGATAATGAATGTCCTCTTACGATGTACATAATATACTACAGAGAAATTAATTAAATCCGGAGGCAACAAAGCTGACTGGCTTCAAATCCATATCACCCAGCTTAACATGGCCTCTTATGTTATACCACTTAAATGTGACACGAAGTACGAGATTGCAATGTCTGCTAAAGATGAAGAAAGGGAAAGTGGGATGTCAAACTCCTGGCACGTTAACGTCAAAACCAAGTGGGCTACTACAGGTATTCTTAATAACATTTTTTGATTATGTTTCTCGAGATTTTTGTACTATTCATGTCGATTACTTTTATTCAATATATTAAGCCAACCTTAAAGCGGAGCTCACCGGTTATTTACTTTCCCCTTTATTTAAATCTAAATTAAGTGTCCATAGACATACAAAATAGGACTTGAGCCCGCCATCAAATGGTAAACCATAATCTGATCTGCCGCCTATGATGTAACAATAATCATTATAAATTCAGTGTTGATCTAAAATTACTGCAAAGCACCTGTCACTAGTCCAGCAGCTCTATTTACTCCTCTGTGTTACGGTTACTTCAATTGTAGTCAAACATCTTCTATTCTTCAAGTCAGTTTTTATAAAACACATCTTCACTATACGTTAAAGTAACTTTCCAATCGGTTGAGGGTGCTTACCATTCAACCAAAAGCTTGGAAATTTCGGACACAAGGCAAAAAAGTTTACGCTGTCCTTTCATTCCGGTTGGTACGAACCGTCGGAAAATTCTGCACCATTTGTTCGGTTTCCTCATTTCCAGTCTCCCAAGGGCAAGGGCAAACCGGAGACTGGAATGTAAATGGTATCGATCTGACTCTTGAAAATACTTACCATTACTCAACAATCATTCCAACCGGTCTATTACGGCAAATGATAAACAACCCTAGTAAACCTGCTTTTAAATCAGGATCTTAATTCTTGGTATATTTTAAGGAACAACAGGCGAAAAAAGAGAAAGAGAAAACTCCTTGGAAAAAACAGCTGGAATAATTGCTGGAAGTATTGCCCTTGGTGTCATGGTAATTACGGGAATCGGTTGCCATAGAAAGAGGAAAAGAAATAGAAAACGTCGTGCCCTCTTGTCTAAAAGGTAATTGAGCAATAAGGATTTAATTAAATATTTGATTTTAACTTTCTCTTTCTCTCCACAATTTTTAGAAAAAAAAATCGTTCAGTGGAACGATGACTGACACAGTGTCACCGATATCAGCTATATCAAATCGGTCGGTTAGTTTGCCGGTCTAAACTATGCGCTGTTTCGCTCAGTTAATTATTAAAGTAAACTTTCGACTGCTGCCCCCTTGCTTTGAAAAAAAAAATGTTCCAACAAAAACATGTTCTACTGCTGTAAAATCAAATTATGTTTCTTTCCAATTCAGCCATTTCCTCGACATCCAAACCGAAACCTTTGAAACGAATTTATGTCTCTTATAATATAGATGACGATCTCTTAGACTGCAAATTTTGAAAAAAAGTTTATATGAGAGCGTTTTCGTTACACAATAGGGTTGCTCAGTTTACTTACAGAAGTAACGTCGTTTTGCGAAAACTTTTATTTAAAACTAGTCTATGAGTTTTCCTACTTTTTTGCCCTGAAATATATAATATGCAATAAACCACATGTATCTCTGTGAAGAAAACAAAAACAGAAGTGCAGGCCGGAGAAGGTTTCATTACAGGAAACGCTTACGGTCATCTTTAAGAATTTCAATGGGTATTATTGCTTGTACACAAAAATGTACAAATGTACACAAACAGATAGTTAAAACATAGTGCTTTACTTGTTATATTTCAGTGAAAAACATTGAATTTGATATTGTTTAAACAAACATGTATCCGGATGACTAAAAAACTCTACAGTGTTCTTTTTTGTGTGTGGAGAAGCTGGCTAATTTACAAATGAATTTTCTTTCTTCAGGTCTAAGTCCGACATCATTCCCTTATTGCAACGGGAAGTTCCACCAGAACGAATAACGTTTTTGGAGGAACTGGGTCGAGGGGCTTTTGGTAAAGTCCACAGAGGGGACCTGAAGGAATTACCAACAGTAGAAGTGTTTTACAAGCCCAAGCACCAAAGAGTGGAAATAACAGAAGCAAAAGTGGTTGCCATCAAAACGTTACTTGGTTAGTAAACATGTAACAGATTACTGATAACCACACACTTTTCAAGTATTCAAACGAGATCGATTTATTGAATGACCGAACGAACGAACGAACGAACGAAAGAACGAAAGAAAGAAAGAAAGAAAGAACGAACGAAAGAACGAACAGTGCAGGCTGTCTTTTTTTCCTGGCCAACTGCGGCAAGGTCGGTACACCACACACTGACATGCCACCAAGGCAAGGCAGGGGTTTACGGCAAAGAGCCCAAAAGTGTGACCACTTTTATAATTAATTTACATTCTTTCGTGCAGTCATTATCAAGTCAAAAGCCGAGGACAGTTTCCTGGTGACTTCTCATTGGATTTAATCTGCACGAAAGAATGTGAATAAATTAAAAGTGGTCACACTTTTGGACACCTTGCTGTAAAAGACAAGGAAAACTTGTGTTTTCTAAGAAATAACTTCACCAGGTATCTCCACAATGGGTGTTCACGGAATCCAGGTATCCAGGTATATGTGTTTACATTTATTATCAGTCATATCCCTTACCAATTTAATCGGCTGGAAACAAATTATGATAAGTTGGGTGTTGCAGGAGATCCACTTCAGGACATTATGTCTAGTTTTGATCTCAATATATTTTTTTTTCATTATCAGTTTCTTTATGTTTCATGTAATTTCAGAAACAGCCGGCAACGAAGGAAAAGATCTTTTCTTGCGGGAAATCGAGTTCATGATGCAAATTGGTCTCACAGGAATGTTCTCAGCATGCTCGGTTATTGGGTAGTGTCAGAACCCATCATGTTAATCTTAGAATATGTTCCACACGGCGATCTTCTTCAGTGGCTTAGAAGCAAAAGGCAACAGGTAAGAAAATATCAATTTCTTCAACTTGTGCAACTAGTTATGGGCAGATGCAATGCATTCACATTTAACGCCCAAAAAGCGCAAGACTGATATTCAGTTTCGCAATGGCAAGCACATTTTTTAAAGGGACTTAAAATAGGAGATAATAATTATACGATCTATTAACGCCTATTTTTAATTGGTAAAACAGACTTACAAACTCGGCATATTTTCAAAAATTATCGAATTCATTACTTCTTATTTAAGAGTTACCGATAAGTTTTTGGATTTCAGGATCTTGATATTTCAAGTAATTTGTTTTCATAGTGTATCTGCGTAAAATATTGATGACAAAAGGCGTTTTATTTCAATTGCAGGTGATCAAGGTAAGGAATAGTATCGATGGGAAATTTTTTAAAGATTTGCAACAAATCGCAAGTGAGCATGCCACCAACAAAAACTTTGAAGAAGGCACTGAAAATGATGCACCCGAGCAGCGCTACTATGGAGGCATGGAGGTGATCTTGTCTACAAAAGGAGAGCTCGGGGTACCAACGGAAGAACCTGCACGTCTTGGTATTTATGACTGCACTCATGGTAGCCAGGAAAGTGACGTAAAAATGGAAAAAGGAGAGTATGAGAAAGAAGAAACGGGAAGAAAAGAAGTTCATTATGAGGGGAATAATTGCGGCTATCCTAATCATGGAGAGTCACCATGTTTCTGCCTGGCAGTGGGGGGTTCTTCCGGGATTGATAAAAACGCACATCAGACCAACAGTCCATCTGGATGTGAAAACAACATGTCGCCCAAAGAAAAGGATCCGAAGGAGGTGAAGATAGACATGCCTTAGGACTATCATCTTGACGAGATGTTGCATGCTGACAACTTTCATTCCAACGATTTGCTCTGTTTTGCTTGGCAAATAGCGAAAGGAATGGTAAGTAATGCCATCGGAGACTCAGTGGTGTCAATAATTATCTTTAAAGCCGCTAAGTGCATGTTTGATTCTTTTTATGAGTCGCGATGTCATAAACAACCTTTCAGAAATTGTAAGATTCAATTTGTCAGATATCTTGATCTCATATATTACATTTACGACTTGTAGCATTTCCGGTGCAGCGCGCACCGGCTCCAAGCAGAAAAAGAGGGCACTGGTATACAGTAATTCGTTACACGACAAATGTTGTTACGTTCCAGACGAAATTGTCACAAAACTTGCTCATAATGCCTGTTTCGTTTTTCCCTGTATTGTTATTTTTACAGGATTACTTGGCCAGCAAAGGATTTGTTCACCGTGATCTGGCAGCACGTAACATTCTTCTCGGTGAGGATAGAGTGGTTAAGATCGCCGACTTTGGTCTTCTGCGCGACACTCAGGGCAATGTATTCGAAATGAAACAGAAGAAAAAACTGCCAATCAAATGGACGGCTCCTGAGGCCTTACACAACAGCATATACACTATTAAAAGTGACGTGTAAGTAAACTGAAGCGTATATTGTTGGACGAAGAGATCGTTAAATACTGGGACAGAGGGCTGAGATGGAGGATCCCTGAAGAAAGTCAATGTTAGTTCAGAGTATTTGGTGGCACATCAAGAGAAAATCTGTTGGTTGAAATGGTGTTGAAATAGAAAGGAAGGATAAGATGACAGCAATCTTGGATATATACAGTATTTATAAAATCGATTACTTTACATTGTTGACTTTTGTAATAAAAATCCAGAAAATCGATTCACAAAAACAATTGATGACTAATTTACGGTGGCATTTGCATTTGTACTTTTATTTTTGTGCGTCTAAATTTTAGGGGTTCTACCGTGACACCGTATCTGTCACTCTGACAGACAGTTAATTACACAACTACTTACAATTGCACTTCATAGATTCAATTCACATAATCATCTCATTGCTTTTAGAGCTGGCATGGCAAAATGGCCTCTACAGGTTCCTGTAAGTCACGTCAATCTTCACAAATATATGAATAATTGCGAATAAACAGATTCTTCTAAGATCTTGTCAGTCGCTCTTTTTATAAAGCTTTTTTGACTGATTCATTATTTCATTTCAGATGGTCCTTCAGTGTTCTCCTGTGGGAGTTAACCACAATGGGTAAGAATTGTCAATCACCCAGAAATAGCTATCTACTTATTTGTTATTCATACAGAAGAAATTATACTATTATTTACCGCGATAATGTAGCTTTGTACAAATAGGCACATAAGTGGCATATGAATTTGTACTATATATATTTTTAATTACTAATTTTAAAAACACGAAACAACTTTTTAAAGACATGTTTCGGCATGACTTATGCCATCTTCAGTTTATTGAGAATTTAAAATCTAGGGCTCTATATATACCCAAGCTACAAATACAAAAATAGAAATGTATACAAAGTAAAATTACAATAACAAAAGATAATGGTAAAGCCGTTACAAAGTGGCAGGTACTGTCTGGTACTGTCTAGAACAGTAATTACACACAGTGCGAGCTTTAAACCGTTACTAATAGAACAAAAGATTAAAATAAATCTTTAATCTTTTGTTCTATTAGTAACGGTTTAAAGCTCGCACTGTGTGTAATTACTGTTCTAGACAGTACCAGACAGTACCTGCCACTTTGTAACGGCTTTACCATTATCTTTTGTTATTGTAATTTTACTTTGTATACATTTCTATTTTTGTATTTGTAGCTTGGGTATATATATAGCCCTAGATTTTAAATTCTCAATAAACTGAAGATGGCATAAGTCATGCCGAAACATGTCTTTAAAACGTTGTTTCGTGTTTTTAAAATTAGTAATTTTACTAGTGCTAACAAGGAAATATGGATATATGTTTAAGTTACTTTATATTGCATTATGAAAAATCTCGCCTTTTCGTCACTTAACAATCGTGGTACATGATAGAAAGATTTGCTGAACTGCTTACTCTCCTTAAGATTGTTTTCTCTTTGAATTTCATTTCATATCCAGGAATAAGCCACAAAAAGTTGTATAGGCTTCTTAAGACTGAGTATCGCATGGAAAAACCGAACACATGTTTCGACGAACTGTAAATATATCACTGTTTGTTTTTTAGTCATGTAAAGAGTGTAAACATACATTTCGAAAATTTCATGAAATTTTGCAACACAGACATGAATAGGCCTTATACGCGGTTTTCGACGCCATCTTGACGAGAAGGCAAAGCGGGTTGAAATTACAGTGTTTGTATGGGAAGCCGACGGCTTGTACATAAATTGAATTCTGGACCACTTATGAATTGTTAAGTTAAAATACTAGGCAAAAGTTTTTATTCGCCGAGCTTGAAGGATGTAGCTTTGCTGGAAAGCGTTCAGTGACGTTTTTAATTTCCCATACATATATTTTTTTAGTTCCGGAAATATTTAAGGTTAAAAAAATCGTAAAATATGCACATAAGGGGACTGATGACGTCATCTACTCAACCCAATTTTTGTCAGGTACAAAAAGTGAGTTATCTCGGTTTTTGTTCTGCAGAGACCAGTGAAACTTGGCAAACCTATAATTCTACTCGTGACACATGTACAGTTATAATCAAATTATGTTACCATGGCAACTCACTCTTTTCCAATCCCCACCAATTTTGTTTTAAATATTTTAGATATTTTTCAGTTTGGAAAAATGAAACCCGGGTAAGACGTCCGCCTTATCTATTCATAGGCTTGCCAGGTCACCCATGTGAAGCATTATTGACAAATAAGAAAACAGAATGAAAAGCCCTCAGCAGTGGGGAGATCTGGAACCTAGCGTGTTGCCATGGCAACCAAATTGTTAAGTTTATATTGTGAAACACAACTAGCAGAGTGTTACTGCAAAAAAATTAGAGGCTTCTCATAACAATTGGCTGAGATATCACTTCCTTCATATTTGATCAAAATACGGTTGAGTCTATGACGTCATTACTATGATCTGCAGATGCAGTAGCAGTTTGATTACTGGCCATCACCTTAGCAACGTGAAGCCCTGCCATCGTTGCAGCTAAGCCTGCTGCAGCTGCAGCAGCTGCGTGACCCATTGCCTGATTACATGTGATATCCTCTCCATCGACAATTTTTTTCTTACTATCGGAGACCAGAGATGCCGAAGCTCCGCTTAAAGCGCCAATAGCTGCTCTACATGCGATGAACTCGCCCACTTTGAGTGAAGCGGACTCCAAAAGTGTTACGCCTATTGCGGCCCCTCCAGGCATAACTGCAAGTACATAACCAATCCTTATTTTCATCAACCACTTGTGTACGTCGCACCCATTTGCAGTGGCCTCCTTGCTGATAAGGAATACAACCCACCCGCGATACTAGTTACAAACCACGGCGATGACAAACCCGCAGTAAGAACAACTCCCACAATGCCTAGAATTGTTATCCCAGCCGACAAAGGAAGCAAACCCATTCTTTTAATCCAGGCTAACCTTTGCTCTATGGTTTCGCACTCTGGCCAAAAGATAGCTTTGAAGTGCTTGACCGACAGCCAGCCACTGGTTGTGGTACCTTGCACGTTTTTCTCTATCTTGCAGAATATCGTACGCCATTATCACCCCCCGGACTATTGCTTCGTCGCCATCGTCGTTGAATTCGAGGTGCCATATCCGGAGTTCTCGAATAAACGCCGTTCTAATTTCTTCATCTTGCTTTCCCTTTGACATGGCACGCACTTTTTCCATGTCTAGCCTTAAAATGTTGTACAGATTACGACCTTCATCAAGAGATCCCAGTTCTTCGTCTCTGTCAATTTTTCGAAGGCATTCTTTTTCCTCTTTTGGGTATAGGCAAGGTCGTCCTCTTCAATATCAGGTGAATTTGTAATCTTTATTAACCTGTATTCAACCCATTGCTAAGGTTTCGGTAACAAAACCTTTTTCGGTCGTTTATCTTTGCATCTTGCAACGACTTCAAACTTGCAATTTTTTGTCGCTTGAATGAAGGAACTTAGTTTTCGGCCTTAATGTTTTTGATGTGTATGGCAGCCAACAGACAACATCCCAGGTGACATTAAGGTTGAGGGTGACATACGCATTCTCCGATTCGTGTATGATAAGCAATGATTTTTGTTTTCGTTCCATTTCTAACTGAGCCATTTTCAAAAAATACCGAAACGTGAATTAAGTATTTCTGAAAGCAGTTTATAAGACAAGAAGTTGCCGAAAGGCTTCTTATAGCACAACTAAAGTAAAGCGTGCGTTCTGATTGGTTTATTTAGCGTCTACTATTTGCCCATGGGTGCACGCTTACGTATGTTCCAACCTGAGCGCGCGCGCTGATCTGATACGGCATGGCACGAGAAAGTGCCACTACTCCACGAGTATTTACTTGTTTTCTCGATTTTCCTGTGAATTTGAAAAGCTAAACATAAGAAAAAACCATTTCTCCATAATCCTGAAAGATTTTGAGGAATAATTCAAGTTTGAAATAATTCAAAACTTTGTTTTGTTTGTTTTTTCTTTTAGGTTTTCGTCAGCGTTTACATGAGCACTACACGCAATTGTTCAAATAAGCGCGCGAACTTTTACCTCAAAGAAACTTTAATTGAGCGTGGTCACGCTGCATGGGGTGATTCATTTCATCATTAAGATGCGCGTATTCTTCAAGGGCACATTAAATCGTCTGGAGCTAGTGTTCGCCAATCAGCACCTAAAGATTCGCGGCCCGTGTTATTTTGCCGGGATTATCAGCGTGGCACGTGTAATTTCTCCCATGATCATTCGGGTTTATTGCGCGGGGAAACAAAATTCATCCGTCATATTTGTGCGACCTGTTGGGTTCGTGAACGGAAGAAACGTGCCCATCGCGAAAATTCCGAACAATGCCCTTTACGTCAGACACCGGATGTTGAACCCCCCCCCCCCCCCCTCACCGTCCCTGGCAATTCCAGGTAACTAACTCGCGCACGTGTTTCACGTAACGTGACTTCAGTGTTTTCTTCTTGTTCTCCAGTTTCTTCGCCTATTGACTCACAAAATTGTATTGACTCGTCCCAGGATTTAATTCATCAGACTTATGTTTACTCGCCTTATTACTGCTAATAACAGATTTACTAAAAACTTTAGGCTTCACCAAGGCAAATTAAAGTGGTTAAAAATAAATAAAATAAGTATGAATGTTAAACTTTTGGTTTTGACAATATGCAAATTAGCTCAGGGTGTGCTTCAAAATGGGTCATTAAAGAACTAAAAAAATTACACGGCCCAAATTTTTCTCAACTGAATTTTGTTCTACATGCACTGGGATAACTCCTGAAATAAGTGTCCTTTTTTGCTAGTTAGGCAGTTAAAAAATATAAACATCTAAATTTTGGCAATTTTGGGTAGTGCTTTTCTCATCAAAAGTTGGCCAAATTTCGTGCCATGCCTCACACTGTCAGAACCCTTTATGCCAAATCGGCATATATGAAATGAAAGAGCATTTAAAGTAAAATCACAGCTTATAAATATTTATTTTAGTCAAAAGGTTTTGAGTGTTTGATTTTATACAAGTGCAAACTTACTCCTTCAAAAACAGGATTTTTCATGATTTGAAGGCTCAATATGGGACCATCCCTGGAACTTTGAAAATAAAAGTCAGAAAACCAAACTCAAATGGCTTTTGGAATATCTCATCAAGGCCAACTTCTGCAGTAAGTTTCAGTAAAATCGGTTAACCCCGACTACCAAGGTCTTCTCTGACAATGACACTTAAAAAACAAGAACCAAATGAACAGAACATAACTAATATTTTTACAAAATCCAGGGGGGGAAGCAACTTCCCATACATTCTCTCATATGAAATCTGAGCGATGCTCTCACAACTTGCAAAGCAATCATCGGGACGGTAGTCAGCGGATGTCTCTTAACCTGCGATCAGGCGTTATTTTTCTCGCGGCGGACGGGTCAACGGAAAAATGAACGCCTGATACAATTACTTGTCGAGTCGTCTGTAAAAAGTCGAGAATCTGGACTTTTTTCTGATTGATCAGAAAACAAAAGGCAACAATAGAACTCTATCTTGATTGGCTAATTGAGTTCAAGTCTAAAGGTGGATTTCCACTGTCGCGTTTTTGTTTACGCACGTTAACGCGCGTAAAAAATATAAACGTACGTAAAATGAAATTTTACGCGCGCGATTACGTGCGTCGAATTTACGTTGTCCAATTTCCAATGCCACGTTTTTTTCCAGGTATTTACGCACGTGACGCGCACGTTTACGCGCGTAGCGATTTTGGGGGTTTTGAAAAAAGTTGAACCGAGTTCAACTTTTTTCGCGGCTGTCTGCGGTTACGCAACGATTTACCCAATCATACTTTTGGATTTCGTCACATGACACCACTAACCATGTGGAAAACCATTTTGTTTTAAATCGCCCATCGATTTACTTGGGAAAACATTCAGATGTAAAAACACTTCTCATCGAGAAAGTCTTAACATTTCAAGAAATAATCTATAGAACTGGCTACAGAACCAAATTACACGAACGCAGTAGTGAAAGAAAACGCCTGGCGTCAGGTCACGTAGACTTTGAACCGGGAATCCGGGAAGGTCGCCTCAAATCCTCTTTTACTTGATGGTGTCTTTCGGAAGTATTTATAAAATGCCTCTTGGTCATATTCACGCATTTCTTTTTCTAGCGTTTGGTACAAAGTGTTTTCATGGCAGCCATGTTGGAAGAGTCAAACAACAAGATATTTGCATAAAAATGTTAATGATTTTTCCCAAAGGAAAAACAACTTATTGTTTCACTTCTCCAATATGGCCGACAATCACGCACTCTATTCACCAACTTGATAATTCAGTATGGCGGGCATTTACGCACGTTCAACGCGCGTAAAAAGGAAACGCTTTTTATTACTTTTTACGCGACAGTGGAAATTTGCCTACGTATATTTTTTTACGCACGTTTTACGTACGTAAATATTTACGCGTCAGTGGAAATCCACCTTAATTTCTGGTCCAAAAATATCGCGCGTAGATGATTGTTATCATGGCGGTTGTTGAGCGAAATGAAGTAGAAAGCGAGAAAGCGAGTTCTTCTAGCTTTTAGAAAATCTCTCAAGAGTTTTGTTCACAAAACATTTATATTAAAGACGAACAAAGGGAGTGTATTCGACGAATAGTTTGTGAAAGAAAAGATGTTTTGGCGGTGCTTCCGACGGAATTCGGCAAGAGCGTGATCTATCACCAATGGTGTCGAAGAGTATTACATCACACCACCAAAGACTATCGTGCCAGTACACAGTGACGAAAACTACGACCTTGAAATGTCTGACCTGAGCCTTACACAAAATCAGTCTTTGCAGAAAACAAATTTTAAAAACCATCCGATCAGCTCGTTCAAAAAGGGGTAATTCAAACACATGCTTGTGAGAGCAAAAATATAATTTGAAGGCGCTAATCACGCTTATCTGATGGCATCGCCGACATTCTCGACGACGTTGACAGATATTTTAATTAGGGGGCGGCAGACGACTTGACAAGTAATTGTATCAGGCTTTCCTTTTTTCTCCTTCCCTCCGCCGCGAAAAAAAGAAAGCCTGATCGCAGGTTAGATGTCTCTAAGGCGCATGAGCAGCTCCTTTCTTTGTGAACTTACCAAAACAATAACAACATGGGACCAGTGAGAGAGTTCGATTTTTTATATATGTAGTAATAAAAAAGACTTTCTAAGTTTTGTCTTTAAAGCAGCGAAAATTTCTCCGGAAAGGTTCTTGGTGTCAATATGTGGTGTCTGTTATGAAATAAAACCATCATGGGAATGGTAATGAAAACGTGGCGATTGAATATTCCCGCGCTGGTCGGAGCTATTGTTCTTGCTCTATTGTTTCGAAGTTGTTTGTTGACTTGGTCTTTCTTTGTTTTACTTCATTTACAATCCCCATGTGGGCCAGTTGAAAATCATGGTACAAACATTTGCATTTTAGCACTGAAAAGTAGCACGGCATCACAAAATTCTGCGTTCTTAAAACTACACGACGATGACGAAATTTTCGGATAAACAAGCTGCTTTTAGATTTTTAGTTAAGAGAATTGAACCCCTTTATAATAAGTGATTCCACGGCATAGCAGCTTCCATTTCGCGGGAAAATATTGCCTGTTGCATCATCGTCCAAAAACCGCTGACTACATCGTGAACTGATCGCTTTGCAAGTTGTGAGAGCATCGCTACTCGGTCCCAGACCGTTTCTTTCCGCCCTCCCCCCCCCCCCCTGACAAAATCGCTTTGATAAAACTTGGAAGGGTCATTCAATTTAAATAGAAGTACCACTGTAAATAGTACCACTGTAATGGAACCATATTTTGGCATCAAAATGCCAAAAGGGAAAAAAAAGGAAACCTTATATATATAAGGACTGAAAAACTCAGCAACCATATCCCACGGCACGAACCCGATATAGCCCCACATTCCTCGGTGGGTTGTGACTTACCGTCGGCAACTTGAAGTTCTTGAAATCAAAGGACCTGGAATAAAGCTCCACAAAACACAATTTCGTAGGGAGTGTTTTTGCTAGAGATTTCAGAACACATTTCTCTTGGTACAGCTAAAATAATCACATGTAGTTAAATAATATTTTACACGTTAATGAATTATGTACGCTGTTGCAATTGAAAAGAGCTGCCAAGTGGCCACAAGACAAGAACCTGTTGTTGGGGGATACAGTTGACTATTTTGACTATTCAGGAGGAGAACGAAAATATATCTGCTCGAAATACAATATTTAACTATTACCAACGATTCGAATAAAGGATCCCCTTGTTTTACTCTTAAAAACGTATTTACGTTTAGACAGTTTATTAAGACTGAAATGACAGTTTATTAACTGAAAATTGATGAAGGTAAATGAACCGCCGTAGCGAATTTGAAAAGCGGAAGTTTCGAGCGTTATGTTGCACTTGTTTCGAATAAAACGTAACGCTGCCATCAGCCATAAGACATTTCAGGTAAAATTTGCAATATCCAATGTACAGTGAGAGTGACTACATAAAGCAAAATGCAATCAAAGATTCGACTGACACGAAACAGTAAACATCTCGAGAGAATTTAATTTAATTCAAAGATCAGGTAAATGTAATAAACTTCTTTCAATCTTTAAGGAATTAGTTTGCATTTTATTTTGGCTTACCCTTTGACAAATCTTTCAAATAAGCCAAATAACAAATAAGTCGAACTGTAGTTTAAGCGTCTATCAGCCAAGAAATACGTTTTGAGAGATCAGCGCAAAAAAACTTAACGCTCATTTCCATTAAACAACTTATACTAAGTAAAATAAACATTTGTTTATACCAATGTTTCAGCCAAAAACAAGGACCAAGAGAACAAAGCATTACTAACATTTTTTACAAAATCGCTTTGTTAAAAATTGAACCGGTCATTCAATTTAAATAGACCGTATCTTTCTCGCTTCGGTAGACTTTTAGTCACTACCAATGTTAGTAAACACTGTAATGGAACCCTATCAAAGCATCACAAAGGGATTACAATGCCAAAAGGGGAAAAAGAAAACCTTATATAAGGACTGAAAACCTCAACAACCATATCCCACGGCACGTACCCGATATAGCCCCATATTCCTCGGGGGTTGTGACTAACCGTCGGCAACTTGAAGTTCTTGAAATCAAAGGACCTGGAATAAAGCTCCACAAAACACAGTGTCGTAGGGAATGTTTGTGCTAGAGATTTCAGAACACATTTCTCTTGGTACAGCTAAAATAATCACATTTAGTTAAAAATATTTTACACGTTAATGAATTATGTACGCTGTTGCAACTGAAAAAGGCTGCTAAGTGGCCACAAGACAAGAACCTGTTGTTGGAAGATACAGTTGAGCGAGCCAAAGTGTAATCTCATTTTGACTATTCAGGAGGAGAACGAAAATATATCAGCTCGAAATACAATATTTAACCCTTACCAACGATTCGAATAAAAACGTCCTTTTTTACTCTTAAAAAGGTATTTACGTTTAGACAGTATATAAAGACTTACTTGATTTTTAACTGAAAATTGATGAAGGTAAATGAACCGCCGTGGCGAATTTGAAAAGTTGAAGTTTCGAGCGTTATGTTGCACTTGCTTCGAAAATACATAACGCTGCCATCAGCCATAAGACATTTCAGGTAAAATTTGCAATATCCAATGTACAGTGAGAGTGACTACATAAAGCAAAATGCAATCAAAGATTCGACTGACATGAAACAGTAAACATCTCGAGAGAATTTAATTTTATTCAAAGATCGAACAAATAAATCGAACTGTAGTTTAAGCGCCTATCAGCTCAGAAAAACGTTTTGAGAGAACCATTAAAAACCTTATACTAAGTAAACATTTGTATATACCAAGTTTACAGTAAAACATGTCGCACTGTATTTCTCTGATTATAGAAAAAAATTTTATCGCATTTCCACAATAGTGTTTTCTTTATATGAAAGATTGATATAAAACTTTATACGCTCGACTCTAAGAAACGAAAAAAGTTATAAGTTGGGACAATTTTGGCCATAAAAAGGTATGTTGAAACTTTTTTTAAAGAAGAAATAGCTGGTGACCACAAACAATTGTTTATTAAATTGCTAGCACAAGGTTTCCTTGACTTTATAAACTATGACAGGATGGTATTTTACGACTGCGATGGGTTTAATCTTCCAAAGTATTCACATACTTGCTTCGGGTATGTAATTCTGAGGAGAAACAAATTATCATCTAAATTCCTGTTCAAACTGTATTGCTCGTTTTTGTTGGATTTGTACTTGTTTGGTTATCTTTGCAAAGTATTCTTTTTTCTCCGAATCCTTAATAGCATTGTCAGTATTTTTATTGTGTTAAACGTTGCAAAATATATTACACTGTTGTGGTTCAATATTTATTGTCGATTGTTCCACATTCATTACCATATTACCATACACATCAATAAAGGAAGATAAAGATTGAACCAAAACGTAGCACATAATGCAGTATTTGATCGTGAGTTTTATTTCAGCTGGTTTGTTTTTATGCTTGTGAGAAAAGCGAGGTTCAGGGAAAAGATGTTTTAGGGAAGATGTTTTTTACTTTCATTCCGGCCTGAGATCATGAGTTTGACAGGGCATTGCAACAACCTCTTAAACCTCCCTGTCAGTTTTAAGAAAGACAAATCGAGCTGGAGTTTATTTGGACTACTTAACCGATCGAGTAAATAAATCAATTTTGTTTTCATATCTTCACCAGGATTACCAAATGCCATAATTTGTATCCAACGAAGTACTTTAATTCGTGAATTACTATGGCTCAACACCTGAGTTGTCAAAATGCAATGACACTTTTCTGCTCTACTGAACCGTAACGCCCAATAACAGGTTAATGTCTTACAATCTTTTGAAGGCCACTTAAAACTCTAGTTTTTCAATTACCGAAATACTTACATCATTTATGAACGGCAAAAACTCTGGTGACCGCATCCATTCTACGACCATTGTGAAATTGGTTGTCGAAAGAAACACCTCCGACAATTTGTTTGGAAGAGCCACTTTGAGGCAATGATGACTCGATGGTGTTTTATAGTTTTTCTGGGCTTTACTCTCCTTTTTACTGAAGGAATTGCTAGCGGTAAGCAGAAAAGGGGTAAAAACCAATATCTTTAAGTTTCAAACTTAGTTTATTACAAAAACTATACCATTTGGGCATGCAATTTATGTCTTTACCTTCAGTCCTCACAGCGCGTTTTTGGCCTAGTTAACCGAAGAATTCTGTCTATTGAAATTCCGCAATCTGTTTCACTTACCTTTTTTTAACTTTTTTGATGTTGTGGCAAACACTATTTTATAGGTGTAATCCAATTGTAAAGTTCACAACAGGGGCGAATAGCTCGTAATATATTAATTCCTTTTGTACTTTAGAGCTTGTAAATTTTAAGAAAACGTACGCGAAGAAAATTAAAACCCACGTAATGAGAAGTTAATCAAATTAACTTGACGAATTTAATGTAAAAGCTCTATTAAGCAATCGGGAAGCTTATTTCTTTTTAAGCGAATGTCTCCTTAAGATCCACAAACTTGACTTACCCTTTGACAAATCTTTCAAATAAGCCAAATAACAAATAAATCGAACTGTAGTTTAAGCGCCTATCGGCTCAGAAAAACGTTTTGAGAGAACCATTAAAAACCTTATACTAAGTAAACATTTGTATATACCAAGTTTACAGTAAAACATGTCGCACTGTATTTCTCTGATTATAGAAATCTTTTTTATCGCATTTTCACGATAGTGTTTTTTTTATATGAAAGATTGATATAAAACTTTATACGCTCGACTCTTAGAAACGAAAAAAGTTACAAGTTGGGACAATTTTGGCCATAAAAAGGTATGTTGAAACTTTTAAAGAAAAAATAGCTGGTGACCACAAACAATTGTTTATTAAATTGCTAGCACAAGGTTTCCTTGACTTTATAAACTTATGACAGGATGGTATTTTACGACTGCGTTGGGTTTAATCTTCCAAAGTATTCACATACTTGCTTCGGGTATGTAATTCTGAGGAGAAACAAATTATCATCTAAATTCCTGTTCAAAGTGTAGCATACTGTATTGCTCGTTTTTGTTGGATTTGTACTTGTTTGGTTATCTTTGCAAAGTATTCTTTTTTCTCCGAATCCTTGATAGCATTGTTAGTACTTTTTATTGTGTTAAACGTTGCAAAATATATTACACTGTTGTGGTTCAATATTTATTTTCGATTGTTCCACATTCATTACCATATTACCATACACATCAATAAAGGAAGATAAAAATTGAACCAAACCGTAGCACATACTGCAATATCTGATCGTGAGTTTTATTTCAGATGGTTTGTTTTTATGCTTGTGAGAAAAGCGAGGTTCAGGGAGAAGATGTTTTAGGGAAGATGTTTTTTACTTTCATTCCGGCCTGAGATCATAAGTTTGACAGGGCATTGCAACAACCTCTTAAACCTCCCTGTCAGTTTTAAGAAAGACAAATCGAGCTGGAGTTTATTTGGACTACTTAACCGATCGAGTAAATGATTCAATTTTGTTTTCATACCTTCACCAAGATTACCATATGCCATAATTCGTATGCAACGAAGTACTTTAATTCGTGAATTACTATGGCTCAACACCTAAGTTGTCAAACCGCAATGACACTTTTCTGCTCTACTGAACCGTAACGCCCAATAACAGGTTAATGTCTTACAATCTTTTGAAGGCCACTTAAAACCCTAGTTTTTCAATTACCTAAATACTTACATCAATTATGAACGGCAAAAACTCTGGTGACCGCATCCATTCTACGACCATTGTTAAATTGTTTGTCGAAAGAAACACCTCCGACAACTTGTTTGGAAGAGCCACTTTGATGCAATGATGACTCGATGGTGTTTTACCGTTTTTCTGGGCTTTACTATCCTTTTTACTGAAGGAATTGCTAACGGTAAGCAGAAAAGGGATAAAAACCAATTTCTTTAAGTTTTAAACGTAGTTAATTACAAAAACTATACCATTTGGGCATACAGTTTATGTCTTTAACTTCAGTCCTCTCAGCGCGTTTTTGGCCTAGTTAACCGAAGAATTCTGTCTATTGAAATTCCGCAATCTGTTTCACTTACCATTTTTTAACTTTTTTGATGTGGTTGCAAACACTATTTTATAGGTGTAATCCAATTGTAAAGTTCACAACAGGGGCGAATAGCTCCTAATATATTAATACCTTTTGTGCTTTAGAGCTTGTAAATTTTAAGAAAAAGTACGCGAAGAAAATTGAAACCCACGTAATGAGAAGTTAGAGATCAAATTAACTTGACGAATTTCATGTAAAAGCTCTATTAAGCACTCAGGAAGCTTATTTCTTTTTTTAAAAGAGTCCTTTTGAGATTGGTAGCCTTAATAGAGAACTTAGGCTCATTAAAAACGGGAGCTAATGAATTTTTTATGTTTTAGTGCTGTTTGGTTACACTTTTTCACTGATTGGCAACAATAAAAACTAAATGTGGAAGATAAATACCTTTGAGAGCGTTAAGTTTCTTTGCTTTCTTGTTCATAAACAGTTGTCATTATGTGCCATATAGAGAGGATTTTCTAAAAGAATAAGTAGCACATGGTGAAAAATCCAAATTCTTTATTTCCGCCGAAAGAAAGTTTATGGTATGGTATGCTCGAAATTTTTTATTTGGCGCTCTTTTTCGAAAGACAATTTTTCTACCCGGAAAAACTTCAAATTACTTGAAACTACGTTCTAAACCTGGTGTTTAAATTTGTTTCGTGCTCTCTTTAAGGCTGAGTGCGAACGCTCTCAAAATACTTATAATTACAACATTACCTGTCACTGAAATGTAGACAATGGCTACATTCTTCCGACCATATCATTGTCCAAAACGTCTTCCAGAGGCGTACGTGCCTTTTCGAGGAGTACGCAATTGTGTACCAGAATTTGTAGTTTTTGACCGGTTTAAAAAATATTTGAAGAACAAAAATCCCACCACGTTTCTAAGCCTACCATAGACTTTCTTTGGGCGAAATATAAAGAATTTTGATTTTTCATCATGTGCCACCACCCACGCGGTCTCAATTGACATTTTCTCTTAACTGATACACTGAAAAGAGTTTACTTCACATTACTAGGCTTCGTTTTTTTTTTCATTCTTGGGTGTTTTAGCGAGACATGAGATCTTGATCGATTTTAGGTCATAAACCATGCAGTTTTCGTTATTAGTATAATTATAAATAAAATCAGGGACGGAAACTTTTTTCAGGTTCAATTTCAAAACAATCTTCAACACCATAAATGACCGAACTTAGAGTTCGCATGAAAATAACATCCACAAAAATTGTCTTAAAACTGACGCCAAACAAAACACCGGGAAAATTAGACATATCAGTGCTGTCGTCACCACTCGGGCAAGACTGGGTATGATATTCAATAATGACATCACAAGGGGAAGCCATGAAATTGTTGAGACTACAGGCGAAAACTCTTATAACACTGTACCTTGCGGTTCGTGGCCAAAGCTGCCCTCATCTGTGGTTTGATGAGGTCCTTGAGTTAAGAGCTATAAAGGCTTTAAAAAACATTCATGTCACGTTATTAAAGAACGTTCTCCCTTCTCCCATTTCAACACGACACGTATTTGGATTAAAAAAAATCAATTTTTTTAAAATAAATTACGTTTGAAACTACTTTTTTTTTGTTGCAGTGGTAAAAACGACAAGTAAACCCATGGAAACTGCTGAAACTACCATAGACATACCACCAGGTAATATAGAATTTAAGACGGATTCCGCTGAAAAATCGAGCAATGAGTGCGAAAATTAAGTACCAAAAATCCAGTCATTGCACGGCAACATTTTGTATACTATTTAAAAGATCTCATCAAAATTCATTTGTCTTAGAGACCCCGCAATTAAATTCTAAAGCATTCTCGAGAAAATTAAAGTCAAACCTCGAAAAAATGTATAAAACGCGCGCATTTTGTTTTGAACCGGCGCAAAACGTCCGTTTTAACTGAAATAAAGACAACTTCAAATCCATTTTTCTCTCGTGGGGTCAGCTTGAGTGCTCAATTTTTGGCAGGTTTTTGTTAGCTGTACTAAAACTGTTGCCATGCTAAGAGGTCTTTTTGGTAACTTTATTTTTGCCTGTATTGCTCGAAAATTGTGCGGAAACCATCTTAATCCAAGCCTTCAGTTTGTTTATTTATGCAAACAGCTGATGTCAATACCATGGTTTTGATTTGTTTTTATAGGCGCTGACGGTTTTATCGTGACTTTGGAGGTATTTTCTGGTGTTCCGGACCCACAATGGATGATTTTACGGAATAATTCAAAGTACATGGATATAAAAAAGGGTTTGCACCGTGGAAGATCATATGGTCCAGAAAACGCGCCCGGAAAGCTTGGTTTCGAAGGATTTCTTGTGCAAGAGGTGAAAAACGGAAAAAAGCAACCGGAAGTGTTAATCGTAGGTCGCGGAACAGTTAAGCTACAACTTCTTTTACTCAAGAGCATACCTAAAGGTATGATATCGGAAAAAATTTACAGCATTGTTCAGAAGGAAATCCAAGGTGGAAAAGTCTCGGCCGTATTTGAAAGTCAGGCAAAGAAACGTTTTGCACCGGCGTACAATCCCTGGTATTGGAACGTAGAGAATCATATCGAACGTAATAACTGCTACAATTTTGCAAGTACCATCAGGACCGATACTTTTGCTCAGCCTGGTCGAAGGGGAGGACGGCCGCTTCCTAGTTTGTTTAATGCAAACGACGTCAAACTTTCGGCAATGGCTGATCGCTTGCAATTTGAAACTGCCCGACCTCAGATGAACGCCCCAGACGGACCGGAACACTTGGTAGCTCTGGTACATTATGAAGGTTAGTAAAAAAAACCTCTTGACCGTTTGTATTTGTTTAAAAAAAAAAAAAAAACTGTGGCATCATCAATCAGAAATGGTAGTTGAATTGGGCTTAATGAATTAGCAAAGTAACGACGTGTAGACAAGATAACTTGCTCTATCCTCTTGCAGGATTACTATAACTTCTAAAATTCTCAAAAGAAATGTTGTTGAATATATGGTCGGATTTTGGCGCTTGTACCTCAGTAACCTGTAACCTTATACTTAATTAAGAGTCAAGGACGGGAAACAGGGCCAAAAAGTTTTCGTATTTTCTGCTGTCGAAATCCGAGTCAACGAGACCAGATTCGAACACAAAAAATGGCAAATCACTGAAAAATAACTGCCAATGAGGGAGGAAACGAGATTGAGAGCGTATTTATTAATAGAAAAATAATTCCCACTTTAAAATATGACTTAATGCTTGTTTTTCCCATTTTTATTTTTAATGATCTATACATATCTTTTTTTAGCATAAAGCTATAGTTATTAAACGTATAACATAAACGTTAATAATACATATAGTTATTAAGCATGCAACAATCAATCAATCAATCAATCAATCAATTCATTCAATCAGTCAATCAATCAATTCGTCAGGAAGCAATCCGTTCCTTTGCATGATATTCATATTATGGGATTTTAATTAGCATAGCTCTAAATATATTTTATACTATCGAGTTTTTAACAGATCTTTTATTTTACTAGGCAACTTTTTAACTATATATGATCAATATTTTTTTACAAATGCATTTATTTTACTGTCTCAAATTAATTAGGAATAAAAGTATTTTTTATTCGTCTTTTAAAATATATCTGTAGTAAATTTCCTTTTATTAGAATATTTTAAAATGAAAGCGCTATATAAATTAATAAATTAAGGTTGTAATTTTTTTTGTTATTACGTTAAATCCAACACCGTCATATAAGTACATGAAAAGATTGAAAAGATCACTTTCTCAAACAGTCACATTCGGCAAATGTAATTTCGGTCGACCCATGAGTTGAGATTTTTGCTTCGTAAAAGTCACAAAATGTGACTTCGCATTTGTTGGAATATAGTATTTGTCTTAATGGTTTTACTCTGGTCCATACCTTTTCCTTAATTTATGAAGTAGATTGTTGGTTGTGCACGTACGCAGTAGAAACCAAACTGTTTTTCAAACTGTTTTTCACGCAGTTGCTTTAAAAAGTGTTTCTTCTTTTGTTTACAAATTGGCAGATTTACTTTTTTAATCTAAGCAGAATAGTAAATTTGAAAAGAAATACAATTTAATGTAATCAATGTTAATCTTGTATAGGTGATCCAAATTCTCCATATGATCGAGATTATCACTGGTACCGTTTGGATAATAACGGATACTGGTCTCACAAACCTGGAAGAACTCACGCGACTGACAGGGATGGAAATGGAGACAGGATTCGAGATCCAAGAAGAGCTGCAAACGGTGCCATCCCTTACAGATTTGTCTGCTTTATGACCATCAACAGGCATACTGCTACCATTATTTAAGAATTCATATCAACACCGCATATGTTGCTGTAAATCAGTTGTAATGCAGATACAGGCATTTGATTCACAGAAACCTGTGAATCACTAAAACAAATAAAAGGGTATCTGTAAAACTCAAGCGTGAGTCACTTGTTTGTTACTTCGTCTCTGGTTTGATTGTTTCTTTATTAGTTCAAAAACTATTTAAAGGAGAAGTTCCCTTCAGAATGTCATTTATTTTCTTTACGCCAATAAAACGTTTACATAAAGATATGTTATTCACCAAAATTTCAGCCTCCAACGTTTGCTATTACCCTACGAAATCTTCCCCAAAACTCGACAACTGAACGCCGCCATCTTGGAGCTGGTAATGAATGCCTTAGCTGGGAAATCAAAGTAAGTGTGGCTTAGTCGATTTGGCATGAAGGTGTTGACACACATTGGGACATGTTACAGCGACATGTAGCAGGAACAAAATCACAACATGGGCACAAACGAGAAAATCTGGCAGGGACATGTTGTAGCGGCACGTCCTCTGGAAAGCACACACGAAAGGAAGCACCGCCGCAACACGTCCCGGCTACATTTTCTCGTGTGTGTATACATTTTGTGATTTTGTCTCTGCTATATGACGCTGCTACAGGTGTCTGCAACATGTCTCTTCGTACTTGTGTAAACATCTTAGGAGTGATTAATTGTAGATTGCATCTCTTTGATGATGAAGAAAGAGTAGCAAATACGCAGTTGTTCAAATTTTTAAAACGATAAATAAATGAAAGATGTCGTTACCGCTATGAGCTAACCAGACTGAATTATTGTCCCACTTTGTAACTGGTGGCTACTTCATGTAACATTGCCTAGCTTCTTCCCATTCCTCTTCCATTTCCTCCTGCTCAAAGTTTAGATACCTATTTCTAACAATTGAGCTTCGAGCTAAACTCTCACCAATAATTCGTAACTCAGTTGAAACCACGAACGATTTTTTTATTCCTTTAAAGGAATTAAACATTTATTTTAGTTATTCAGATCTTATTCTATGCATTTGAAATTATTTATCCTAATGTATCCCGTTTACACATGTAAGTGACATGATCAGCATTCCAGGTATCTTGGTTCTCAGAATTATATACATTTGTGACCCATTATCACGTGCGTGTTTATTGGCCATGCATTACGCGATATAAGGCCCCATGGGGGGGTGGGGGTTGGTGGGGGGCGGGGGGCGGGTGTCCGGGTTTTTTTTCCCTAAATATCCCGTATCCCGTTAATTCCCGTGGTTTGTATCCCCAAGTTTTATGATTTATATCCTGGAATTTCTATTCTAAATATCCCATATCCCTTTAATTCCTCCCCCCTAAAAAATATCCGTATCCTTATAATTTTTCACCCAAATGTCCCGTATCCTGATAACCCCTTATGGGGCTTCCGTTATGGTTCAGTGAGTCTAATAGTTTTTTATTTCCTGTCGTTTAATACTGTCGGAATGTTGTATTACTGCAACGTAGTCATTTAGCGTTCGTTACTTTAGAGTTCGGCAGTTTTGCTCAGGTAAGTTCGTTTGCCTCCCTTGAATAATTGCATGAAGGGATGCGATTAATTAAAGTAGCCGCAAGGACCTGCTCACCAATTCAATACTACGCATCCATAACTGTTTACATGAAACTTTCTTAGAAACATGTAACGTTAAAGGACTGCAGGGCGGGCGAGTCCCGCTCCAGAAATCGCGTCTCGCTCCAGAAAATCAAACACATTTTACACTTTTACTACAAACTGAAAAAGGTTTATGCACCTCTTATGAACTTTTTATCTCTGTATTTTTATGGTATTGCCGTTTCCGGATTCGTTAATTCGTTTTAAGCTTGGGAATCGTTGCAAGGTGTGAGATTTCGAGGAATTGTGTTTGTTTGCTTGCACGTATTAGGTAGAAAATCGTACTCATTTCTCTGCCTGGCTGCAAATATGTTCTATTCAATCCAGAGAATTAAGCTTAAAACATTAATATTGTCCTTTAAATGCCAGATGGCATAACTGAAGTACGTAGAGCGAACAGTCTCTCGAAACTGCAAAAACGGGAAGGCATATTCCTTGCATTCCACCGTTACTAAGGTCGCTAATATTTTCATCTACCTATCCAAGTGTTGATATAGATGCCATGTTGTTCCATTAAATTTATTTATTAGCATGAACGGGGTCAAAGAAAAAAAGATTGATTTTTTATCGGCAAATGCAAACTGTAAGGCAGCAAAGCTTTTTCGATACACATAACCAGTTAAATCCAAGGAGGCCCTAAAACGAAAATTTAATCGAAGTTGTGTTTTCTTTAGACTTAGCTTCCATTTGTTAAAATTGACACAAATTAGCATAAAAAATCCGTTTGTTGAAACTACAAAAATAATTGCTTCAACCAGTGAAACAGTTAAAGAATTTTTAAAGTTGGTTTCCTAGCTATGCACAACATAAGAATAATGTTTGTCTGAAATGGATTATAATGGAGATTGATTACAGAAGAATCATATGTCACTGTTATGTGTTAGTCTGTTTCGTATTGGACTACCGTAGCCGGTTCCTGGAACTCGCTAAACAGTTCTAAGAAGGACTACAAAAGAGATTGTTCGTCAGGTGGACACGGAGTTTAATCATAGCAGGATTCGAGTCAATTTTCAGCCTGTCCTAATTCTTTTGCTCTCGTTTTTCCACCGTACCATTTTTGATTTTGATTTTAAATTGTTGTTGATCTTTATTATTGTCTTCTTATCCAATTAATATTACTTTTTGCATTCGCTAGCTTTTTTTGGAAACGAATTAATGTAGGCATTAAATATAAGAGCTTCTCCTGGCCGGAGTCAATTCGTCTTCAAAGCATTCCATTATCTTGAGCAATACTGAGGCAGAAGAATTCAAATTTCCCAACTGACGAGGAACGCAAGAAGCCTTAGGCAACTGTTTCAGTTATGCATTACTTTCAGTTACATTAAATTTGCGTTTCGGTATCTTGAAAATAAGACTGGCAATATCCTTACAGCATGTTATTCGTTCTACAGGAACTCTTTACTCTTGCTCAGTCAGTAATGGCACGAAAACAAAAATCGTTGCTAATCATGAACGAATCGGAGAAAGCTCAAATCACCCTCAATCTCTACGTCACCTGGGATGTTGTTTGTTGGCTGCCATACACATCAAAATCAATCAGGCCGAATACTAAGTTCCTTCATTCAAGCGACAAAGATTGCAAGTTTGAAGTCGTCGCAAGCTTCAAAGATAAACGACCGAGAAAGGTTGTCTTACTAAAACCTCAGCAATGGGTTGGAGACAGGGTAATAAAGATATCAAATACACTTAATCTCAAAGAAGACGACATTGTCAATTATCCAGAAGAGGAAAAGGAATGCCGTCGAAAAATGAACAGGGACGAAGAGCTAGGATCCCTTGATCGAGGCCGTAATCTATACAACATTTTAAGGCTAGACATGGAAGAAGTGCGTGCCATGTCAAAGAAAAAGCAAAATGAAGAAATTAGAACGGCGCTCATTCGAGAACTCCGGATATGGCACCCCGAATTCAACGAAGATGGTGACGAAGCAGTAGCCCGGGAGGTGATAGTAGCGTACGACGTTCTACAAGATCGAGAAAAGCGTGCAAAATACAATAACATGGCTGACTACGACAACGGCTGGCTGTCGGTAAAGCGCTTCAAAGCTGTCTTTTGTCCCGAGTACGAAACTATGGAGCAAAAGTTAGCGTGGATTAAGAGGATGGGTTTGCTCGCTTTGTCGGCTGGGCTTACAATTGGAGGCATCGTGGGAGTGGTTCTTACTGCTGGTTTCTCATCCCCGTGGCTAGTCACTAGTATCGTGGGTGGGTTGTCTTCGTTAAAGCAGACTATCAGTAAGGAGGCCATTGCAAATGGGTGCGACGTACAAAAGTGGTTAATGAAGACAGGGATTGGTTACCTACTTGCAGTTATGCCTGGAGGGGCCGCAGTAGGAGTCGCACTTTTGCAGTCCACTGCCCTCAAACTGGGTGAGTTCCTGGCATGTAGGGCAGCTATTGGCGCTTTAAGTGGAGCTGTGGCATCCCTGGTCTCCGATGCTAAGAAAAAGTTTGTTGATGGACAGGATGTAACATTTAAACAGGCAATGGTTCATGCAGCTGCTGCAGCTACTGCAAGCTCAGCTGCAACTATGGCAGGGATTGGTGTTGCTAAGGCGATGGCCAGTACTCAAACTGCTACTGCGTCTGCAGATCTTGTAGGAGCAGTCGGAGAACCGGTTTCCCAACCGTCGGAAGCAAACCGTCTGGCCAAGAGCATTCCAAGTCCTTTGGCTGCGAAGGGCACGAAAATGGTGATCGAGAAAGCGGCTGAGTTTACTGAGAAGCAGCTGGATGATTATGTGGAAAGTGGAAGCCCCGAAGAGCACTTCGTAGTTGGCCAAGGCCTTACTCAAGAATGGCGTGATGCAATTACCAAAGCCATCACTGAAAAACTCTTCGATGGAAATGTTAGATACATATCCCGGGGATTCTGGTTCTCTAAAATGATTGTAAGCTTTTTTGTAAACGGAAAAGAAATCACAAAACAAGTGAGAGGAAGTGGAAAGCGTATTCATATCCCTTCCGGTGCAAGAAAGATTAAAGTAAGATTCAAGGTGTCGCGCCCACTCTGGGGTGACATTTTAAAGTATGATCGATTCCAAAAGTGCTGGTGTGTACCGTATGAGCCGCATGTCTTTCAGTACGAAACTCCACCAATCCGTACGTTTACTATCTGGGGCATTTTGCGCTGGGAAGCGGTGATGAAAGTCACAGATGAGCGCTACAATGAAACCAACGAAATGTGAATGATTGCTGACTGGAAGTCAATTCTCCTGAAAGACAGCGAAACATTACCTGAAAACCATGAACAAAATGGCAGGTACTTGATTTTAAATCTTAAAGGACATTACAGAGGCATCTAGGATTAACATTTCTATTGCCGTATACATATTACAGTACTGCCTTCCTTACCATTGCCACTTAATAAAGTTTTTGATTGACTTTTGACAACTTCTCCTCATCTTTTTCACAACATTTGCTAATGGCTTTTGTTTGAACTGGCCATTAAAATTCCAAGAACTATGAGAGGCAAAGTTGTCAAGTTCCACGTTTGCTCTACGACAATTGTCAATTCCACCTCACTTATCACATTTATTGGCCATTGAAAACAGAGGCCATTTAAAAGTTGTCACAAAGATGCCGAAAGGTTGTCAAGTAACATATCAAACGCAATAACAGTAAGACCAGATATCCAGCCCTTCTTCACGGTTAACTTTGTTTTAACTTTATAAATTTCAATGAGTTTGAGAAAAAATTTAGAACTTTATGAAGTGCCAACGGTACAGCGCGTCGCACTGTAATATGTTTCAACATTACATGTAATATTTTGCAATTTTGTGATTTAAGTAACCTTAATGAGTTAATTTTGTAAAGAGGTATCCAAAGAGGGGGAGGGGGAAAGGGGGTTAAAATGTCACGGTCTAATTTTCAAATGTACACATAAACCGTACTGCTTAAATATAACTTTAATATCAATATGCCATTCCGAACTACCAGAACACTTACAATGTCATAGTGGACAAATTAAACTATTCATTCAACTCTTTTTGTATCTACTTCAACTAGCTTTTCTTTTACATTTAGCTTATTATAGGAAATTAATGATACATGATATTAACGCGAATTTCAAAAATTCGCTTTAATTTTATTGATGTTAACTTTTTTACGATAAGAATTTAACCAGAACTTTTAAAACTTTTCTTAAATTCGCGTTAATTTTATTACGCGTAAATTTTGTTCACGTTGTTAAAATGCTTCGTTATATTCTTAGATAAGGTAGCCTGTTCCAGGCGTTTGGTTAGTTTGAGAGCAACGCAAAGAACGATGAATGAACAAAAAAAAAAACGAGAGTTATTAGTGGAGATGCGACCCTTATCTTTCCCCTCCGTTTATTCGCAAGGCGATAATTTGGACCATTCATCTGTGCAGTTGTATTTCCCCAATAGAAAATATATCTATACTTTAGCTGCGCATTGATAGCCTTGACCCATATTCCCATCTCTTTAGTATGATATAGTAGTATGAAATGATTATTGATAAGTAAAATGATTAAAACAGTGCGAATTGCACCGAGAAAATATCTGAACTTCCGTATGTTTTATACGTAATAGGGAAAAGTAGAGGTAGGGAGGTGCCTCCCCCCGGTCTGGTAACTCCCAAGAGATAAAGGGGCATTTTAGAACAAGATACCATGTTCTTGAAGGCGCTAAGGACCAGAAAGTCTTTCTCGGGTTTTGATATTGTGCAAATTTTTTATATAGTAGTTAAATGAAATGTTACGCTAAGCTACGTCATTGTTTGTGATGTCGGCATGTCCCGGCATGTACATACTTTCGAATGGTGCTGTGATGTTTCTTATTATATTGGCATACACATTCTAACAAATGAAATTTTTAAAATAAGCCGAGGGAATTAGTTAAGGGATTTAAGAGGGTTACACTGAATGTGTTAACAGTGCAGTAGCAGATTGAGTGATTAAAGATGACGAAAGGAACATGGGCAATATCCTATTAATGTTACCATGGTTTCGAGAATCCCTCATTGAATACAGTGGCCAACTGCTTTGTAAGGACTTGGGACCAACCTGCTTTCTGCAGTTATGAATGACGTTGTAATTAGGCACCCTCTTTTCGTTTTACCCCAGCTCTCCCACTTAGTGCAGTTTTATTCAGTATGGTTGCTGTTATCCTTTCGAATCTCAGCCCAATCCAGCTGGCTTCATCTTCTCCTGGTGCACATACACTTCTGTTCAATTTGCTTCAGAAGATTATCGTTTGACATCTTTCGCGGCTTAACGATTCTTAGTACCTTCTTGAGACTTGGAGGAGACTTGGCTGTGTGGGAAGACGTTAGCCTTGACAAATCACAAGTCATATTATTCGGTGGCACTATGCTTCCATCATGTTTAATATTGATATATGGCATGGCCAAAAACAAAATTTAATCGAAGCTTCTTTTAGTATCGAAGTTCACCATATCTTGTCTTTATCTCTACCTTTATCTCTGTTTAAGAATAATTCTTTCCAAAAATCACGTAATCAGAATTGACGCCCGCGCAACTATTCACATTTATAAATTTTACGGTGGATTCATTTTATGCGAGCACGCATAACCATTTTCCCGTTAACACATTTGACACCGAGAATTCCCGGGCAAGACCAATGTTGTGACCAAGAGTATCGTCGTGTAAGTGACCTGAAAAGTATTACAAGTTTCTTGGGCCTGCATCAAAATTGTTTTTGAACTGCCATATATATTATATTTTTTTGTATACCATAATTAATTGCCTCCTCTAGTCTCCAAGGATAATTATGCAGAAAACAGTACTACCTGTGCCACTCTATAATAGAGGGCATTTTCTACTTAAATATGTGTCTGCACGCATATGTTGTGGTTTAATTTAACCTTTGGTACAATCTATCTGGTATTTTCCTTTGTTTTGTATTCATTATCATATATCAAGGGTATTAAAATTGAACCACAGCATATGTACCTGCGTGATTATTTATCAAGCATCACGCGATATAGGTCAATCGAGTCTGAGAGGTTTTGTTTCCGGTAAATTTAATACCGTCGGAATGTTGTTTTACTGCAACGTAGTCATTTAGCGTTCGTTTCCGAGATTTTGGCAATTTTGCTCAGGTAAGATGATTTGTTTCATTTGAATAATCGCATGATGAGATACGTAACATTACTGAAAGTAGCCGCAAGGAATTGCTTACGAATTCATAACTGTCATTACTACGCACTCACTTACGTACGTTGACATGACAAGAGGCTTTCTTCTAAAACATAACGGGCTAACAGGGCGGACGACCCTCGCTCCAAAACACTCTCTAGAAATCACACATATTTTACACGTTTACCACAGATTGAAGAAGATTTTAAGCACCCCAGCATATGGCTTATTTATCTTATGGATTTTTATGGCACTGGTTTTTCGGATTCTTTAATTCACTTAGCTTGAGAATCGTGGCAGGAGGTTGGATTTCAAGTAATCGTGTTTGTTTATAAAAGGCAGAGGATCGTAATCATTTCTTTTCGTGGCTGCAAATACCATATGCATCTCATGATTCTAAAAGAATAACCTTAAAATATCGTGCAGGTATACATGTAACGTTGTTCCACTAAATTTAATCCATGAATGCTAGCATACACGGGAAAAAGCGATTGATGATTAGTTTCCATCAGCACAATATGCAGCCTGTAATTCGTAAAGCGACAAGGATTCTCCGATCAGCTCGTAGTCATTCATTTAAAGCAGCCCTGGAACTTCTGTTTGTTTTACAGCTCAATTTGCCTAATTTGACACAAATTAGCATTAAAAGAAATCCCCTCTCACAAAATAATTGCTACAAATAGTTAAAGAGTTACGTTTGGGTTTTTTTCCTATGTGCAACAAAAGAGTGATGTTTGTCTTTATGGATAACTTGATTAATGAAGGGTCATATGTCACATATGATGTGTCGGACTATCTCGTTTTGAATTACGGTTCATATTTGTCTGAGTTTGGGTACATCGACGAGTGTTTGTTTTTTATATTACCCACGCCTCGTGTCCAGCCTCTAATAAAGCATCGTTCCACGCTTATCAAAGCAGCCTGTACCATTAGTGTATAGCTTGTTATATTTACAAATCTCGTTGTGACAACTTTTAGTCGGTTCCTGGAACCCGCTAAAAATTCTGAGAAGGACTAAAAAAGACATTTAATTCGTTATGAAGACACGGAGCCGTTTTATCGCAGCAGGAACTGAACTCAAACCTTATTCAAACTCCAGACAGCGAGTCAATTTTCAGCCAGCCTTAATTGTTTTGTTCTCTCTTTGACACTGCAAAATTTTATTTTGTTTTGTAATGTTGTTGATTTCCATACGTCTTCTTATCCAAAATTATTTCTCGATGGAGCTATTCCTAATTTTGCCAGCTTGGTTTCAGTGATTTGCAACCGAGTTGTAGCATTCAGTTTAAGAAGAACTTTAAATAAAAACCGCAGAAGTTGAAAAATCAACTCCTTCATTTTTGTTTATTAATAGCTTTTAGGTAGATAAGAAACCTGATGTATTTCATTATCGTGGCGTTTGGTAAGGGACGGACCATTATTTTTTTTTGGGGGGGGGGGGGGGGATGAAAAATATTGAAAAAAAATTGTTTGCAGGGCCTGGAAAGACAAATTTAATTGTTTGCAAACACGATATGTAAACCAAAAAATAGTAAGAATTTTGAAAAAATGTTTGCAGAGGAAAATTTTTCATCACCCCCCCCCCCCCCTCCAAGAAAATAATGATCCGTCCTTTATTGGAAGTGTATACACAGTTTACGATCATGTTGTGGAAATTTGCTGAAGTTTAATGCCCTCTAAGTTAGAATCCTTCCAATAACCCAAGCCAATTCTCAGGTATGTTTAATAAGAATATCTATATGCATGTTTGAGCGAGAATTATAGCTATAAAGTTATAGCTCGTGCTAAATACTGTTGATGAAAATCACTTTTTCATTCCAATTTTTGTTATCGTCGACGGGCATTCCTCGTCTGTTCTTTTTTTTTCAGTTGAAAGAGTTGGGCTAAAGCCCTGAAGTTATATTCTACTGAAAAAAAAAGTTTTTATGTTGATAGGAAGTGACCAAATTTTTCTGCGCGGTTTTGTGAGCGAACGCGAGGAGTGTTCATAATAGCTAATTTCGGGTTAAAAATTTAGGAAATTTGTGACTTCGACCACCGATATCGATTTTCTTTGTTTCCTAAAATAAGAAGATTTCTAGGGGAAACAAACTACATCAGTTTTCTTATCTACCTTAAAGCTATAAATGAGCAACAACGAAGAAAATCCATTTTCCAAGTTCTGCCACGAAATCAAATTTTTGCCCGGCCGATCGTTAATCACTCTTAATTGCACTCAATTGAAACAGAAGAATCTAAGTTTCATTACTGGGGAGAGAAGCAAGGAACCTTGAGGCAACTTCTTCACATAAAAATTTGCTTTCAGTTATATTATATACATGTTTCGGTATTCTTCAAAATGAGCCTGGCAATATCCTTACAACATATTTATTTGTTCTACAGGAACTGATCAAATCTTTACTTAGCTCAGTCAGAAATGGTACGAAAACAAAAATCGTTGCTAATCATAAACGAATCGGAGAATGCTCACGTCACCCTTAACCTCTACGTCACCTGGGATGTTGTTTGTTGGCTGCCATACACATCAAAATCAATCGGGCCGAATACTAAGTTTCTTCATTCAAGCGACAAAGATTGCAAGTTTGAAGTCGTTGTAAGATGCAAAGATAAACGACCGAGAAAGGTTGTCTTACTAAAACCTCAGCAATGGGTTGGAGACAGGGTAATAAAGATATCAAATACACTTAATCTCAAAGAAGACGACATTGTCAATTATCCAGAAGAGGAAAAGGAATGCCGTCGAAAAATGAACAGGGACGAAGAGCTAGGATCCCTTGATCGAGGCCGTAATCTATACAACATTTTAAGGCTAGACATGGAAGAAGTGCGTGCCATGTCAAAGGAAAAGCAAGATGAAGAAATTAGAACGGCGTTCATTCGAGAACTCCGGATATGGCACCCCGAATTCAACGACGATGGTGACGAAGCAATAGTCCGGGAGGTGATAATGGCGTACGATATTCTGCAAGATAGAGAAAAGCGTGCAAGGTACCACAACATGGCTGACTACGACAGTGGCTGGCTGTCGGTCAAGCACTTCAAATCTATCTTTTGGCCCGAGTGCGAAACCATAGAGCAAAGGTTAGCCTGGATTAAAAGAATGGGTTTGCTCGCTTTGTCGGCGGGGCTTACAATTTTAGGCATCGTGGGAGTGGTTCTTACTGCTGGTTTGTCATCCCCGTGGCTAGTTGCTAATATCTCGGGTGGGTTGTCTTCGTTAAAGCAGACTATCAGCAAGGAGGCCATTGCAGATGGGTGCGACGTGCACAAGTGGTTATTGAACACAGGGATTGGTTATGTACTTGCAGCTATGCCTGGAGGTGCCGCAGTAGGAGTGGCACTTTTGGAGTCCACTGCCCTCAAACTGGGTGAGTTCCTGGTATGTAGAGCAGCTATTGGCGCTTTAAGCGGAGCGGCAACGTCTCTAGTTTCCGATGCAGGAAAAAAGTTTGTCGATGGCCAGAATGTCCCCTTTAATCAGGCAATGGGTCACGCTGCTGCTGCAGCTGTAGCAGGCTCAGCTGCAACGATGGCAGGGATTGGTGTTGCCAAGGCGATGGCCAGTAATCAAACTGCTGCTACGTCTGCAGATCTTGTTGGAACAATTGGAGAACCAGTTTCTCAACCGTCGAAAGCAAGCAGTCTGGCCCGGCGCATTCCAAGTCCTCTAGCCTCGAAGGGAACGAAACTGGTGATCAGGAAAATGGCTGAGTTTACTGAGAAGCAGCTGGATGATTCTGTGGAAAGTAAAAGCGCGGAAGAGCACTATGTAGTTGGCCAAGGCCTTACTCAAGAATGGCGTGATGCAGTTACCAAAGCCATCTCTGAAAAACTGTTCGATGGAAATGTTAGATACATATCCCAGGGATACTGGGTCTCCAAAATGATTGTAAGCTTTTTTGTAAACGGAGAAGAAATCACAAAACAAGAGAGAGGGAGTGGAAAACGCATTCATATCCCTTCCAATGCAAGAAAGATTAAAGTGAGATTCAAAGTGTCGCGCCCACTCTGGGGTGACATTTTAAAGTATGATCGATTCCAAAAGTGCTGGTGTGAACCGTATGAGGCGCATGTCTTCCAGTACGAAACTCCACCAATCCGTACGTTTACTATCTGGGGCATTTTGCGCTGGGAAGCGGTGATGAAAGTCGCAGATGAGCGTTACAATGAAACCAACGAAATGTGAATGATTGCTGACTGGAAGTCAATTCTGGTAAAGACAGCGAAACATTACCTGAAAACCATGAACAAAATGACAGGTACTTGGTTTTAAATCTTAAGGACATTACAGAGTCATCTAGGATTAACATTTCTATTGCCGTATACATATTACAGTACTGCCTTCCTTACCATTGCCACTTGATAAAGTTTTTGATTGACTTTTGACAACTTCTCCTCATCTTTTTTACAACATTTTCTAATGGTTTTTGTTTGAACTGGCCATTAAAGTTCCAAGAACTACGAGAGGCGAAGTTGTCAAGTTCCACGTTTGCTCTACGACAATTGTCAACTCCACCTCACTTATCACATTTATTGGCCATTGAAAACAGAGGCTATCAAAAAGTTGTCACAAAGATGCCGAAAGGTTGTCAAGTAATATATCAAACGCAATTACAGTAAGACCAGATATCCAGCCCTCCTTCACGGTTAACTTTGTTTTAACTTTATGAATTTTAATGAGTTTGCGAAAAATTAATGATTAAGAACTTTATGAACTGCCAACGGTACAGCGCGTCGCACTGTAATATGTTTCAACATTACATGTCATATTTTGCAATTTTGTGATTTAAGTAACCTTAATGAGTTAATTTAATTTTGTAAAGAGGTAACCAAAGAGGGGGGAGGGGGAAAGGGGGTTAAAACGTCACGGTCTAATTTTCAAATGTACACATAAACCGTACTGCATATAACTTTAATATCAATATGCCATTCCGAACTACAAGAACACTTAAAATGTCATCGTGGACAAATTGAACTATTCATTTAACTCTTTTTTGTATCTACTTCAACTAGCTTTTCTTTTACATTTACCTTATTATAGGAAATTAACGATACATGATTAACGCGAATTTCAAAAATTCGCTTTAATTTTATTGAAGTTAACTTTTTTACGATAAGATTTTAACCAGAACTTAACTTTTCTTAAATTCGCGTTAATTTTATTACGCGTAAATTTTGTTCGCGTTGTTAAAATGCTTCGTTATATTCTTATACAAGGAAGCCTGTTCCAGGCGTTTGGTTAGTTTGAGAGCAACGCAAGGAACGATGAATGAACAAAAAAAAAAACGAGAATTATTCGTGGAGATGCGACCCTTATCTTCCCCCCTCCGTTTATTCGCAAGGCTATAATTTGGACCATTCATCTGTGCAGTTGTATTTGCCCAATAGAAAATATATGTACTTTAGCTGCGCATTGACAGCCTTGACCCATATTCCCGTCTCTTAAGTATGATATGGTAGTAGGAAAATGATTATTGACTAGTAATAATCCGCAGAGATTATTGGAGTGCGTTCGACCCAAGATAGATACACATGATAAGGCTAGCAAACGTAATCCGAGTTACACGACTGTTTATATCGTCATACAAATTTAAAACGACAGCGTGTGCAACATAAAGCGCGCATCCAACATCACTTGAAACTATCAGAGAAACAATCTCAATCCAACAGTGCACGAGGCAGCACGGCAATTTTTTTACTACTGTTAAAAGGAGGACTGCCGAAACGTGTATTTTTCAGCACAACTTACATGGCAAATTCACAAACGCAAACCGAAGAAGATCGTTAGAACGAATCAACCTCGCTCCCAGGGTCTCTCGCAAAAAAGTGCGACGTCATTAATTAGCCAACCTGCAACATACCAAGATACATAGAACGACACATAAAACGACTTTCACTGGACAGTCACGGGACCACACGCCACCACAAGATTAGGATTTGTTTTCCTACCGTCGAACACAAAAATTGTTTACAGCCTAGCGTTTTCGGCTTCATGAATTGTTTTTGCGCGCGCTGTCTTTGTTGACGTTGCTGTGACGCAATTAATTGCTTTCTAATGTCTAATCACATGAGATCGAGGCCAACTTGACACATACCGACATACATAATACCACACATAGAACCACTTTCGCTTGTGCGTTCACAGGACAACCACGGGGCCACAGGCCACCGCAAGATTAGGATGCGTTCTCCTACCGTCGAACGCAATAAGTAAAAGGATAAAAACAGTGCGAATTGCACCGAGAAAATATCTGAACTTCCGTATGTTTTATACGTAATAGGGAAAAGTAGAGGTAGGGAGGTGCTCCCCCCGGTCTGGCAACTCCCAAGAGATAAAGGGGCATTTTAGAACAAGATACCATGTTCTTGAAGGCGCTAAGGACCAGAAAGTCTTTCTCGGGTTTTGATATTGTGCAATTTTTTTTATATAGTCGTTAAATGAAATGTTACGCTAAGCTACGTCATTGTTTGTGATGTCGGCATGCCCCGGCATGTACATACTTTCGAATGGTGCTGTGATGTTTCTTATTATATTGGCATACACATTCTAACAAATGAAAATTTTAAAATAAGCCGAGGGAATTAGTAAAGGGATTTAAGAGGGTTACACTGAATGTGTTAGCAATGCAGTAGCAGATTGAGTGATTAAAGATGACGAAAGGAACATGGGCAATATCCTTTTCATGTTACCATGGTTTCGAGAATCCCTCATTGAATACGGTGGCCAACTGCTTTGTAAGGACTTGGGACCAACCTTTACAAAAACAATTCTCCTGTTCACTACTCATTAGCTTGTTTTATCCCCTTGGCAAGATATCCCAGATTTACTAACAGTTTTACCCAGCACACAATTACAGTGACAAAACAAAACAGAAAATCCTTATTTTATTTCCCTTATTTTACTGATGGTGCTATTTTTTCTTAAAAAATAATTCTTGATTGTTTTTTTTTTGTTTTCATTTTTTGGGTTTGTTTTTAACGAACTACATTTATATTGCTTTTTTTTTGGGGGTGTTTTGAACATTTTGTTATCTTGATTTTTTTTTTTGCTTTTTTAAATTGAAATGTTAACTGTTGTTGTTTTTTTTTTTTTGCTATTCTTCGGTTGGGATAAATTATGGAAAAATAGATATAAAACAATGATAGTACAAAAGGTGTATGTGTCCTCAATTTAAATAACTCTCTTTCTTTTTATTTTCTTCTGTAATTGTATCACTTTGTGGTTTGGATAATTATTTAGAAACTATAGTAACTATAATAGCATTAATAAATAACAATACTAAAAGTATTATATCTTCCAGTAATGTCTCTTTTCTTTTCTTTTCTTCAAGTCATTTGCTGTGGTTTGTTTCCTTTCTTTTTGATATCTTTCTTTGGTTGAAATAAATTTCATGATAAAGAAAGTAGATGGAAAAAGTTTTTTTGATTTTATTCTTTGGAAGCCTGTCTTGTACTTTTCTGTTCGCTTGTCATATATTAATTTTTCTTTCTCAATAAACCTTCTGCACACCAGGCTAAAAACATAAAACCAAAAAAAACAGTTATAATAAAGAAAAGGCAGAAAGAAGCATCACACATTTTATAAAACGCAAACATTTTAAGAATTTCTTTCCATGCTAGTTGAGCTTACTCTGTATCTTGTATCTTGTTTGTTGGCTCGAAGTTAAAGAGAACTTGTCCCGGATAAGCCTTTGATTATGTCGTTAGTAGTATGCCTAAAGTTTTTTCGAAAACTTTGAGACTTTTATCCTGCAGGAGAGTCGGTTTACGGTAGAACGCGCGAACATTGTTACCAAGATCACTCGTGAACGTTTTATTTTTTACAACACACCAAAACACAACTTGCAATACGACAGCTAACACTACACTACTACACTTACATTACTAATAATACCATACATTTTTCACTCGAGTGTCGAAAGTAACTCACATTTGCCTTGGTTTTGCATTGGTTCAAAAATCTCGCGCCTTTTTCTCATCCAATCGGAAGTAAAACCAAAAGCAATCGTACCCCGTGCTGGCTACATCTATATAGTTCGTGTTTTGATTGGCTCACTGCATTGTCTGTGTGATCTCTGTAGTATGGTTTCGGTTCTACAACACTCGTTTGAAAACCGCTCTATCGAGCACGAATTGCGAGTCACACGCACAGTCGTAAAAACTGCAAAACTGCTTGTCTTCTTTCCCACTGTCGCTCTCACTATCTAATGATGAACATCTTTGTACAAATATTTTCTCTCGTTATTTGTCACCATGCTTGTCTTTCTGTTTACGAGTTACTTACCTCATCCTCAGAACTGCTGTTTTTGTCGCTGCCTCTCTTCCTCCAATACTTGTAGAGCCAGACCCCCGCGCCAACTGCAACAGCTATGGTCACACTAGCGACGATGACTTTCTTCATTTTAAAATTAACTTCTTCAATGTTTAAGGTTACACAATACCCGATAGCTTGATCTGTTTGGCAGAGTTAATTAAAAGACAAACAATGGCGTAACGAGTAATTGTGCTAATTGAACGGCTAGGCGCGTGCTTAATGATACACGTCATACTCAAACGCGTGACGTCACTCTTTAAATGAGATCATTTTCAAATTGTTCTACTAGTCAAGCAATCTTTGTTCGACTTAAGCAATGAAAGGGGTATGGATACTACATATTACGCTCGATAAAGTTCGCTTTCGTTTGTTGGAATTGTGACTTGTTAAGTGGGACAAACTGTCCGAATTTTTTAGTTCTTTCATTGGTGGACAATAGGTAAGTTATGTTTTATACAAAAGTTAGCGAAACATCCATTAATTTCCAGCATCTTTTAAACTCTTTTGTTGACTTTTCATAACCTTTCCAATTTTTTTTTTTAATTTTTTTTTTTTTTTTTTTTTTTTTTTTTTTTTATTTTTTTTTATTTTTATATTTTTTTTTTTTTTTTTTTTGGGTTTTTAAAAAAAAAAAAAAAAAAAAAAAATTTTTTTTAAAAAATTTTTTTTAGGTTTTTAAAATTATATTAAAAAAAAAACTCATTATAATAAAAAAAAAAAAAAAAAAAAAAAATGACTATTCAAAGTTTTCCATGACCTAAATTTGGCCACGTGCACTATCTTTGAAATTGTCAAAAAGTATCTTAATCTTGATACAGTTTTCCTTCAAAAACAAAACAAAACACCTAATTTCGTTTGTACCATCAACATCATTGCCCGTGACTTTCTTCGGCCCAAACTTAAATTTTTAGTGACGTTATGTCTAATTGAGTGAAAAGAAGGGCGCCCACCCCTTGGCGTCTACCATAGATTCGTTGCTGGAATCAGTCCCCTTCTACATCCCTGCCGAACGCGTTTACCCAGGCTCGCCGTAACGTATACATGGAACCTTCGAGTGAGTACTTTTACTCAGTTTTCTTGCAATCAAATTCAGCGTGGCCAAGAGCTGAACTCGGGTCTACCATGAAACATCATTAGAGAGATTGAGCATGTTTAGGATTCCCGGATTAGTTTTGCCGCGAACGGCAAAAGTTCAACTTCTGCCGTTCGTACTTTGACGTGAAAGTGGGATTTTTCCCCTATTTTTATGAGGGATTAATTTTGGAATTCGATTAAAAAGGTAACAAAATGAAAGGCAAGCTCACGCTTGCCGTATAGCTAGCGATCAGAACGGCACGTAAACTTGGGATCTTCAGATTTGCAGTCTGTCGACCTAACCACTCTAGACTGCAAGAAGTCCTATCATTTTTTCGCCTTCGCGCAATAAATTCAAGTGGGATCCGCAAAACTGCGTCTAAACGGATTGTAAGCAACAAAACAATGACACGTAAAGTTCAGTGAAGTTTTATTTATGTTCACACTTCGTACACACTGTCGAGCGTTTGGCGGCATTTACATAATTGCCACCAAATTAAATGAAATTATTAGTTTATTATATTAAATTATTAAAAGCACTATATTCGATTTACCTAGTTTACAATTTGCGGCCAAGCTATCAAATCAATTTAGCGTTTAAAAAATAACGCTTTTCACAGCATTGTTAGATATAAAATTTG
Source organism: Oculina patagonica (assembly GCF_052425735.1). NCBI lineage: Eukaryota > Metazoa > Cnidaria > Anthozoa > Scleractinia > Oculinidae > Oculina > Oculina patagonica. Next base: position 13,109,346 of record NC_135758.1, read on the forward strand.
AAAAGTAATCTGATTGGACGGAAAAGCTAGAAAGAAACTTAAATCAATGAGATTATAGTATCCGTTGCACTCCAACAGGCTATTACAGTCAAAACCTACAGAGTGTTTTTGTGAAATAAGGAAATCTTTAGGGGATGAAGGGCCCTACGCGAATACAATTCAAACATTTGACTGATATACGTCAAATTCTATAATAAGGCAAACAAACAATTACGTTATTTTAGAAAACAGGCGAGCAGTCAAACATCACAAATGTTGTATCGCAGAATCAGCGCAGAATTTCACACAAAGTTCACCCTTTCTAAATTTTGAAAACATGTCACAAAAACAGCTATGATAAAAAAACAAAAAACAAAACAACAACAACAACAAAAATAAGTAAACACTGTGGAAAACAAACATATCACATGACAATTTTCTACTTAATTATATAAAAATACATTTCGTCACTCCTTTATTTACGGCTCCTACACTAAGCCGTCCTAGGTGCATTACAACCTCTCTGCACCTTATGCAGCTGAGCATTTCTTATGAGGCTTGCCGACTGTCCGTCAATTTTTACGGTCTGTACACAGCCAGTGAGTCCTTTATGAGACATGCCACTATGAGTCTCAAAACCAGAACCATCTGAAAAACATAACAATATAAACATTAAAATAATTTTTCTTTGTCCCATGCTCGTGTCATGTAGAACATCTTATCTTTATTATTTATTACCGAGCTTAAAATTTACCATCTTTATTATTTAATATAAACATTATTATAAAGGGAACATAAGCTCTAAGACCACTTCTAACCAAGGTTTCCCCTTCCCTCCACATATTGATCTCGATGCAATCTGTTCAAATAAGCCTCATGTAATTATAACCATTCACACTCCTTTTAAAGGTAACTTTCCCAACGAAAAAGCAGGTTTTTTTTACTGGAACTTGCCTATTTCAAACGGACGGAAGGGCGAAGCAGGAATTTATTACTATTTACATGTAGGATGAAATAGATAGAAAAAGGAAAAGAGAGGAGGAGGAAAGAGACAGAGTCCAAAACACAGAAGCATGTTGTTATTTTGTGTGTGTTACCTGGTACACCTCCAATGTGAAATGTTCCATGCTCTAGTGTGTAGTCAGATGGTACTGAGCCAGTAACAGGCGAGTGCTCATCCACTTGTAACTCAACGATAGTTATGTTCCTTTTCACCCGAACTCGGTGAAACTTATTATCACAGAGATGAAATGAAGCGTTGTACTGTCCGTCCACTGGGATGGATGGGTCGGTCCAGCGGATCACAGACGAGTTGCGTTCATCGTTGAAAATGAGAATTATCTGAAAGTGCAATCAACGGGTTTGTAAGAAGGTTTTCTAAACAGAAGTTCTTTTGACTAGTCACACAATCCTGCAATCCTCTCTAGGAATCATTGCGTAACAAGCCTAAAGAACGGCAGGCTGGGCCACTAAGCGAGAGACTACGTATACCCGACATAAGGCAAACTTATTCAAGAAAGTGTTTTTTTTTTTTATTTGGCGCATTTTGACTTGGGCCCACGACGACGGTCATAAACATAAAGTTGTATTCCCCCAGGACAGAGGAGAATCATAACCACTTTGTTACTTCGCGGGATGGTTAACATCTTTCATCTCATCCTGGATCCAGTTCAAAGGATAACTTGTGAAAGCAGACGGATCTCCGCGGCAGGATAAAACATCAGGCGGAAAACCGTCTGCGTTCGTAGGTTATTCAAATGATAGATAACTCTATTCATTGGATAAATCACTATACAGTGGATAGCGAAGTTAGCTTTGTCAGCTCTCACCCAGTCGATAGTGAGTTATCGTCGGAAAATCACTATCTAGTGAATCGAATAGCGTTATCCGTCATTGAACACCCGGAGCCTGGCAAAAAGCTAACTGTCTGCTGATTGACGGCACTGTATGTCTCATCTCACCTGCCCGTCCAGCTGCTCCACGGTGACGGACCCAGGTCCTGAGCTGTTGGTAATGGATAAGAGGAGCCCGGAACGAGTGGTGGTTCGGAAGTTGATCTGTAAATCCGTTTCAGCAGGCAGTGAGTAGTTTGCATCTGTGAAACAAAGCAAAAAAAAAAAAAAAATGTAAGTAAAGGACACAAAGAATGGCGAACCACTCACTAGCAACGCAATTTCCAACTGAAAATGCTGTGGTTTCAATATTGTTTCTTACCATACACGATGTGTCCATCACCATGGAAACCAGCCTGGGCTTGTATCTCGCTATAACATGGTTTGAAATCGTAGTTGGAATCCCCTTCGTCTCTGTCAGTTCTAAAAGCAAGAAAAAGAAATCTCAATTAGCACGGGCTTTTACGATTACGTTTCTCCGTTTATTCTTTAGTGTTAGCTTCGATTGAGAAGGTATATCAAACACTCGGGAGTGTTTTATCACACTTCCAAGCAACTCGAATTTCGTCGAGAAATACTCCTTCTGTCCTCTCGGTGTTTGAAAATGAAATGGAACAATATCTCTCGTGTTTGATATATTACATGAAAGTAAGTAGCTTATAGTTTGCTCTGAACTCGAGAATTTTTTTACTTCTTTCGATGGACTTAAGATAATATTAAAGCAAACACAATCCACAGAAATCTGACGTTTGCCATAGGAAATGATGCTAAACGGATAGCTAAAAGAAGATTAAATTTTATTAATTTCTAATAAGTTTCATACCGAGGATTGAAGGTCTTGGTTCGAGAGTCCGCAGTTTGAATTACAAGAGCTCCCAGACATCCAATAAAACCAACTCCATTGCTCTATCAACAAAAAGACACAAAATTTACAGAAATTAAATCGTTGAAGAAATAACGGGACAGATTGTCAGGTAAGGGCTGTTCAAAGATTGCACAACGACATGAACTGGACAAATCCTAAGCTGATTAACACTTATCTATAATTCCAATTTCTCGAACCCTTGATTTCTCAAGCCTACTGATAATTCAAACTAAAAGTCGTATGTATCACTCAGTCAAGTTAAACACTCCAATTTTACCCCGATTTTTCCACAAGATCTTCGTTTCCCTAAGAGGTTCCAGAAATCGGGATTTCACTGTGAACTATCCGTTGGATAGTGTTATCCACATAGCCACTGTATAGAGCAGTTTTCAATTGAGTATCGTAAAACCAAAACCAAAGTAATTACTCTGACCAATCACAAACGACACAGACAATCCAGTGAACCAATCAAAACTCGAAGCAAATACACGTAGCTGGCACGAAGTGCGGGAAAACGTGCGCGAGCGAGTCACGATTGGTTTTGGTTTTAGTTCTGATTGGCTGAGAAAGTGGCGCAAGATTTTTAAGCCAATCACTAAGCGTAGTAATGCAAAACCAAAGCAAACGCAATTTACTTTCGACACTCAAGTGAAAACCGCTCTATAGGGCTCGAGACTAGCTAGCTTCTTGGCTAGTGACAGCTTTTTTTTCACTAGCAAAAAACAATTTTTTACTAGCCCGAATTCTCAAGCAAACCTATGTTTCAGCATAGGCATTTTGCTGTCTTTACTGGCCCTGTTATCATCACCGTTAGGGTTAATTTTAGGTTACTTTTTGGTAATTTCAGCTTGGTCACAGTCTCCGATAATTTTATACGTGAAGACACTTGTACTTGTTAGTACTGTTCTCTTAGAGTTGATTTTGATGTATGGTTTTCTTCCAATCAAATTCCTGAAATTTTAACTAGCCATTTTGGCTCATGAAATCCCAGAACCTACTAGCCAAAACTGTGCTACTAGCCTGTGGCCAGTTAGCTACCGTTAGTCTCGAGCGCTGGACTATAGGCTATGTGTACAAAACTAACCAGCATTATATTTTATATTTTGTGCAACGATATTTACATGTACCAAGCTCGTAAATCACTACATGACAATGAATGTTGTTTCTACCTCGAACACGGATACATTGGTACCCGGGGGTACCCCTCCATAGTAGTACGGACTGTTGATAATCATTGCTGGTTTTAAGTCTCCTGCTCGCTGTTTGGCGTAGTCGTTATTCGTTGAAACCAACATGGCGCCGAATTGATCAATTCTTAGCAGTTGAACCTAAGTTAAAGAAAAAAATGCGTCAGGTTTGCCGGTAATCATTTTCTGACCTCAACTTATCTTTGGCTAAAATCCGTGAATTAGTCGGGAGAACAATAATGCAATAATAATGGCCGTACCGTATATTCTTGACCGTCAGAGTAGCTGCTAAGAGTGCTCATCACTTTAACTGTTTTGTATCCTGCATTGTATTTGAACACCAAGCGGCCATTTACGAGTTCCAAAATGATAAAATGAGTCGGATTTTGCATGTCATTTGCTGCATAGAGCAGCACTCCATTCGGTACAAGTGAACGGAACCTTACGGAGATCACAAACCTGATAGAAAACACAGCATCACAAGATTAGTAATCTAAAGACAGAATCTTAAACAGTATTTCAATTGCAGACCCATAATTTATGATCGTCGTTTTCTTAAAGAAACGTCTAGGAAATGAGTACTTCTGTGGATTTCAAGTGTCTAATTAAAGTAACTATGCGCTTGCTGTCGTTTTACATTTGCTAAAAGAGTGATTGGTCCAAATAACATACCTATATCCAAATAACAGGTGATTTGGTTCACGCGATTTTCTCGAGCTGGCCAGTTGCCGCAGGCTGCACATTTTCCCGCGCTTGCCACAGGTTACCTGTTTTCCCACGCTTGTCACAGGTTGCCTGCTTTGGCGCGCTTGCCATAAATTGACTGTTTTATCAGCCTTGCAACAGTAACATGGTTTACTGCGAGTACTTTTTTGTTTAATTAATGTCAAAATGCCGCTGAGCTAATTAGCTTTGGGATGGCTTTGTTTTTAGCTTTACTGCAGTAATTTTATAAAGAACCGCTCTGAACTTAACACTTAAACCAAGATCACCCAAAATCATAAGTACTCACCGATTTTGGGTATAGTTTAATACATCAGCAGTTGCATAGAAGGCGATGTAATCAGTGCCTTCCAAGCGAACTTCATCTTCTGCTGATGAATTTCGCAGGGGTGGATACGGGTTACCACAAGTGGGAGGTGGTAGTGTGGGGGGTGGGGTGGTGGGGAGGGCTGTTGGTATGACGTTCAGTTCAGGTGACACTCCAGCCAATGATACACGTCTGCTTCGTCCTGAGAAGATGTTGACATTTCTGTAAAAAGAAACACAACCACGTGTTAAATTAAACGAAGATGTCCTCGTTGTCATTTTCATAACAACACATGACAATGCAAAATAAGTGACATCAAATAAGGCAACAGAATGCATTTTTCTTGCCAGTGAAACTGCAGCTTTTTTTAAACAGACATGCTGTACCGTTGCTACTACAGAAAATTTGATTATTTTTGACACTATCAAGCTCCCTCTTTCATTGCGTCACTGTCAATGGAAAACCAATGGAAGACGAAGAAGTCGAAGATGTCACCGGGACTGGCACCCAGCATACCATTCCTTTCCTTGGCCGCCTTTTCCCTGCGCTTGGCACCAGTCAATCATACATTTCCCCGCGCTTGGCATCGGTCACACATTCACCAAAAATGCTTTGTCGTTTCAATTTCTTTCGTAACAGCAACTTACATTCCGTTCAGCTTCAGGACATTCATCCCTCCTTCAAACGAGTTTATAACCGGAAAAGCCCTCGGTACGGTTGTTCGTTCGTCCACGCCTCCTATCAACACACTTCCATTGAGACGAACAGCGCCCGCGGGAAAACCATCAGGTATCGACAAGGCATTGCCATCAAGAATTACGTTGCTCCTAGTAAAATGAAAAAAAAAAAAAAGAAAGAAAGAAAAGAAAAGAAACAAGAAATAAGAAAGAAATAAGGTGTGAATTATTCTTGAAATTGGAGGTTATGTTCAAAATTTAGCCTTACTGTAACGTTTCAAGTTTGTTGAAACTTATCGTAGCCATGACATTGGTCCTTTAAAATAGTGTATCAAAATGACCCGGCTGATTATCAAAAGTTCTCTTTACTAATTTCCGTACGATACTGTCAAATGCAACCAAGAAAACAATTAAATTGGATAAAAGATTCTTCAGACCAAAATAGAACATATATTCAAGGGAAGAAGTAGAGGATTACGAGATGCAAGTGAACTACAGGTCATCAAGGTTGACTTTGTAACAAGATGTCAAGAAATCATAATTGCCATTCTGGGGAAATTTTTAATCTTTGCTTTCACCGGTTTTGGTGTTCTTTCTGTGGTATTACAAGATTATATAATAATCCCCTCTATTAAAAAATATCATGCATTGCAGTCATAAGACTGAATTACGAACAATTTGTAAAAATAACAATAAATAAGGTTTAATGGTTTCCAATCAGATACCAAGCAAGTTTATAGCTGTAGCTACAGGCCATACTTATAAACATACGATCAGCCGGGAAACTGTCTCTTTAGTGATAAACAGCTTTTTGAAAACGTAAGTGAAAGTCAGAGATGACAAAATTCACTCACCCCACCGCTCTCAATTCGATTTTTACAGTGTGGTAGGCGCCATCATTGAGTGTTTCTCCTTCGCTTACAATGGGAGTGAACGCTGTACTCACATCTGTGGTGTGCACTAAATAAATATTCCCATGAAGAAGTGCCACATAGAAAAACGGACCCTGCAATAATACCAAAAGTTTGTTAACAGAATATTAAACAACTACAAATGCATGCCAGTGTTGTAAACTGCTGGAAATAATCATTCAAAAAGATTTTCTGTTACATTTGAAAGTTTAGGGTAGGCTTTTACGAATAGCAAAGATAAAAACCAAACAAATAACCGTAATTGAAGCTGTATAAAAATAACATTACAGAGTAATACAATGAGTACGAGATGGAGTACGACTATGACTTTCAAATTCTTATCCAGTTACGTTCTCAGAGTCCTCCCTCCTCCCTGTTGCTGACAAGTTAAATAGGGGTTTATCGCCGTGTACGTATTTTCCTTCGCAGCGGTTATTTGGTCGTCACGCAACGACTCGGGGGAGGGAGCGTTGCGTGACGAGCCCAAACAAAGGCTGCAACAGAAAATTATCCGTACATGACTGGTATGAAGAGCGATAAGCGATAAGCCAATGGCATAAGCACTAAGATTCAAAACTCGTTCTCGTTCTCAATCTCGTTCTCGATCATTCAAAAAGTCGTTATTGACCGTACGTTACCTCTCCACTATAAACAAGGACACTGCTAGGCGAGAGTGTTTTAAACGTGAATTCCAGTGACGTCATCTGTGCTTGACCTGTTTCCACAGCAGCATAGCTGTCGCCAAGGAAACGAGTACCTTCCTCGACCTAATGAAAAAAAAAAGGCTGAATTGAGTCTATTTTATTAAGTTCTGCCAGGCTATGAAACTTAATGCTAGCTAGAATTACTTATTTGCTATCTTATTGAAATGTTCTCACTATTTTAAGTTATATTTCACCCAATTTGGTGGCCATTTTATTATGCCTAAATTTGGCTAAAATCAATGACGCACTTCCTTTAATCCAAAGAAGCAAACATCAAAGTAATCTCCAAGTTATTCTGTTGATCTGGCCCCAGTTGTTCAAAGGGTGGATAGCGCTTCGGCTATCTACTGGATAAATCACTATCCGGCGGATAGCGTAGTATGTTTTAAAAAGACTTATCCACTGGATAGCGATTTATCCAATGGGTAGCGTTATCGACCTTTTGAACAACTGGGCCTTGATCTACAATTATTAATCTGCTCCTAACTTATCAAGCCTTACAAAGCTTAGCTGGTAAAGATCAGTCATTCCTTTTGCTTCATTATACTAGTATTTAACTTCGTCTTACCACTGGAAGCAAACCAGAGAAGCTCACACCCTCTGCTGTGATGGTTAAGTTTGCGTTGTTGAGTGACCGCTCCACGAGAGATTCAGATGTATTACTACTGATGTTGATATGCCGTAGACCACCAGCAAATGAAGTGCTTACAGGAGAATTGATTGGGCTGCAGGGAAAGACGAAAACGAACATAAACATATTTCCAGTAATTAAAATAACAGGCGTTCTCTAACACAAAATGCGTCTGAAAAACTAGAACATAAAACATGAAATGAGGTTATTTTTTTATAAAAATGTATCTCCAGTTAGCAGTTAAACGCGAACTTCCCTCGCACACAAAATGCGATTTCGGCTACTGAAAAACCAACAACAACAACAGAAATAGAGATACACCACTGTCCAAAAACGCCAGATATCCACAAGGTGACAGATGACTGAAGCTTTACACCCGCTTTCAGTGTTACGTGCATAGCTTTCTTTCTACATCCAACTTTCGACATCATCTTTCTATATCGTCTTTCGACGTGCTGTTTGAAATGAGACAATCAAAACCAATGCATACCGTTCTTGGTTTTATGCAAATGAGCACACAAGGTCCGAAAGTCATGCAAGCGGCTGTGATTGGCGGATTTCGATCCGTGTTGTTTGTTTAGCACGTCAAAAGAGGGATGTCGATAGAAAGCCGCTATGCATTTAACACTGAAAGTGGGTGTAAATCTAAACATACACTAGCTTACCTGTTGGGATCTTTACCACCAAAGAGCAGAGACTGTCCTACAGGAAGATACACAGGTGTGGGTGATATCATCATCGTGTTACGATCGACTGCACCACTGTCAGACGGACCCACAGGTCTGATCGTCAGACTGGCGTTCCTCAGACCGCGTACCACGTGCACTCTGTACCAGCGACCATCACTGTATGAGTTGCCGTTACTATGTACTGTGTACGTTTGATTGGCTGTCTTAAAGTAGAAAGCCACCCTGCTGTCATTCAAGTACACTCCATACACATAGTTCTGAAAAAGTCAAACAGAATACAGTGTCAGTTCATATGACTAGTAATTATCGTTTCCGCGTACGTCGCGTAAGTCTAAAACATAACTAGATTATAGGAAACCCAGCAAAAACTGCACGAATCTGGATGGTAACCAGTCATGACGCGGATGAAAATCAATCACATCTTCGGAAAGTGGTCTTTAAGCCACGTCTAAACACCGTCTACGTGAACTATGCAATTGCTTAAACATAGTAAAAGGGAACTAAGGGCTTCGACGGGATTTGAACCCATGAACTGTGCATTGCCGGTGGCACACTGTATTTTGCTAAGCTGTAAGGTCCCACACATTTGGAACAGGCCTTATCCTTATTACGCTACATCGCAAACTTCAGTTCAAACCACTATTGCACAAAATCCCTCTTAAACCTTTGGCACCTACAAACTGTTTACAAGTCGAAAGCGAGATTGGGGTAGTTGAACAAGTAACAGGTAAATATGATAAGGCTAAATGAGCTGCTATTGTGGGTTTATTGGTTCCTGTGTGGGAAACAGAATGATGAGAGTTGCATGGATGATTGCATATGTGAACTGTGGTTTGATACCGTTGATAAAACAAAAACGCCGACAGACCTGCCCATTCAAAACACTTGCGATGAAAGCCGTTTTGTGGAATGTTCTGAACTCAAACTCCATTTCTGACTCGCCAGTAATGTTAAACTCTCCCATCTTCTGCTTCACATGTCCTTCTGGAATACCAAAGAAACTGGTTCCTGGAATAACGTCTTCCTGGTCAGGAGGCCTATTCAGACAAACAGCATATTCTAATCAATAAAAATTATAAGACAGTTCCCGTTTTTACATCTTCCTTACATACTTAAAGCTTATTATACATTAAATAAATACCTGAGGGGCTAACGTCTGTACCACGAGTCTCTGCACACAATTTTTGGCGAAAATCAGTACAAGTGGACAGGTCTATACCAACAAAATCCTTACTCCTTACATTTGAAATGTTAAGCAGCAAGCAACTTGAACAGTTTGTGCACAATTGCTTGTGCTCAAAATAATTCGCTTTCATCTGGTCATGCTGAATGAGGGTAAGAATACAATATCAAAATGAGTTGTTCTACCTTCTGGTGCAGAAAGATCGATTTCCTTGCACCTCTACTGGGTTCCACAGATTCAGGGACTCCTGGTTTAGCACAATGTTGTCGATGCAGCCGTCAAAATACCGGTCAGTCTTGTTTATCTGGGAGGCAAAATAAATTATCAGTACAACTAGGTTATTACATGATGAAGTGACCTGTTAACAGAGGATTATGTCAACATTGTAATGATGATGTTGATGAGATGATGATGAGGTGATGATGATGATGACCCCAGCTAGTCACGCAATCGTTGGAAAGGTTACGTAACGAACCAATGGCTGCGTGGAACATACATGTTCGTGTACTTTGTTTCAGATGTTAAAATGTTAAATGCAATAGTGCAAAGGCCACTACACTTGCTAGGGATCGATATAGAAATGTGCAACGAGATGGTACTCACCATAACTCCATCAGGAAGACCTCCGACAAAAATATGATCGTCAACGTCGAAGTCCGTGGTCAGGAATGCAGGGATTATGTCTGTGGTACCCTCGTATGTGCGGCTCAAGTTCCGACTGTGATCTGTCACTGTCAACCGTCCTTCCTTCTCATAGCTACAGAAATAAAAACGTACATGTCAGGCGTATCATAAAATGGAACTACGCGCTGTTTACAAGTGACAATGTTGTGCACCGTCCAACTGACAAATAAGTTTGGCTTTTGGATTAGATTGGTTCGACCTTTTAAACAAATCTTGCCACTCATAGAATTAGCCTGAATAACTTCTTTTGCCGTTATTTAGTTAAAGAGGGTTTTTTTGTTGAAGGCCGACGTTTTCCGTTACAGTAGACAACTATAGGGTGATTTCACGGTTCCAGAAAATTGGATATTTTACATAGGCAAATAACTCAATTCCAAAAAACCAGAAATTTCATTGCTTGGGAGCAGTAATATGGTCGCTGTGACGTCATGTAAACACGCGCTATAGAAACACATCGAGTAACTAACCGTGTAGCGTACGCTGTATACCAGTGCCCAGGCCGTACTCTTACAGCCCAGTTGGTGATGTCAATAGGTCCTGTTCCAAGGTTGTACTGGAACTTCACGTATGATCCGCTCTCTAAAGTCAGAGCCACGCTTCGAGCCTATGTTAAAATTAGCACAATACATGAATGCGATGTGAAGGCAAGGGAATGAGTAACGAAAAACACAGGCAGCCCAAGCTCACGATACTAAAACTTGATAAATGATCAAGACTGCGTGGCACTGGTAGTGTTAGCCGTTTCAACTTGCAAAATGTGGCTGTACGTAGCTGCTAATTCACGTTCAGTTCATTAACTGCTAGTAAACTCACTCTCGGTATTCATGTAAAGCCACTATGTACACGACACCAGAGAGACAATACAATGTATGCCAACTCAGTATTAAAACTTTTTTTTGTCTAGTAAGACTAGTATGCCACAATTTGAATCATTTCCGTAGAGATTTTTAAGAAGTAAGTTTAACTTGAGTTTAACAGTCACGTTTAGCTCAGTCATCCAACAAGCTCACTTATTATAAGCTTGGATAATATTACCGTGCCTGAAATGACAACCATGCAATAATTTTAATTATTATATGACTAGCTCCGTGAGCGGTCAAGATGAAACGAATCCCGTGCTCTGATTGGCTACCCGAGCGGTCAAGATGAAGCCATCTTGACCGCTCGGGATCGCCCGCTGTGTTCCCGCAAGCGAAAAAACTTTTCAGTTCCGTCGACGCTACTACAAAAAGCTTTTCCGTCGTAAACTTGAGCTATGAAACCATTTACCGAAACAACACAAATATTTTCTGCCTGTTTCTAGCGAAAGAGAGTCCAATTACAAAGAAATAGGTCTTGAAGCGAACGAGAACAAACTAATTAAACAGCAAATGTTCTGAACGAGTTTCGTGAATTTTATTTGCCACAACAACCAGCTATAAGCTTAAATACTAAAATTAAAACGAAAAGCGACTTGAAGACATGATATCGGGTTTTGTTCGGCGGAAAAAGGGAGAGAAGTCAGTGACATACCTGAAGACAACAATTCGGAAAACTTGTCGTTTGTGTAAATCTTGATTGAAATCTTGATGGAGAAAGCGGTCGGCACGGCGAACCATTTTAGGCACTGTAAGTTTTTAAAACATCTTCTCACCGAAGCCTCTAATGCTCACGTCGAATAAGGTCGTGTCGAACATTTAAATCAATGATGTAGGAATGTTCAAGCTCTTCCCGTGAATTTATAAGTCCCAAACGCTTTCAACAATCACAATTTCAATATTCAGCTCGTGTCACCGTTCGGGCAGGTTTGCACCACTGAAGCGCCAGAAGCGAGTAAATACTCTGCAAAACATCCAATAATCAAAAGCTGGCGGCCAGATAGAATGGACATTCTTGTTTTAAGGCTTCAAACTCAACGTCGATTTGCAATTTTAGTGTCCTTTTGAGGGTTAAAAAGAGGTGAATTTCGCTGTTGTCGCGTCGTTTTACTTCGGCTCGATTCATTCAAGAATTTGACAGTCAGTCATTAAACTTTTAAACCAATGAAATGATTTTAGCGTGCGCCATTGAATGTGCATGCAACTGGCTTCCTTTTCAGTACTCGAAAAAAGTCATATAATAAATCCTTTATTGACCAAGCTTGTTCGGTCAAGATGGCAGGATATTGGCCTCGTTCTTTTTTTGCGTGTTTATGGACCTCGACTTCGTCTCGCTCCATAACCACGCAAAAAAAGAACTTGGCCAATATCCTGCCATCTTGACCTCACGCTTGGTCAATAACCCATATATATTATCAGCTCACCGCACTACTGGCCCCATCTGACAGGTAGAACAGCGAGCCCCGCACACGTGTAGCTCTGAAATCCACTTTGATTTCAGTGTATTTCGTCTCGTTTATCAAGCGGGATGTTGGGTTGTACTGCACCGCTGTACTTCCTTGAACATTCAGAGCAAGGCGAATCTGAAACACAAACAACATTGCCCTTGGTACAAAATTTACTCAAGCTTCGAGATCTTTCATACGATCACAGCGTAACTCAGGCTAGTCCTGGAAGAGTTTTTCAAGACTAAAAGAAAGCATGCAGTTCATTTGATCAAACAACAGCAAGTCACGACCAGCGTTTGGCGTGGGTTGCCACTTCTTCTTCGAGGCTCTGATTAGTTGACTGCGTTATTTGCATTTGTTATGATTTCCCAGTTACGATTTCTTTGGCTTTCGTTTAAAGTCTACCGTGTGTCCACGAATTGCGATAACTTGCAACGGCGGAAAGCGCGGGAAACGTGGTACCAGCCGAAACGCAGCTGGATTTCTCTCACACCTGATTGGCTGAATAAATCACAGCTTCACTCTCATTGGATAAAGTAAAGTTTCAAGACTTTTGAAAGCCTTTTTTTAGCGTTTTTAATTTAGGGGATGTTTTACCTTGGCAACATATTCTCTGGCTTTTCTCAGTTTTTCCTCCAGCGCCGACATGTTTTGTCTGAGTTGGGCCTGTAAGTTGGCTGTTACATTCTTGAGTCTACCCGCTTCCTGTACTTTGTCATCCACAGTCCCCAAAGATCTACTTGTATTTTGCACTGTTACAAGAAAAAGATTAACAAGTCACAAACTAATCCAGGCTAAAGTTCGTAAGAGTTACACGATCATAAAAAATCTGCATTTTGACGGTATATCTGATAAACAAACAAACAAACAGCAACAACAACAACCACAACAACATGATGATGATGGACATATGAAAAAAGTCATGCATGTGAACTGTGGTGGAAAAAGTGAAAAAACGACGAAGTCTTCCCAGCCTGTGAACGAAGGCGGGGTTGTTGCTGTTTTTTTCGGTGGCGTAAAACATCCGACAGCCGGAAATGTGACTGCGTTTGCAGGCTAGGCCTTCACAGTTATATTCTAACTGAAACAGGTGAAAAGAAATAATATTTAGTTTGATTTTAGTTTCTTTCGCGCGCGCGACCTTTATATGGCATCTACGTTACGTTGCGCGCGCAACGTAACGTTTGATAATCGCTCAACGGTTTTTACTTTGCGACTGATGAAGGGGTTATTCCCAAAACGTTGCGCTAAACGAGAAAACATTTTAGCACTTTTTAAGAAAAAAAAAACATTTCATAGCAGGTGAAAAGAAAGCCTATTCAGCTGCAAGCGATTTTTGTGGCTCTACCACTGAGCTATGAAGCCAATGACAGCTGGTCAGTTACGAGTTCTATGTACACCCAAGAAACCCGCAAAGAAAGAAAGAAGATAGGGAGACTAGTGTAATTAACACACAACTTTAAAAAAAATCTTAGAATGATGAAATAAAGTTTTATTTCAAAAACGTCAGTTTTCTTGAATAAATATATCAATTGAATATTGCTAAATCCAATACAGAAGGTCGACGGACATAAAAAGCTTTCACTTTACAACGCAGGAAAACGTGCGATTAAAACCCTTTACAAGAACTAGCATACATGTACATCACAGGCTTACCATTGTCAAATGCCTGTTTAGTCATCACCGCGGCCCTCTCAGCTGACTGATTAATGGACTGCATCTTCGTCTCGAGTCTGTTCACTTGATTCAACAGAGCTGGCACTCCGTTGTTAACTGGATCAGAACGGTACACTGCCTCCTTGGATAAATCGCTGGCAGCCTGAGAATCAGAGGCGATGGAGTGAGGACGGCTTCCGACCTCAGCAGCTTGGAGCAGAGAGTCTCGACTGGATTGTAACGAGCTGTAAAGAGAATCAACTGACTCCCCAGTCGTTACTGCATCCCTGTATGTCTGGTCTGACGAGGTGACATTGCCACGGAGTCCTAAACAGAGTGCACATGTAAGTTACAACACCGTCAGCACTTGAAGTTCTACTGGGTGTTAGTCGTGCTTAATATATTGAAATATGCTACGCAATAGACTCCTTCAGAGGGGCTATGTCACGCAATTTTATGCAATTTCGGCACTGACCAACTGAAATGTCACAATAACGGCTTAAAACTGTAGAAGAACTCAAAAGGAACAGAAAGGCTAAAAGGTGCATGGATGGGCAAAACTTGCAAAACGTTTGTTAGAGACGTTTTAGTTGAAACAGCTACCCTATTTCATACAGTTGATATGCTGTTCCACATTTTTTCTGCGATGTATGTATAGATTTGAGTGTTTACACCTCAGCCATTGTGTGCTTGAGTGTCTTAGCCACTTTAATATTTTAGCACCATTGTACACGCGGTAGCTCACTCAGTATCCTAAAGAAGGCAACTTCGACCTCAGCTGTCATTGATCCAGTTATATTACTGTAAGTTACATTTAGCACATTAGATTTTGTCAAGCGTCCTCTTTGTATCCTGTTGGGGATGCACAGGGTAGCGCTGGGTGTAGATGAATGGCTGATAAGCAAATTTTTACCTTGCAAGTCTGTATCTCTATCCAAAGTACTGTTAAGAAGAGCTTCGCTCTCGTCTCTGGAAGCAGCAACTCTTGTTTGAAGATCAGAGCTAACTAGCGTGAGATTCTGGAGCTGGAATATAGTTACAAAACAGATCATAAGTTGTTAAAAGGGATGCAGATAGCTATATAACGCTTACTTTACGCAGAAACCAGATAGTCCACAGGTATGACACTTAAATAAACGCACATTTCAAACTGAACTTATAGAAAAAATTCTGGCTTCAAGGGATTCGAATCCCGTTGAAGCGGGAATTTTTTCTGTTTTTTTTTTTTTTTTCTCTTTGCAATGTCTTTATAATTGAATTCACTGCGAGGATCATTTCTTCACTTTACATCTCATCCGCAGTTCACATATGTGAATTATTTCATATACTTTACGTCATGAAACCTATACTTGTTTAGATTCGCAAATTGTGGTAGGCAGATCAGTTGGCTATGCTATGTAAATTAGAGTGGCCGAGGAACTGTGCTCGGGATGGTCATGTTTACTTACATCTCCACGGTCGGACCGGAGGAGAAGTTGAACAAAAAACACTACCTCCTTAATGGCATTGGCAACAAAGAAGTTTTCAAACTTATCTTGGGTTTTGCAACTTCTAGATACCTTAAACTTGCTATTAGACAACAAAGCCACAAGACAAAACAAAATCAGTGACTGCTGGAGTAAAAGAGGAAATATCTTACCCGGTTCATAATTTCTTGTAATGACTCGTTGACTTGCCGTGAGGTTTCCAGTGACTGATTCCCCAGTACAACAACTTCCTCGAATGTTTTGATAGCGTCAACTGCGCGTGCTCCGTGGGATAGAGTGGCGTTAAACACACTAAATACAAAACACATGCAGGAAGTTTAAAAAATAAAGATAAAAAATTGTCTTAGTGAAAAATAAACCGCGGTGCTGGTGGTCAGTTACGGAGAAAGTTGCCCAAAAACAACCAAGGCCACCTGACAAATTCTGTGCAAAATAGGGAATGAAAACCTCGTATGTTATTAATAGAATTACCACAAATTGTGGATCTACACAAGCCGCATGCTACAGAAGCAATGTTTTAACATGCAAACACTATTGACCAATCTGTAAAGAATTTGCTTGGGTTGCTTTAGTTGGAATAGTCACACTGTAAATTGTTCTCGACAGGTTTATGTCATTTAATATGAACAGCGAATAAGTTAAGCCTAAGTTTTTCAACCCAGTCATAACTATCCTTGTTCGTTTTTGTGTCTTTGGTCTTTTGGTATTTTTATATTAGAAAACTATTGTCGTGTCTTGCTTTGATCTAAAGGCAATTTTCAACATTATAACTCCTTTAAAACAGAGTATTATATCGTTAACTACAGATGTAAGTAAGCAAAACACTATCTCTGTTACTGCTGGCAAAACCCGGCTTTTTATAGGATTTTAGAAAAACATAATGTACATACAAGGCTGACTGGAATACTAAGGATGTATAACTTCAGGTCGGGTTCGCAAATAACGTTACATCTTTAACAATTTCAAGACTATCAAGAATAAAAAAATATTTTTTGAGCGCGACTGAATAAATCGTTCGAAAAGGACATCATTCACATTTCACCTCGCTTACCTTTGCCTTTCTTCAGCCAAAGCAGTGAGATCAGCTGCATGTTTTGTGGCATTTTCCATCACGCTTTGATTCGCAGCGGATAATTCTGGACCCGCGGCTGTAAGAGAGTTCTCCAAAGTGCTAATATCTGTGTTTAAGCCACCTAGAAGGTCGCTGGCATTCTGCAGACCAAAAATGTTCGATTATCTTTTTATTACACAACGCTTACAATCACTTTTCTTCGACATAACCACCTAGACTCATCCTA
This sequence comes from Oculina patagonica, assembly GCF_052425735.1. NCBI lineage: Eukaryota > Metazoa > Cnidaria > Anthozoa > Scleractinia > Oculinidae > Oculina > Oculina patagonica. The sequence goes on from NC_135758.1 coordinate 13,126,524, forward strand.
AATTCATTCTATTTTGTATTTTAATTCTTATATTACACCATACGTCACATTTCGGCAAACATTTCAGGCATGGACAAACGGTGATATTTTTCAATACTTGAACTGCGCGAAACGTTGAGTTGTTTTGCAGAGTAAGCAAATGCCAATAAATCTAAACAGCAAATTGTTTAAACATAGACAAGAACCAGCCATGCGGAGGTTTAGTGGATTGTTGTTTTTTTTTTACAACGGGGTTTGTTTTAATGCTGATTAAAGGTTACAACAATAAGAAATTTGTCACATTTAGGAAAGAACATGCCTAGCAGATCACTAAAAGTTTTATTCGATTTGAAAATAATTTTATACACTGTACAAATGACTCTATATTTTGTGGTATGTAGTGAAACCCCGATATAACGATCCTCGATATAACGATATTCCCGATATAATGATGAGTATTCTACGTCCCGGCAAAAGTTACAGTAAAATGTATGGGACAGAAACCCGATATAACGATCTTCGATATAACGATATCCCCGATATAACGATGACAATTTAGCGGACCAAACGTAAAATCTTTCCCGATATAACGATATCATCAGTACACAGTCACAATTTAAGCAAAACATCGAATGGAATGCAATAACATTACAGTAATCGAGTCATCTCTAACTTTTCTGTAAACAGCTTTGTACGATGATATACGAAAGTGATATCAACTTTATCTTCTTTATCCTCCTTAAATATGTAGTAAAAAGTACTTGTTAGGTTTACCCCGATATAGCGATATGTTCGGTTATTTTCGGCCATATCGTTATATCGGGAGTTCGATATAACGATTCCTCGATATAACGATATAATTTTACTGCTCCCTTGGCATATCGTTATATCGGGGTTCCACTGTAGTTGTTAATTTCTTTGACTTGCGTCTCTGTTTCGTCATACAAAATACACCTGACTGAAGAAACGCTGACCCATGAAAAGCAAAAACCATGAACGATGCGACCCAAATGTTTACTGGAAAATCGGAAGACATAGTCGTCTGTGAAAGAGTAAACATGACAATAAGACAGGTCGCATAAATCATGCTGTTAAGGCTCTCAAAAAAGAAAATATCTTGATTTTGAATTTCAACAAAAGGAACATTACTAAGCTTAACCATGATGACGTCCCAGAATTCAATTCGGTGTTATCGTTCATGGTTTATGCTTTTCGCGGGGTCAACGTTTCTTTAATTTAGTGTATATCAAACACCTGCACAAGTACCTGGTAGTTGTTTTCACCAGTGGAAACATGCTGGCGACTTCTGTTTAAGACTCCACTGACGGTTTGAAGAAGCTGGAGAGCTTGATCAGTTGAATTTCTTGCCTCACTTATTAGATTCTGTGAAACAAAGAGTTCACGTATTAGTTCAGCCAACAGGTACTCACACCTTTGAGAATATAACAATTTAACCAGTGTCAACTTTATTAACCAAACGTGAAAATTATGTCTGAAAGAGGGGAGTGCACTTAGCAACAAAACACAGGGATTAAATTGAAAGAACTGTAAGACTAAGCATTGAACTGCATGTAGCAGAGCAAGGATAGTATTTAAAATCTCTATCAAACTGGGTTTTGAAACATGAAAACAAGAGATGTTTTTATTTCTGCTAGTGGAAACACACAAAAAATTCCCTTTTGCTTCTGTTTGTTCTAGCAACATGGTCATTTTAGTATTTTAAATTCCGTAAAAAGAAATAAAGATCACTCCCTACTGGATGGGAAGCTAACTCACTGCAGGTTACTTTTAAGTATATTTTCCAGGTTTTCACAAAAATTTGCCAGACAATACCCATTCATACACGTGGTAGGATAGAGGCAGTATGTGAGTAAAGAGTTTTCCAAAGGTGGTAACAAAAGAACAGAGAGTTAGAATCTCACATCTCGCAGCAATGTAAGTAAATTATTTGCTGTGATTTTTTTTTACTTATTTATCCAGAAACATCTGCTTTAGCTTACAAGCTAGTTTAAACAGAGTCCTGATTCCTAATCTCGTATTTCTTATTAACAATCTAAAGCACAGTACAGCATACCTTTGTTTGGTTTATCAGAGCAAGAGCCTCATTGGTCAAGCTAGTGACTGTGTTAATCCGGGGTTTCATTTCATCGAATACTGAATTTGAAAGCATGAAGCTTCCCTCTGCTCCCAGCACAGTACTATTGAGGTCTGTTGAGGTGTTCTTGTGAGAAGTTACATTGTATTTCGCCGACATAGCCAGGGAGGAAGCAGACTGTACATTCTGTAGCTCCTCATCAACTTGTTGCATTTCACTATCATAAGACTTGTGTAGGATGCCATTTATACCAGCTAACACATTGTCTGCATCATCCTTCAGTCTTGTTAGTTGAGTCAATATTTCAGCAACTGTAGCATTCAATGCTGTAAATATAGAATTTTACAATAATTTATAAATATTTGTCACATTAAAATGCATTGGATATACCATTGCAAGATAAAGCTTTTCATTGCTAGCAATTAGTTTAAATAAACTTGAAGTGTTAAAACGTAAATTAACCATCTTGTCGGTTGGCAAGTTCGTCCCTCGTTCATTTTGTTTAATTTTTTTTTTCACTCTTACAACACTGGTTGCCCTGGGTGTCTAAAGAGGGGCCTGAAGGGGTAAAATGGGAACTGAGATTTGGGCCACATTTTCACTAGGAAGATCGGATTTGGGTCACTGGGACTGGGAATCACAAACAAAAAACAATTGAATTGGGACTGGGATTTGGGAAAAAAAACAGGCTGAGAAATGGGATTTAGGCAAAATGTGAAAATGTGGGCAGTGAAAATGGGATTTATATGCCCCCCCCCCCCCCCCCTTCCAAGACCCTCTCTAAAATTACTTTTATCGTTAACTGTGCATCGTGGGTGGCTCCTCCTAAATTGTTCTACAGTTGGTATAGGATTTAATGGAATCGAAACCAATTGTGGAATTGGACGCATTTTAGGCATCTTTCTGATGAACAGTTACGGCAATTAGATATTTACAGGAGCAACAATTGTGTTCGTGGTCTGTCCCGTTCGAATAATAAGATAAAAATAAGTTGATTTGGTTTCATGTGCTCAATCTGCACTACTAACCAGTCACATTATCCTTTGAAGCCTGAGTATTTGCGTTCAGATCTTCAATGCGGCTCAACTCACGAGACACAAGCACTTTCAAATTCTCACTTTGTTGCGACGTGTCTGACAACTGAGGACAAAGAAAAATAATATTATGCATAACATTAACCTGATGTTACAAACAATATTCGTCAATATTCCAGTGACCCTTAACACGGCATTTACACTAATTTCGATACGTTTTTATCGTCATGCTGTATAGAAGAGCAATGATACTTATTCTAATGCTTGTTTGGTAAGCTGACGCGAAAAAAAAACAAACAAACAAAGGAAACAGACCTTAAAATTTGGCCACAACACGTATGAGAGAATGCAACTGAACGAAAAACAGCTATCTTTAGTTTGAAATTCTTCACTATTTTCAAATCTTACCAAGACTTGCAGATCACTGACTGTCTCGTTTGGAGTACTTTCCTTTAGCTGGGTAATGTTCGCAAGAAGACCTTTGACCAGCGTGTCGAATTCTGCTGAGGATGACTGCAAAAATAAAACATATGTATTTAATACAATGAACCCTTTTAGCTTCAATTTCAATCTTGCATTAAATTATTGATATATGCTGGAATTTTTCCCCAACAGGGCACACTCTCATTGGCTACTTCGAGATCACATGACATCTTACAACAACCGTTTTCCCGCTAAAAGTCTCTGAGCGCACAACATTGCAAAATCCGCGACGTCAGAGGGTAATGCCTTTATTGTCCAATATATCAAATCACTTAATGACTGGTCCCTCGGGAAACCAGTTAATTTTGATTCCCTCGAATCTCAATGTTTCCCTCGGAGCCCTAGGGACCAGTCATTAAGTGTCTACTCTATCCCGTTACTTTTATCAGTAAGCCTCTGAAGACTTTTTGAACAAGACTGAGTAGACAATCTAACCTGAGCTTCGGTGATAAGAGCCTCCACGTTAATCAACTCTGGCCATAACTGCTCCAGGTTAGAAACCTTATCAGCATCTTTCTGTGCATCATTTAAGGTTTCTAGTGTTTTATTCAGATCGCCTTGTAAACCAAGTCTGGTACACTGATGACAAGCTGAAAGCAAACAAATAATGTCAGAGGATGATCTGTGTACATCATAGTCAACATCCATACAGTATATATTCACAGCCTTCTACATTCTCTCTTAATATCATTAAGGAAAACAAAAACCACAACACTCTCGTACTTTGCGCTCGCTCTGGTGCGCCAATTGATGCTTTCTCTAGCACATGGTGCAAAGTGCATGACAGACTTGTTTATCATGATGAATTACAATAGGCGGAAATGCTAGCCAAGCCCAACAGATATATGCACCGACGCAACCACAAGTAACTGGCATATTGCGATAGCTACTAAGCGAGCAACAACAGCAAGAGCGTAGTTAGCAACTGTAAATTTTTTATTTTTTTTTTGGAATTCGCGTGTTGGTCATTACAATAAAGACCCAGAAACCCCCAATGAGTTGTTGTGTCTTTAAGGGACATGGTCAGCATTGTCACGATATTTTAAGTCATTTTTCTGATTACTTCCAAATTGAAGGAAACCTCAAAATAATAGTTGTGTAATGTATGAAAACAACAAAGAAATAATCAAAACCCGAAAATAACCATGGATGGTTTCGTCTGACGAAGATTAAGACGGATTACGACAGACAAACTTGTTTTTTTCAAAATCAATGAGTTCCTTTAAGTAAAAAGTAGCATGTACTTACCGTCACAGCCATTGTCAGTGAAGTTAGTGTGTTGTAACATGCAGCGGTCACACATTCTACTGGTCACGCCAGGCTTACAGTTACACTGGCCGGAGGTGCGGTCACATCGTGTGGAGTTTGAACCAGTCTCGTTGCAATTACAAGCTAAAAAGGCAGAATTCTGTTAGATGCGAATAACTACAAGTGTATGCACATCAATTTCTTTTTTTTAATGGATTGATATAGAGTAACAAAGATTGGCATGCACAAACTTATAGGGACTACGTCGCGGATTTTAGCAAAATTTAGACATAAGAAAATGCAACCAAATTAAGTGAAATATAAAAATAACCACTTAAAACAGCGAAGGAACATTTCAATAGTCAAAAAAGACAAAAGAAAAAAAGAAGGTACGGATGGACAAAAATTGAAGACTAAAAACAACTTGCGATACGGGTTTTTCAAAAACTGTTTGGATGATTTTGTAACTGTTACTAACTGATATTATTTGCCGAGTTTGAAGGATGTAGCTGGGCTAGAAAGCGTTCAGTTACGTTTTTAATTTCTCATACATTTGTCTATAATTTTTCTCGCGAACCGCGTCAATCATGCGGAAAAATTACAGACAAATGTATAGAAATGTTTAGCCCAGCCATATCCTTCAAACTCGGCAAATAAAAACTTTTGCCTAGTATCTTAACTTTACAATTCATAAGCTGTTAAGAATTCAATTTTGGTACAAGATATTCTCCGTCCAATTCCTATACAAACACTGTAATTTCTACCCGCTTTGCCTACTCGTCAAGACGGCGTCAAAAACCGTGATAAGGCCTATTATACAAGAAGAATCACCAAACTTGAAGGAAGGAATTGATTCTTTGCTTGCTTTTTATTAACTAAAACCCCCACTAAGTTTTAATTATCGAGTAAAGCATCCCTTACCTTGACACGTGGCATTAGGAAGACCATAGAATCCCCATTCACACAGATCACACTTCTCACCGAGGGTGTGGTTATTACACTCACAGATGCCTGACTCATTACACTGAAGTTTACTGGATCCAAATCTGTTACATTCACAAGGTGTACAACCACTTGAGGTGAAGTTATAACTGTTAGGCTACAAACAATAACAGCAACAATTATAAACAAAACAAGGTTGTCCGTCTGAATAAGTTTCCTAAGCCATATCATATAGAGCTCATGTAGCAGCTCTGTATACACTCTGCTACACCTGACTCGTCCCCAGTCGTCTCTTATTCTAAAATTGCAATACGCGAAGGATGATGGGAAGGAGGAAAGGCTCTCTTTTACTTTCCCATGATTCCCTTCGTGTTCAGCGTCCCAAGACTTATGCTCAAGACGGTCTCAAAAGACAACTGGGGACGAGTCAGGTGTAGCAGAGTCCAAAAGCCTTACATGATATACCGTATTTTCTCGATTAAACGCCGGACCCCGATTAAACGCCGGCCTCGTATAAACGCCGGGTCAAAATTGCTAGTTTTTAAATAAACGCCGGGGACGTTTGTTGGAGGTCCCGGCGTTTATTTGAGGTCAAGCTAACAAGTAAATATATTCTGTTTGTCACAAATCTCGATTGCAACATAAACTATCTAATCCGTAATAGTGCACCTTTGGGAAATAATCCTTTAGATACCCAGGGACACTTTTTCGGGGCAGAACGAAGAGAAAAATTGTCCCGCCTTGACAAAATGCTGCTTGGTCTCGCAGCGCGGTAACAATAAATCAATCTGAAAAAATTGGCAGAAAATTGCTGTCCGTTAATAAACGCCGGGCCCCGATTAAACGCCGGCTTCAAATAAACGCCGGGTTCACGAAGTCAAGTTTGAAATAAACGCCGGGGGCGTTTATTTGAGAAAATACGGTAATAACTTTATTCATTACCTCACATCTGGAACAGTTTAATCCTGTCACGTGAGGCTTGCATTCACACTGTCCAGTCACGTGATTGCACACATTGTGATGTGCACCAATTACATCACAGGTACAAGCTGAAAGCAAGAGTTGACATGTCCATGGTAAATTGCTTAATACATGGTCGCTTTGGATTAGCTTTTGAATAGTTTTCTTATAGTAACATGAAATTGGATTTACCTTATTGTTACTTATTTTCGCGGGAACTTAATTTCGCGAAAATGGAATGGGTTTATTTCACGGGACTTTATTTTCGCGATTTGGCCAAAAATACGTAAGTTATTAACATAAAAAATACAATAGAAAACGTTTAAAATAAATTTTCGCGGGTCTTTAATTTTGCGATTTTTTGAAAATCGCGAAAATTAAGTCCCGCGAAAATAAGTAACAATAAAGTATAACTTAAATTTGGGCAATTTAGCTTGACCACCATAATAAACCTTTATCACCCTTGATCACCCTTCTTAATTTGTTTGGTAACGGAGAGATGAAAATAATAATAAAGCCAATATTATTGTTTAATACTGCTATAACGAAAACAATTGCAATGGATAATCTGTAATGTCACTTGCAGATGCATGAATTCACTTGTTGTCTATTATAATTTGTCCCGTTAGGTAAATATATACATGCAATACTTGAGAACTTTTATTGCGGATTTAAAAAAACATGGGAACTCTGAAGTTCAAAACCCAACTAACGATTGTGTTTTTCGCTGCCGTCAATCATAATTTGAATTTCAAAGTTGGCATGTCTCTAAAAACCGCAATAGGTAAATGTGAGGGTTGATATATATGTTATAATGAAGTGCTAATGAGGAATTACTGACATCATATCTACTTGACACTGATTGCAAGTCTTTTACTAAAAACCTAGCATGGCAAAGGTGCCAAGTTTAGGGTGTGTCTTATAACCGGGTGCGCCTTTTAACCGAATAAATACGGTATATGTGGGTAGTTTTACAGTATGCGAGTTTATTTACGTTACATGTACCTTGACACTGCTGTTCTGTAGCATTGCCCCATGTACCGTTCTCGCAGCGTTCACAGTTAAATCCAGTGGTATTATGCTGACAGTTGATACACTCTCCTGTTGTTCTGTTGCAGATATCGGAGTTGTTATTACAACGACACGTGGAGCAGTTTCCTCCTGGAGTCAGAGGTTCACCAAAGAAACCTAGAACACAGCTGTAACACAAAAGAAAGTTCTACATCATCAAAACTGGACATCTGAGAAGAGCTCTGGAAATGATAAAATGAGACATGTAACTCAACAAGAACAAAAATTGTTGCGGAGGCTCAGCTGGAAGAATAATTATAACAAAAACCAGTGTCAGACCATTCACATTGGTTAAAGTTCCATCACAATTGACCACTAAAAGCAAAATTGACTGAAGTGTTTTTAACGTCAGTAACAATTAGGAACACTAGGAACACAGTGATGGCAACACACGATGCTTGCCACACGTAGTTTGATGTGGTGCAACTTAAGTGTATGTCACTTGCAAATTTTGTTGGCAACAAATAAGCCACACTTACATGTAAAGCAATTATTTTGCATTTTTGTGGTTGCAAGGATCTTGAAAGAGAGGTAAAATGCTTGGTATGTACACACCAAACAGTGATTACATCAAAGCAACTTCTCAAGGTGCAATAAATCCTCACCTTCCACAAATGCCTCCCTCGTACCCTTCAGAGCAGTTCAGGCATCTTGGCTGACCATCAGCGCCAGCCTTACAGAGTGCACTGATAAAAAAAAAAGAATAATAAAATAAAGGGGTTTAAACACATTCTGCCTGCTTAGACAAATTATAGGCCAACCCCTCTGAGAGGGACAGGACACTGCCAGCAGATTACAGCTATTGGTCTGTCGTGTATAAGTAGATTAGATTTAGTATGCATCTTAAAGTCGAAAGCCTTGGTTCAGGGCTCAAAATAACGGCCGGTCAAAGGACAATGTCCGGCCAAAATGACGATTTGTCCGGACAAAATTTTGGTTCGGCGGTCATTTTGACCGGTCACGTACACGGCTTTCAAATAAATAACACACGCAAAAAAAATTTATTCACTGTATTTATGACATTTTACAGTAAAATCATAAAATATCATAGCAGCAAGCTCTTGCAGTCACAAATTTGTTGAATACAGATGAGACGGTCACGCGGATTTGTTAGCGGTTTGCATCCACGTCTGTAAATACGCTAAACAGACAACAAGGAACATGGCATCAATCAACGTCTGCTATTAATTTAACACGCGTACGCAATTACAGTTTCAACTGTCAGGCGGGCCAAGAAAAATAGCACTCGTTAGTGGATTTAAAAAACTATATACACCTTTAGAAAGTACGAGTTCGTAGCGTGTTTTCACCAGCACGATCCTGAGAAAATCATAATACTCAATATTTTGACCGCTCAAAAACGAGACATGACCGAGCAAAAATTGATTTGGCCGGTCAACATGACCGGCCAGTATTCAATTATTTTGAGCCCTGTGGTTTGTAACGTCGTTGAAAATCTGCAATTTGGAGGCATGCCACTCTCTCCCCAAAACACACTGTTACCTGTTTTGTCAATAACTCTGACCTGCACTTTTTTCTGAATTCATTATTTTGCATCATTGGCTTGCCTGCACATTGTAATTTTTTTCTGTTGAAGTCCTTGTGTATTGAAGTGGTGAATACTCACGTTGTTGTTCGTGGACTCTCACATGGACATTTCTTGCAGTCGCCAGGAGTTCCATCAGTGGCGTTACCATAGAAACCATCCAAGCAGATCTCACAGTGAAACCCAGTAGTGTTGTGAGCGCAATTCTGTAAACAAACAAATCAAGTGAAATATTTTCTAGTTCAATGTTTAATCACTTAGAATCCCACCCCCCCCCCCCCACCCCCACCACCACCACCTTACACTCGGTCAACAAGAAATGGACTCGTAAGAAGAGGCAGGCCATTACAAACATAACATCTGCAACTCTGAGCAATTTTCACTCGAGTGTCGAAAGTAATTCATGTTTTCTTTTGAGTTTTGCATTTCTACCTTTATTACTACATTCTCATTCAATAAAAAAGCAAAACCAAAACCAAGGTGACTCACTTACACACGTTTTTCTGCACTTTGTGCCAGCTATATGACTGTATTTGCTTTAGGTTTAAAATGATTCACTGGATTATATGTCTTGTGATTGGCCAGAGTGATAACTTTCGTTTTGGTTTTACGACACTCAATCAAAAATTGCTTTTTATGTAGACAAAAGGGAATTAACAATTAACTGTGGCTTGTTAGTATCGAGCACAGCCACAGAAAGCGTTCTGTAATTCCCTGTTTTAGTACTCCAATCATAACAAGTTCCATGACATTAATTTCAATCATCCCTTACCAAGCACTGTCCTGTAGCAGGATCGCAGTCCTCAGTGTGGCCATTACAGTTACACAGCTTGCACTTGCCAAGATACATGTCACTTGACACATTCACTCTGTGATAACCTCTTGCACATCGCTAAAAAAAAAAAGAAAGAGACAATTTATGAGGACTATGATGTCTAAGAGAAAGCTTAAGAAATTGTCCTTACAACTGAAACCCCTGTGATAAAGACAATAAAACAACAATCAGTGTTAGTGATACATGTACTACATGTAGATGACAGCAGATACCAACTTGTCATTGGAAAATTTGTTTCTTCCATTTTCTATTTTACAGAGGCCTGGAACACTGGCATGTTTCTCTAAGGTGCGCAATTGCAGAAAAACGCCAAGTAGCAATGCATAATATTTGCACCTGATTGAATATTGATAGAATGATGATGTTGTGCCTCACTCTTTGTTATTAATTACAGTAAGTACATCATACCTCACAAGATAAACCAGTGTATCCTGCTCCACAGCTGCACTGTTCAACATCATAAGCTCTTCCTGCATCTGACACCATGTCACTAACTTCAGAAACTTCAACATCACCAAGGCTGAAAATGAATTGTACATTATTTCAATTAACTATAATGACATATTTTTTTTCTGTACACAGTAAAATGATATATTTCTGTACGATAATCCATAGTCTTTCTTTAATAAAACAACAAACTGTTTTTCCAGCTTGCAGAATAAACAAAATGCAAAGATACGTAGGAAATTATCTGTATTTTGTATATCATATCTATGTACGTAGTTTGTAAGTTCATTTGTTAATTCCTGAGTCATTCACATCTTCAGTGGAGCAACCCTCCAAGTTAAGACCATTTTAGTCGCCATGGCGACCAAAATTTTGGAGCTGTCGACTAAATTGAAATCAAAGTCGCCAGCCTGGCGACTTAAATTGAGAAGAAGGATTGAAAGCGAGCTTAATTTTGTGACTAAAATTTTTCACTGGCGACCAAACTTGAGCAGTTGGTGGCCAAATGGCCACTAAGGAAAAAAATAAACTTGGAGGGTTGTGGAATCCTGATTTTTCAAACCTCCAAGGAAAAGGAACATTGTTTTGAGAATTTGGGAGTTACAGAAACTGGAGGGAACTTGAACAACCTGATAAAAAAATAACGCTGAGCAACTTACTGGTTGGGAACACTAGCACTGATTTACGAGCTACTCCTAATTACTAGAAGTCTTTGTTTTCGAAGTTAACATAAAATAATAATTGCTAGTCAGCTCACCTTGTGTGGTAAGTGCCTTGACCATCAGAATAAAATGATGCTGTGATAAGAAGACCTTGAAGTCTGGCCAGCACAAGAAGGAAGTCTTCTCTAGACACTGCTGATGAGCTGCCACTGTGAACCCAGGAACTCTGCACAAGATTCAAATGGAAAAAAGCATTATAAAATAAAATTCATTATAGGTAAATAGATAAATGAAATAAAAGCGAAAAGTAAACTTTACTGTAAGAAGACACTGCATTGTGGTTACAGGATCTTAAAAATAATGTATAGCCTAAATTTTTCAAAGTTGTTACTTTGGCAATGAAAACGCATCTTAAACTTGTGCACGGTCTGATCTTACAGCTAGTTAAATAAACTTGTTAGCAACAACTTCAATCTGTGTTTTTCACAATTAGTAATCAATCATTGTAAGGACTTAGATACATGTATATGTAACCTTGCCCACTGAAGAAAAGACTTTTGACAAAGTTCAATCAAGTCTTTTGTATGTCTTGCATTTTATTATTCATAAATTTGCTTCACTAGGGGATATTTTAAATTGATGTTATCAATAATTGCATTGATCACTGCACTTTAGCTGTACAGAGATTAAATTTTCCAAACCAGGACAGCATGCAGTTATGCGAGCACCTACTTCTTTCATCAACACAGTCCTTGTAGATAACTCGTCAGCTGACACAGTCGTCAGGGCATGCTCAATTGAAATGTTTTTGACTCCCTGTGGAAAAGATCAAATATGCTATAATAAGTAATGTTCAAAAAAACATACAATGTACACAGAACTTTATTTACTATTTTAAAGCACATTGTGGAAAAACGCAAAGGTATCCCGTTTTGTGTTATTTTATAATAATGTACAAGTCATATGGCAACTAAATTTCAGCCAAACTTTCTGGGTCACGTACCCTTTTTATTATTATAATAAGTAGATTAGCTTCAAATTTTTATTAATAATTAATAATACTGAATTACTGCAAAAAACCAACCAACCAAAGAACTGGACTTTTAACCATAATGAACCCGAAAGGTATGCCTTTGAGGAAAACACTGCCAGTGCAACAATCAATCCCTCTCGGGAAAAAGAAGTTGACACTTCAACCGGGTCATAAGTTCACAGCTGTCGCTTGCAATTTGTTTCAGATTTTCAGGGTTTGTTGGCGGCAGTGAAAGATGCAATCGTTAGTTGGGTTTTGAAATTTGAACAGAGTTCGCAGGACTCTGAAAACCACAATAAATAGTCCCTTTTCTCTCAAAATCCAATATTAAAAATGATTACTAAATTTCACTCATGCTATTTCAGTTACCTACCTTCAAGATAACTTTCGGCTGTGATGTTATCAGTGTTCCATTCAACAATGGCTTGAAAAACAGTTTTAATTTCAAATTTCCACCATAAGCTCCAACCTAAAAAATAAATTGCAGATGGCACAGTTAGGCAGTAGAGTATACTCTCTATCATCAGAGTAATTCCCATCACATCAGGGTTCTAGTAGAGGTGTTCAGGGGTAGAAGCCCCTCCAAACAGCCCAGCTTCCCCCCCCCCCCAAAAAAAAAAAAAATTGTGATAAATCAATATATCAAATGTTCAGGTCAGTGTACATGCAGTTACATCTATCAGAAATTCCACGCACGAAGATAAGAAGAACTGAAACATTGCCGCTGTTTCTCTATTCACTCTGTAGTGCGTATAATAGCGCAATAGGAACTCTCATCTCAGCCGAGCTAACATTGTCAAAACCTAATTATGTGATGACCAATACCCAATATAAAATTACTGTAATAATTATATCAGGTTTTCTAACAGCTCTCAGCACTATCCATATCCTGACCCCCTAGAGCGGGCCTCGGCCACCACAACTTCTCCCCAAAACGAAAAATCTAGATAGAACCCTGCGTATTGACATCATACAGAGAAAAGGATAATATCTTTGAATTTCATGGCTGGAGCTCTTACCAGGCTGCGATCAGTGAAGTTGAAATTTGCTTTCCAGTAAAGAGTTTCATTGGTTGAAATGTTTGCAGCAATCATGCCCACAGCTTTATCATCATCCTAGAGAAAACAGAGCACTTGATGTCAACCATAATCATTACTACTGACACAAAAAAACAGATCAATGTTAATACTACAGACTGCAAATTTCAAACACCTCTAATTATAATAGATAGGCAAGGGCAACAGTCATCTTTTGAGGTGTGCCTGCTTTTTAAGGACTTGCTGTAGTTATGACATTAGTTCAATAGATAAGAAAAACATACTGGTACTTTCGATGAGTGATTTTTTTAACATTAAATGGAAGTAAAGATCATAACAAAATTTTAGCAAGTGACCTGCATTGTGCTTCAGAAACAGACTAAGAACTTTAAAACAAGCAGGTGTACATTTCACACATCAAAAGTCATGTATATTGTTTTGAGATTTAGTAGGCTGATTTAATAATTTGCTTACCATTACAGAGATCTGAGCAAGATCAGCTGATCCCAAACTCCAAACACTAAGGCCAACCTCATTCTAAGACAAGGATGAAAAAATTCAAGTATTCAGTTAAAAAAAATTACTGTGAAATGCTGATGATAAGCCACCTACGGGCTACATGTACATGTTCAATCCTGTACGTATACAGGAGACGAGCTAGCTAGCATAAGGTAAGCAAACAGTTATTATGATACTGTAGGTCTACCCTTTACTCTTAAACTTATGTAATTATTACACTGTACCTGTTTGTGGTGATATGTTGTACTGCTGCAGTTTGAAGTGATTCCCATACACACACAGTTTGTACATCCTTCAGGGTTATTGCTTGTCAAGTAGAAATATCCACTCTTACACTCGTCACAAAGCAAACCAGCTGAGTTGTTCTGTTAAACATTTAAAAAAGATAACTTCATAAAAATTATTACTTGAATTTAAGACCACTTGAGTTACATACACTGATCTGTGTTGAGGAACTCCAGTTTGTGTACTAACCTTACAAGGACATTGGTGAGTGAACTCATTACAATCTGCATTTAAACTTCCATTCTTATCACAGTTACATGGAGTGCAGCCAGAACTTGAGAAATTCTTGTATCCATCCATGCATTCAGTGCACTTATCACCTCGTACACCAGGTTGACAGCTGTAAAAAGCCATAACAGGAAAATAAACATCAAAAATTAATTACAAATCTACCTGTTACCTTCCACCATGTGCTGATGATACCAACAGGGTCAAATAAAAATGTTCCAGAGGAATAAAGATGTTTAAACTTCCCCAGAAAAATATCTACGATACCTCTCCAACAGAAGGATTTTTTTGGTTTGACCCCCCCCCCCCCCCACCTCCAAACAAAAGAAAAACACCCAAAAAAGCATATGAAAACATTACGATATCAAGATTATTCTTATAACTGATAGGGTTTATTGCAGTGTATTACAGACAAGTACAATATTATTTAAGTGTTGACCTGTAAGTGCAAGCAGTCTGTTTGAGCATCACAGATTTAGTGCAAGTAGGAAGAAATACTGTGATACTGTACCTGCATAGCCCTGTGGTCAGGTTGCACTGTAAATCTGTTGATCCAACTGTGCTGCAGTTACAAGCCTAAAGGACAAGTTTAAAGAGAGAACAAAAAAAAACCATCATGATGGTATCATCTGCATCAATAAAGTAAACCAGAAAAATCCTTCAGGACTCAGCATTGCAGTTTAATAACTAATGATCATAACTTAAGAGGGAGAACACTTTTGAACACAGGGGTATTGACCTTTTTACGTTCTAGCATTCAGTGAACAGCTAATATTACAAAAAAGGTTGAGTCAACAATTTGCAATGTTGACTCAAGAAATGCTCTGGCAAAAGTGGGACTATCAATCCTTAACCCAAAATCTTAATTCTTTCTACTTTAATGGTACATGTAACATTGTAAGAATTTGCTGTAACATCAAGACAATTTACCCTTAGGCTAGTTGGCAATTTATCTCTTGAAGACACCTGTCTTCTTCACATTTTTAATGGCAAATGCATCATAGCACCGTATAAAATAGGGTTCATACTCGTTTGCTTTAAAATTTACGTTTTTAAATTTTTTTTTTTTTTTTTTTTTTTTTTTTTTTTTTTTTTTTTTTTTTTTTTTTTTTTTTTTTTTTTTTTTCTTTTTTTTTTTTTTTTTTTTTTTTTTTTTTTTTTTTTTTCCTTTTTTTTTTTTTTTTTTTTTTTTTTCTTCTTTTTTTTTTTTTTTTTTTTTTCTTCTCTTCCTATAAGGCTCTCAATTCCAAAACTTGTCAGGCCAAGAAAATGACATTACCTGACAACCAAGAGTTTCGTTCCATCCCCAAAATGTGTGATTACATTGGTTGCATGTGCGACCAACAGTGTTTGGAGGGCAGGTACACTGGCCAGAGACCTCGTCGCAAATTTTATTGTCTCCCTCACAACTGCATTCTGAAGAAAAAATATAATGGAAAAATTCCCATCACGGTTTAAGATAAATTACAACAATGATTACTGTTACACTAAGCACTAAATCTCAGGTATAAGCCACAAGAGGATTTTATCATTATGACTCATCAAGCGCCGCCCAAGTCATTCTTGTACCTAATCACACCTTTTTGGTTTGCTTTGGCGGGATATCAGGCATGTTTGGTCAAGTCGTGGTTCGTATTTTTGCGAGATGAAGTTGAGCCCATTGCAAGTACCCATGGTAAGACCAAAATAATTAATTATGTATATGTATTAATAATCAAGATGGCCCTATTTTCCCAGAGGAGACTTAGAATTCAAATGATGATGTATTAATCAAGACAAAAACCAAGGCTCCTGATTGGCTGATTATTTTTTTATGAATTTTTGTACAGTAAAGTACAAAACAGTCCCTAAGCTGATAATAAAAAAAGAGAGAAATTATTATTATTAAAATTAATAGTAACTATTAAATTACTAAACACCTTATTACAGTTATGTGCAGGTGTACACCTGTAGCCGGATGAAATAATACGATAAAAGACTTACTCAGTCTATATTCATGCAGTATCGTATTGTTGTTTGCATCAAATCTCTGATTATTCAGATGAAGCCAGGTTACCTGAGCATCCTTGTGAAGTGAAATTATAAAATCCTGCAATACACTGGTCACATGTTCTTCCAGTTACTCCAGCCTTACAGTGACACTGGCCGCCATACTTTTGGCATGTGCCGTTTACTGAACCGGTCATATCACATTCGCAAGCTAAAGTGAACAGCATAAAATAACATCTGTTAGTCTTCACATCATTATTAGACAAAATAAATTTAGCTCCAGCTTTTATTATACAAAGATTAGCAGGCTGCATGCAATTCATAGCAGTGGATTGCCTGAGTCCTATTGAACTCGCTAACAAGTTGGGCTGTCTGTACATACATCTAATAAATGATTCTCAGCCTACATTTAACTGTTAACTACTTGAATTAGTTTAATTTGATGATTCTATAAAAAAATCCTAACTTTATAAGTAATCTTTTGGAACTTCAAAAACAGAACAAAAAAATCAATAAAAAATTGTATTACTTTGTTGAACATTCAGCAACATACAATTATTCACATCCTTTAGAAACCCATAAGGGTTGAAACTTGTAACACCCACACACAGTGTTTGTTTGCTAAGTACCATAATTATTTGGAAACACGGCGAATGCTTTATACACGTAATGACACACGCAACATAATTTTTGGTTTTGCGCTAAGTTGCTTGACTTTCGACGTAAACGCAGTAAATTCCTTACAGAAACTAAAGAAATACATTAAGTGTATTGAAGCGAAGTTCTCCTGACTACTTCAAGAAAATGAAACAGAAGAATTTACCCCAATTTAACTTAATTCAACCAAGCTTGTTCGAAAACAAGATTACGCCATCGAGCTCGAGCTAGCGCGCGCTGTGAATTTAATCCAAATATAGTAATTTGGATTTATTTGGTTAAATTAATGTTTCTTGTGATTTTCCAAATAATTATGGTACTTAGTGTAAACGAATGTGCAAATGCTTTGTACAATGCGAATCATAGGGAGTTACATGTTCAACCCTTATGGGTTTTTGCATCCTTTTAGCTGAGGAATAATGTTTTACAATACATTTTAATTGTGGATTTCATAATGTTATTGAAAAACTAGACTTCCGTCAGTCTTGGTAACCTATGCAGTAATCTTAAAAGGCATTGTTTTGTATAAACTGCACTTGAAGAGCACTACTGCATGGCACATGAAGAAATACACAAACAAACAATTTGAACATACGCAAAGCTCCTCCAAGGTAGTTGACAGTAAGAGAGAAAACTTGTGCAAGACAGAAATCTTCCTGACCAGTTCCAACTCCCATATCGTTGTCAATAACAGAGCAATTTGCCAAGAAATCCTGCCTTGTTGAATTTTTAAGTAACGATGCATGATAAAATTCTTGTGGTATGGCAACCACTTTAACTGGAGTAAAGTCAACTATTGATGCATTGTAAGTAACAGTAACCACTACAGGTCCTGTTAGCGACATTTCTCCAAAGACTGCTGACAGGTTCTGATAACAGCGCTGGGGACAGCTCTCTAGGGACACCACACCCGAGTTTGACCCCACACTGATCCAAGTCGAAACTCTTGAAGCACTAGCGTAAGATAGAACTAGAGTAAATAAGCCAGTGGAATTTACTCCTTGGACAATATGCACTGTTGTTGTCCATGTCTTGTTCCCCTAAAATTAAAAAAAAAAAAAAAAAAAAACAAGATAAAATTTAATGATGAATGAATATGATAGTACTTAATTATAAAAAAAAAAAAAACATGACTGTTGAACAACTTTCTTGTGGCAATTTATAAACATTTTATTTTATAAAAGTGAGTTTGGAAATCAGCTTGGAACTTATCAATGTTATTATTTTAGCAAATGCATTTTAAAGAAAACACATAATATAAAATAACATAATACATTAAACAGTACCTGCTGAGTGGTGACAACACGTGAATCCTGACCACTGATAAAGTGAAGGGTAGGAAAATAGAATCCAACCTGGGGACTGAACACAACAGAACAAGGATAACATTTATAACTACAAAATTAATTCAAATTCAATCATCTCTCTTCTTATCAAAACACTAATAAAAGCAAAATTAATTGTATATAAAAATAAATATCAAGTTCCCCTAAACAGCTGAGCACCGCATTATTACTGGTAAATTTTCTAGCACATAAATAAGAAAATATTTATTCTATAATGATGCAGGACCTGAAAAAAGAACTACACGTACATTGTAGACTGTAGCACTTTCAAGTTGTTGGCACTATGTACAGTTCATTTACAAACTGAGTTAAACATTAAAAACAATTTAAACTTGAATGGAGTTGACAATCTAGTGTGCCATGTATCGTCACAACTTTGTCACCGATGTGCCCATGCCTCATAGTCTTTGTGTGTGTTCGGTTGTGTAGTGAAGGCAAAATTCAATAATATTAACAAAAAAATTGATTGAACTATAAACCTGTTGCATTGTCGCTGAGTGATGTTTTCTTTGCATTCACACTGGCCAGATGTCTTGTTACAAATATTGCCATACGCACCACCAATATCACAATCACATTCTAATAACAAACAAACAGAAACACAGCTCACTTTTAATCTGAATTCAAATATTAAGAGAAACTACATACAATTCACTACAATGACTACAAAAAGGGTCAAGACAAGTCTGATACAGTATATCATTCTGTATCTTCATCATATGAATTTCAGTGAAATCTAGCATGCACAAAAAGCATGGTCAGCACTGCCAGTCAATTACATTTTGATTGAACTGATTTTATGATTGTGTTTGCTTTGCATTGCTTCAATGGTCAGTAACAGTTTAAATGTTACCTACATGTAAGTTTATAAACTGTGCAGCTAGTGTACATAGAACTTAACGTTTAATGTTTTATGTATCAATAAACATTACAGCACAATTCACATTGTACAGTGTACATAAAACATATATAGAGACTAATTTCATTGGCCAATACTTTGTGTTCCATAAATTATTTATTATGTCAATATAATCATCTGCAACTTGCAACAGAACCTTTTTGCCATTTTTATACAGCTGTAAATTTCAGACTGACAAAGAGTTTTAGAGAATATGCTTTATGCTGGCATTTCTGCAATAAGAACTTACCTGTGCAGCCATAAATGTTATCCTCACGCAGGTCATAGTATGTATCCTTACAAGACATACAGCGCAGTCCTTCAACGTTCTCCTTACAAGTACAGTAACCT
Organism: Oculina patagonica; assembly: GCF_052425735.1. Lineage (NCBI taxonomy): Eukaryota > Metazoa > Cnidaria > Anthozoa > Scleractinia > Oculinidae > Oculina > Oculina patagonica. The sequence goes on from NC_135758.1 coordinate 13,146,169, forward strand.
TCCACACCAGGCTCACACACATTGGAGCCATTCACTGTACCAGGTGTGTGACAAGTGCATTCTAAAAAACAGATAAACACATCAATTAGCAATACTTGAGGACAGTACAGTGCTGTATTAAAATTAGCATTGAACCTTTGTTTATTATTTATTAATAAGTTTTTACACAGTCAGTGAGAAATGACCCCAAAATCGGCAATACCGACAGCTAATATTAAGAACTGACATCAACTGTACTGGTTAATCAGGCGTGCCAGACAATCTACAACCTACAACAACTACAGTAATAATATTGTCACATACAATCATGTAATTATTAATGTGTTACCTTGGCAACCAGCAGGATTTTCAGCTGATAAATTGTGATATCCTGGTTTGCAGAGGTCACATCTTCTTCCCATTGTGTTATTTTTGCAAATACAGTCCCCAGGTTCCTGAAAAAAAAATAACATGTAATTTTATACTGCAGACTTCACAAATGCTTTTCAGTCTCTCCAGTACAGTCAAAGCTCTCTTAACGGACACTCTCGTAAGCGGACAGCTCTACTTACGGCCGCCTTGTTTGAAACCCCGTTTTAACTCCCATACAAACTCTGTATTTTTACATTCTCGTAAGCGGACATTCCCGTAAGCGGCCGCGGACACTTTCACAGATTACTACTTAGACTTTTTTTTTGTTTTTAAGCTCCCATAAGCGGACACCCCGAAGAAAATCCTACAAAAACCTCCCTTTTTGTTTTTATCAATCAACTTCTCATTGTCGTTCGTCACAAGATTTAACAATCATGACATTACCATATTTCAGTGTTTGTTTGTCGTCATCCACGTCCGTCCGGTTATTGTTAGCTGGGCAAGCTCCCGTAGCGGCCATCTATCCCCTACCCCTCACTAGCCGCGTACGAGAACCATCCGTAAGCGGCCAGCTCCAGTTACGGACACTTTTCGCGTCCCAAGGGTGTCCGCTTACGAGAGCTTCGACTGTATTATATGTAAATCAAAAACTAAATAAATATCTTTATACCAAAGATTACTGCGGGTTTGTTGATCATACTTACCATTCCTGGACGTGGAGGAACAGTATTCTCATCTCTTAAACAATCAAGATATAATACTCCAGGAAGGGTTGCATTTTTGGTTCCTTCTACACTGCAGTTACATGCTAAAAGGGATAAATAGTAATCAAAATACAAATTATAATTTATAATAAATTATTTCTCATTAATAATAAACACATAACAGCACATCAAGTAAGAAATATTAATTATTTTTTCAGTGTATTATCCTCTGGGATGAATGTAGAAGCCTGGTGATTTATCAGTTGCTAAAAATCAATGTCAGTTCCCATAGCAAACAACTGGTACTAGGGAAAGTGCTGTTTCCACTATCTGTTAAATGATCAGGCTATGAAAAAAGTACAAAAATCATAGTCAGGTACCCAGGAGTCCAAAATGTGACACCCACGGGCATTTTTGTCTGATTTTTGGCAACATAGCTATTTTTACTAAATCGAGTACGCTGATTTCGAAAATCAATGTTGCCAAGCTTAATTCTTGCGTTAAGATGATGTTTTGATGCATTTAATTATGACGTCATTTTTCAAATAAGGAATTTTCTTTCCTTTAGATATTTTAAGCGTATTCATCAAGAAATTCGTTCAAAGCATTATTAGTATACTGTAAAAATGATTTTAAGAATTTTCTGACACTTTTTATACCGTTTCTATGAATATCAAGCCGTCAGTAGAAGACCATGCCCCTCAAAAAATTCACTTATCACGGGTATATGTACATTGAAAAATGAATGTGATTCTTGTATTAATGGAAAGTTGTAATTAACTCCACAAACATCAGCGATGTTTGGCATACCTATACGACTGCTTTATCCACAAAAGAGTGGTAAGGAGAGATAGAAGCAAGATAATGAATCTGAGAATTCTCTAAATTCCACACAACAAATCGGTTTTTTCACAGACAAATGAGACATTGCAAAAAATTGCCAAGAAAGATCTCGTGACTCTAGAAATAAAAAAAGATCTTTCGATTGGACAACAGACGATGTGAAATGGAGGCTACTATCTTCAGACAGAGAGGAAGAACGAGAACGGGAAGAAGGGATGGAAGACCGTTCGTGACCCTGTTCGCAAGAATAATCCACCTCTATTTGCCAGCCTTTGAAGTAAGTGCTGCAACAGCCCCAAAAAGAGAAAGATTAAATTCATGGAAGAGTTTATGTTGTTTGTGACGGTGTTTGAAGGCAGGCGCGAGAAAACATGAAGCAAGTAGCATCTGAGGTATAATGCCGGTGCCACTCGAGAGAACCCCACAAGTATGAAAAAGTATAGAGACGGAGAAAAGGTAGTGTAGAGACAGCGTGGGAAGGGCCGACGGGTGGGCGGCGTGAAAGAGAGGAGAGGGGGAGGAAGGGGAGAGAACGGCGCGGCGGAGAAAGAAGAGAGGATCGCGGAAGTGGCGAGAGGGGCACGGAGAAAGCGGACCGCGCCAGATGAACTACTCGCAGCAGACCGAGTATTGTGATGCCAGATTGGCTAGATGTAGCTTGAGATCAACAAGAGGAAATATTTTTCTTCATAGTTAGCGGGTCAAGCGGAGATGCTTGAATCTCCTGCACACGCGCGCTAAGTTCTCATCAACAGTGTGGGTTTGGGCAGGAGCAAGAATCCGTTACCTTTAGAGGACCAGTAAATCCCTGATACTCGTCAAGTTCCATTGTTACCATCTCACACCATCCCCTACAGCACCTCTTCACTGTAAGAACACTTTGTTCTTCTCCTGGTCGCAGATGAAGTTGACACCACTACCTCCGCAGAAAACGTTTTTGAATTAAAAAGGGCAAAGATCCCGAGACTTGTCGGGAGATCTGGGAGCGGAACCACGAGATCATCTGCTAAGCACCGAGGGGGACGGAAACGCCATTAACAGTCCGGGAAAATTTTGTTGTAGCACGGGCGAGAACTCCTCGGCGGGACACACGTCCCGGCATCCGGGATGAATACAGTATGTTGCCCTATTACCGGACACTTTGCACTATCTACCTCAAAACAGCACACAGCTGACTTACCCACAAGTAGCTTCCACCGCTGTAAGTAGGTCGTAGAGTTATCCTAAATTGCTCCGAAAGAAGAGTGTGTGCCCTCCGGACGAGGAAACTCCTCTTGGAACGAAGGAAAAAAAGGAAATACAGCAAAAGCATAAGCGAGCACAGGCAAAGTTCAGCGAATTTCGGCCAGACGAAGTCGCAAGGAAGAAACAAACAAAACAGGACGAAGCTAACAGCACAGACGGACAAAATGCTAAGACCTATCCATAAAATTTTTCAAATAGTCAAAAGAGCCGAGGCCCCCAAAAAATAACTGACCGGAGAATTCTGACCTAGTCCACTCTAATATATTTGCGCGGAGAGCAGAGCGTTGAAAGTAGTTTGAGCGGTCGTAAATCCTACCTCGATTTCCTTGGAGCGCAGTCGGTGAAAAAGAGGAAGAGATTTGTTTTCGAAATTTCGAAGTGTGTGGGGTGTAGGAAATAGGGAAAATGTACGATAATTTCATCCGTAAATTATAAGAGGTAGATGTTGACATGTTGTGCCTCTCGTATGTTAAATCGATAGTGCACTGGGTGTGTAGATGCACAAGACCGACGTATCTTCCTGCGTAAAGCGTAATTTTAAAAAGATTCAGTTTTAAAAATACAAAAATTTTATTTCCCAAGTATACTAAGAAAGTGATTAAATAATAAATAAGAAAAATAATAAGCTTAGCGAGAATATATATTTTTCCATTACCACAAAATGAGTAACAAGGGAACTCGAATATGAAAATTTAGGTTTTATGCTCGTAGCTCGTAGCTTCAGCGTGGAAATACAACATTTTTTTTTTTTCAATATAGCGTTTAATACAAAAATCGCATTTGTTCATTGACAAAATAACAAAACTACACCCGTGATAAGGTTCCCGTGATAGGGTGAATTTTTTTAAGAGGGCGGGTCAGTTGTCACTAAAGGGCTTGATTTTCACAAAAACAGCGTTAAAACTCTCAGAAAATTTTAAAATCTTTCACAGTACACTGGCAATCTTTAAATGATTTCTATTTTTATGTTAAAATAGCTAAAGGAAAGAAAATTCTTATTTGGACCATGATGTCATAATTAAATGCATCAAAACATCATCTTAACACAAGATTAAGCTTGGCAAATTGTTTTCGAAATCAGCGTACTCGATTTAGTAAAAATGCTATGTTGCCAAAAATCAGACAAATGCCGTGGGTGTCACATTTTGGACTCCTGGGTACCTGACTATCAAGTTGGCAGGTCTGAATGAATTTAGCATTTTTTAAAACAATTAGTTTCCAAAGTTCTTTTAATACATGTGCACAAAAACATGAAAAAATGTAGAAGTACTACTTAACAAATATTCTACGAGCGCGCGTTGGCTATAACTTACAATCTCATATCCAACAAGCACGAGTGGAATAATTGTTTTTATTATTAAAAATGCCCAAAGAATTGCAATATTTGAGCTCCCCAGCTAATTTCGTTGACGTGTATCGACTACTATTAATATTAATTTTGTGGTCAATGGTATATACATGTACATGTAGTAGAGGGGGACAGGGGGCGGCAGCCCGGGAGAAAAGGGGCGGGAAGCGGGATTCTTAAGGTGGCGGGAACCGGGAGAAAACTAGTGAAATTTCGTAACATTTCATTATATTTCGCAATAGACATGGAACAATGGAACAAACAGGGGAGAACAGCTGCGGAAAGGGCCGGGAGGTAGGAGTAAAAGGTACGGTAGGCGGGAGGTTCAGACCCCCCTGTCCCCCCCACTATATATGAGCTCATTTACCATTGCCTGTTAACCAATCAAAACGCAGGAAGTGCAATATATACCATTGCTAGTTTTTAATAGTACCTGAAACACATGTTGGTGAAAGTTCTCGAGTAATAAATTAATAAATGTTTACCTTTGCAAGCATCTTTTTTCCAATGAGATGTGTTTCTTGGTCGATAGAAATAAAGCGTACACTTTTCACAATTTATCCCTGTAGTATTATCCTAAAAAGATACAGAATTACAGATACCTTAACAATTTGAGTAATACAATCTTACATTACCTGTAAGTAAAATATTATTTAATATAATTAATTATAATATTTCCTCGACTATATGAAGACTCATTCATTACAAGCTTTTCAGTATACTACATGTATGTTTTCCTTATTATGGCATAATACCCAATATAAAACGAGATCAAACCGCAGAAACTAAACAAAACTTTCTATCCAGTTTGCTTGCAGTTAGTTCCACTCCAGATAAGTTGCGGTTAGCTTTCACTTCTGTTTGCTTGCAGTCAGCTTTTATCGTTGGTAACAATGTAGGAATCGTTTCATTTCAGTGGTTTGGTTGTTTCAATGTTTTGGGTTTGAGTACATGCCCCTTTAGCTTATGGCCAAGATAGGTATTCTCTCTCATGAATCACCAGCCAAATTATTCAGACATGCAGCTCCTTTTTAAGGGAAGATGTTTTCAGCTTTTTATCTTGCTCTCAGATGGGTGCTGCACAAGGGCAGCCACCTGGTTAAGTCTGTATTCTGGCCTAGTGGTCTATCAGGCCAGAGCATAACATCCTGGTTTCCGTAGCATTACTAGCTAGCGACTACATGTAGGAGTATTTCTACTCCCCCCCCCCCCCCTGAACTGAATGAGACGCCAGTCTATTGCAGGGCTACCCCCAGCTGGTACCCATTTATACACGGGGTGGAGAGATCAAGGCACTATGAGTCAGAGTAAAGTGTCTTGTCCAAGAACATACAAGTCATGTAGTGAAGTAACCCTGGCCAGCCCAGTACAAACCCAGACTGCTTGATACAGAGCCCAGTACAGAGAAACCTCGATTTAACGAAGTGCCAAGGGACTGTGGAAATGTGTTCGTTATATAGAGGGTTCGTTATATCGAAAACCCCGATATAACGAATTTGCGGAAAAACAACCAAAATGTTCGTTATATCGAGGTATAGTTAATAATTGTTTTTCACGCTGTTGCGTTGCACTTCCCAGAATTTAATAATCTGAACAACTGTCAAAAATAACATTTTGCTTTGATGTCTAATACCCACAAAGGTATGGACATATGTCTTCAAAGTTGTTTAATTACCTATTAGGATTTAAAATTTTTTATCCTTGTTGGTCTGTTCTACGTTCATCTTTTGTCTCTTGTTAACTGAAATTCGTTATATCGGGGTACATTTTACGTTTTGGCTTCCGGATTGTGTTCGTTATAACAAGGATTTCGTTATATCGAGGTTCGTTATATCGAGGGACTGTTCCATACATTTTACTGTAACTTTGGCCGGGCTGAAAAATATCGTTCGTTATACCGAGGACTTCGTTATATAGAGGTTCGTTAAATCGAGGTTCCACTGTACACTAAACATGGGCAGCCACCTAAACTTTAAATTTCATTAAAAGCTCTGCAGCCAGTACTTCTTGGTACCATATTATACTGTAGGCACATGGACACTGTTTTGTTTTTAATCATTTATACACTGCATTTCTACGTTACAGCCATTTTTCAAAGTATCTTACTGTAGTTACTTTCTGTTCAATTTTTTTTAAGAATTAATATTTTTAAGAGTTGTAGGTGTTCCCAATTATCTCATAAGGGCTAATAAAAAGACACAAATAAAGTTTTTACTATTACATTATGAACTCTGATACACACACTGTAGGTAATTACCTGACAGTTCTGACAGACTCCTCCACCAGAGTAGTTTCCATGGATGTCTAAACTCATATTCATCTGTGCGACTGTTTCATTATAAACGCATACTGAACTGTGGTCATGACAGTTGCAAGCTGTAAATAAAAATAAGCATTTTAATTGTTATTGTTATTAATTCTATCAGTCGGGCAGTCAATTCTGTTGGGTTATCATTCCTATTAAAGATGAAAAGAAGAGTAGAGATCACAAAATCATGTGCCAAAAACATTCCATAAGGAATTTGATGCGGCTCAACATCTGTACAGTCATGTGTACATGTATTGATCATCATGGCACACATCCAGGTCAAATTTCAGTCTGTAGCCTTGAATGACTTGAATAAACAAAAACTTAATTCATATTGTTTACCGACAGCAGGCACACAGAATGTTTACAGAATTTTCTTAGATTTCACTTATAAATGCTAATAAAATTATTAAACTGTCCCACTTAAACTCTCAACTTTGGATTGCTAATGAATGAATTCATCACAATTGCTCTATGTGGTTATAATTATATATTAAGAATGTTACATTCAAATAAAAACAGTTTAACCTCTATGAAGTTCTCTATGGTCATCTAAACAAGTGTAAACAAGTTGATTTTTTTTTTGTCAGGCAAGTAAAATTTGAGAGCTGCTTGCCTGAATTAGGACAAGCTGGAATCCAAGTTTTTATCCGGGCCCTGCAATGCATGTATGATCTACAAATCTTCAACAAAATCACATCAGAAAGAAAACATACCTGTAGTCGCGTACAATAAGTACATACATGTACATTGTATCAATTAACAATGAAAACCTTACCTTGACATGCAGCATCCTTATCGGCGAAAAGGGGACCCTTGTTTCCTCGTTTCCATGGATATTGATTGTAAGCAGGGCAGCATGTGCCGCAATCTATACCACAGGCTCCCTCCTGGCATGTACACTGATTGTCACCCAGTGTGGCGTTATAAAAACATTCAGATCCATTTCCTTGTCCATTGCACAGGCAGTAGGCATCTACCTCAACTTCTCTCACTGCATAGTGATGCTATGAAAAAAAAAAATCTCGATGATTTGGTAAGTGCAGAATGCAATATGGAACAATTGAAAGTATGATGTTTTATATATGTTCGTGTTTATTTGCTTTATTTTACTTTCGAAAAAACTGTTCACAGGCTACTTGTATTCTTCCCCAGGTGTTCCTTACGCTAATCTTTGCAAACGTATCACGACACTTTTGTTCGTTTGTAACAAAATACTTTTGTCTTCCTTGAAAATGCGATAACATGAAACTTTTGTTTTTTGTTTGTTTTACGGCGGCATCAATGACATTTGTTTAATTTAATTAAGTTACGGTTTAGACTGCACGAAAGACGATTCTCAAAAACTAAAGAAACAAATCTAATCAAAAAACATATTTTTCGACAGGTTTTTTAAAACGCAGTACAGCTAGGATATTTGTTTCCTGGTTATCAGGTGTTCACGCCGAAAATCCCGGTGCAAGTTTTTGCATACCTAATTACGAAAGCGATGTGAAAGTCTCAAAATCTAATTTAATTAATTTGCGGTTTTTACTTGGCGCCAAGAAGTCTGCAGGAAGCCTACCGCAAACACGCAATACAAGCAATGTTCATGATAGTTCCAGAAAACAACGTAGACTAATCTGCGCATGCGTTTGGTGTAAATTACGTTGAGTAGTACCACAAGGAGAGCAAAGGGTTTTCTGAAACAAATATATACGTTTGAGATCTTCATATGAAAGTAAGGTAAATGTGCTCCAGGTTTTACCTAGGGGTACGGTCAGGTGCTCCCCACCCCCACCCCCTTCACAAGAAATAATTAATTAATTGATATTAATTAATTAATTGACTATTAAAGTTTACACCATAGCGCTTTAGGGGTTTAGCGGACGACAGCCCCCAACAAACCATCACAATAGTGCATTCTGCACTAAAAACAGCATTAGGTTAGATTTGATTTGAAGCAATCAAAATTACATTCACTTTACAATCCTTCAGTTCACACACAGGAACTGCCCCCACCCCCCCCCACCCCCCACCCCTACGGCCCTCTAGTCCTAAGCATCATTTCTCTCCATTCCCAAGAGAGTCAACTCTACATTACGGTGAGGTCACCTCTATTTAATAGCATTATGATAGTGAACATTTCTTTAAACTTAAGAGAGTGTCAGTTGACTGAATCACACATTCAGCACTTCAAGCTGCGACAATTTTGGTTGCCACGTGCGGCAAGTGAAAAAAAAAATTGGGCGACTTAATTTTCCATACAGTTTGACCTCATGGTCAGCGGTATTACTTCATGTAAAGTGAAATGAAGTGTCTTCTTCTAAAATGGTTTGCTTTTGGCGACCAAAATTTTTCTAGTGGCGACCATTAATTTTTACAAAAGGAAGTCGCCAAAAGGCGACTTCTGAAAAACTTGGGCTTGAAGCACTGTTCAGTCAGTTTTTAAAAAAAATAAAATAAACAACTTAAAAGATCCACACTATTTAACAATTTCTATTCGTACCCATTTGACAGCCAGTACATCAAAGATACGGTGAAGTGACATGAAATCCAGGCGTATGTTGGTAACATTCATCCATTCCTGAGACAAATAGTTAGTCATTAGCTTCATGCAGAAAACAAGATCAGATACATTGGATAAAATAACAATTATACATGTAATAATAATAACTACAACAGCAATAATAATCTGCATTATCATTGTCATCATTTATTAATCCGAAAAAAATTCAGGAAGCATCATGGTCTTCACGAAAAAGTAGTCTCTTGGTTATACTGTAGTTGCATGCACTGTACAAAAAGAGTACTTTTAATTAATTTTTTATTACTAATAATAATACTAATAATAATTAAAATTATTATATTTCAAGTTCCTAACATTATTTTTTACTCAATGCAGAGCTTAAATATGGAAAATGTATCCATCAGACGGAAATCTGGGCTTTCATTAGACTTGCAGCACAGATTTTTAAAAAACTAGGTATTGCAAGAATTTTGGCAAGAGAACTTACTAATGGGTGAGCAGCGGAATATAACCACTTTGATCAAAAGAAAATTTCCAGTGCTGTTTTAGAGTTGCGTTGTGGTGTGTTTTTTTTTTGGTTAAACGGAGTAAAAACTATTTCAATAGCAATTTAAGAATGATTAGAAATCACAAACAGGGCACATTTTAACAATACTATAAGTAGCATCGTAACAAACCAGCAGTTTATCAGAAGGATTATTGACATTTCCTCTCGGACCAACGACGAACAAGGATACCTAACAGAGAAAAGAAGAAACAACTCAACCAACAGAAAGATACATATGTACATGTATTACTTCAGTATATTACAAAGAAAATACCATAAAATAGGCAATATCCCTCTCAATATGTATACTGCACGACTCTCCCAGTTATAAACCCCTTATGAATTAAAGGGGCAGGGTTCACTCAGTGATCAAAATAGTACAACTTTGAACAACAAAAGAAGGCTTGAATTCATTCTCCAGTCCAAGGTGTGAAAAGATGTAATGCGCGGTTTTTAAGTGATTTTCTTCCAAGTAGCACTTTTAATCTTGAAAATGTTGGCCCAACTTTTTCAAGTTTTAGGCCACTACTGGACATACTATCTGTCCACAGCCAAACCACCTTTAATTTATTTTTTTTAGGCCAAAAAAATATCTTGTCCAACAATGTTACATTAATTAGGCTTCTTGCCTGGCTTTAATCCAGATTGACCCAGAGTCTCATTTGTGAGTGATAATGGGCAACCAAAATTACCATTAGATGGCCTTTGTTTGCATTTTACCAAACCTAATTCTTTCAGACAGGTTTAAATATTGTAACACATGAAAATATCTTTAGAATCAATACCGATACTTACAATATCATTTCGATCAACAGATTCTGTTGTATACACCATACAAAGGACTTCATCGACTCTAACTGGATTATTTTTAAGTGGCATATTAAACTTTTCCTGGCATTCATCAGCATTTGAAACAAAATAATGCCACGGCTCATAAGTCTGACCATAATCACTGGACTTGTGGAAGGCAAGTTGACCTGGGCGGTAGTATTCACCAAATCGGATCACCAACTGGTTTGCATAGTAATACTGGATTGGAAAAAAAGAAAATTAACAAGTGAACATTAATAGGAAATTCTCAGAATTGCACTACCATAAGTGTAAGTGGCCTAAGGCTTACAGCCTGATACAAGTTGTGCAGTTCCAGAAAATATCCATGCCCAGCCAATGGAAATTCCGAGGGGGTGGGAGGTCTCAAAAGCCAAAATTTTTAAAGAAAGGTTAGCCTCCTCCGCAGGCGTCTCAAATTGAAAAGAACGAAGAAACAAGAGAAACACAAAAATACTGTCTTGGGCTTCCTGTGTTATGTAAACCGGAAGCGCGAGAAACAAACTGTTCCGGTTTCTCGTGCTTCCGGTTCACATAACACGTACACAGAAAGCCCGAGCTCATTATTTTCGCGTTTCTCTCCTTTTCTTCGGGTTTTTTTCAATTTGAGACGCCTGCGGAGGAGGCTTAAGAAAGGTAAGGGCTGGAATTTCCAAAGGGGTGGGGGATTTAACCAAAAACCTTCTGGGAGAGGGGTATATGGTTTCTTGCTGGAACATATCATAATCAGATGCATGTTTGTTATTGTACAATCATATGGGAATGCAGGCAAACTTGTGGACAGCTGGGCACTCATTTTCTTCACTTGTAACTTAGCCAGTTAGGGCCTGATTACATGGCGAATTTCAGCTCATGCTGAAATTTCAACCCGGTTTTCCAGACTGAGATTTCAGCTCGGCTTCCAGAACAAATCATTCTTCTTAAAAAGACATTTGCGATTACATGAAGATAGTTTCATCGCGGGCCGAATTACAGCCCAGGTTGAAATTTCCAGCTGGAAATCTTTTTGAAGAGGTAGCCTGCGAACAGGCTTTCTGGAGAGCGCTCGGCCGGCGGGGCAAAAATGGAGGGGAAAGCCTGCACGCATCTCTGAGAATCGCAAATGCCGCCCACAAACACCCCGCAGATTGCTTAGCTTGTCAATTGTCACATTTAAACAAAAGCATTTAAACCGCACGCCGGAAATCAAATTTAAACTAAGGAAAACAAATAATGGTCGGTCGCCCGCGAGCTAAAAATTACAGAAAGTTTCTTCTGACAGCCAACGGCCAGGTTCCGAACATGCAGTTCACAGACCCAGAGTCGGAGCCAGTGCTCGAAAATCACTGGGAATGCAATTTCAAGGACCTCAAGCACCGGCCGTCGCGATTCACGAGAATGAAGACGCACTTCCAAATATTGAGGATATTATCGACCCTGATCTGCGATCGACCCGAGTAAAAATTCTGATCTTGTGGCCCAGTGGAAAAACAAATGTTCGAACACCAGATGTAAGTGAGAATATCCTTCTCGCGAAGAATATCGCCTCGAAAAATTGGCAAGCAGTCGCTAACGCCGTTCTCAAGAACGAGCAATTGAAACCAGACACGTTCTATTTTGATTTTTGTCTCTACCGGAAACATCGACAACGTCACAAATAATTAAAATCCACCAATCAGCACATTGCGTCCAAAATTTGGACGCGAACACTCGATATCCTGAGAGATGCGTGCAGGCTTTCTTTCTCGGCGCTTCGTACCTCGTCGCCGGCGCTTCGCGCCGTCCAAGCGCTCTTCGAAAATCTTCGGAAAGCCTGTTCGCAGGCTATTGAAGAGGCTGTCCACAAAATTTCACAGTTAAAAAAGTCAAACTTTGCTGCTTTTCAGACACTGCTCAAGGCATTATTCAATTATTTATTTATTGTCCTTCATCAGACCACGCTGTATCTCATGCTGAAGCAAAGGGGTTTATTTACTAAGGGATGTCAATTAACTGACTGATTGATATCGATTTATCAATTTATACCGATTTTTATTGATACCGTAATTGTACATGCCCCTTAGGGGTTCAAAGAAAGAATAACACCAAAACGTAACTTTACAAAATCATCCACAAATCATTCGTTTAAATGTGCAATCGTTTTTAAGCTTAAATGGAAATAAAACCTCCCAGTTAAACAGTTTGTTCGATACATGGCATACCTGGATAACAAAGTCATAACTATAAAAGCTATAAACAAGATAAAGAGGCAGAGTCCGCCAGCCATCATAATTAGTGACAGAGGAATTTGAATGTAACGGTTCATGAAAGCGAGAATAAATCAAAAGATTCATGAGTTAAATGCTCGCGATTAACAACATACTTTGACTTTCTTGCAATCATACATTGAAATAACAAATTCAACAGCAAAATAGATGTATGGAGAAGACAAAGACGTGTTTATCGCGAGCTTTGCAATCGGTGTCCGGTTTTATCAGCTGGATTTACAAACTGAATATTTACTGCTTCGAAGCTTCTCGCATACCTTTTGATGGTCTCCACGTAGGTCTATGGTGATGGAAACTTTATCTATAGATGCTGGAGATTGCCACCACGTTGCCAAATTGCCATCCACCATTTTCGATGCGTTGTGCGAAAGACTGGCATTTGATACATCGCAGTAAGATAAGATCCTCTGCCTCGGTAATTTGTGGCGTTCTACGACGCTGTAAAATTCTTCCAAAGGCGACCCACAAGTCGCATTTGCTGTAGTAGGCTTATGCAGAGCCACATTCGCGGCCCAAGTCAACGCGAGGAAATGGCTGGCAACGAAAAACAAGGAAATCAAAATTGTTTGCCATATCGCCATCTTTGACGTTTGGCGTTTGATCTGTTGGAGACGCTTGTTCGCTGCTAAGGAAATGGAATTTGATAGGCTTACATAAATTATGCAAATGACTCTTTTTGAACATAATCCAACGGTCTCGCAGCATTGACTTACTTGACTTATGGCCATAAGCCCTAAGTGGGCAAAGGGCCGGACATTCTCCTCCGCCATGCTGCACGGTCGCGGGCAGCCACCGCTGCCTCGTTCCACGAGCCGAAACCCAAAGCCGCTCTTTCTCTTTCAGCAGTTCTTCGCCAAGTCTCCTTCGGTCTGCCACGACTTCGCCTTCCCTCCGGGGGTCTCGCAGCATTATCACGTTTCAAAAGTCATTTCTTTAGCCTCTTACAGTCTGTCTTGTTTGATCTCTTGAATCGCTTTTTTGGCTTTTTATTCCTTGAAGTGCTAACGTCTAAATAAGATGCAAATATGTAGGAAAAATACCGCCCCGCGCAAGCGGGAACAGACGAAACAGCGCGCTACAGTAGCGCGAACGGCCTGGGGAGTTAGAATGCTTGGTAGCCAGGCCAGGTTGGCTGAACGCCATGATGATGTCTCGATGATGTCATACCTGTAATCTGCACCTCTCTTGTTCAGTTTACATTGCAAATCGTTCAGATTGCCCCCTTACAAATATAACAAGATGACATCACTTTTTTAGAATCATCAGGGAACAAACGTGACCGGCGGCGCATTGTACGGCATTTGTTCTTTCAAAATATCGCAAAAGCCATCAAAATCAAATGCCGGCGTTGTCCTGTCTTGGTAAAGTAAGATAAGATAAGATATATATGTTATTTGCCGGCCGGGAGGTCCGTATTGGGAAAAACTGTACCCGAGGTCTTGAGCACGGCCCGAGGCCGCAGGCCGAGGGCCGTGCTCAAGACCGAGGGTACAGCTTTTCCCAATAGGGACCGACCTAGGCCGGCAAATAACGTTTTTATTTTTTTCTACTTTAATTTGTTTGGAAAAGAAACCAAGGAAAAATGTGTCGCAAAATCTTTGTTTTTACGCGCGGATTTGATTTGACTTGATTTGAGTCCGACTTGATCGACGAGCAAGAATGAAGAATGCTGTTTGCTATTTAATTCCGAATGAAATAGCTTTACTTAAAATGAACCGTACTCAAAAAAGGTTCAGCATATTTAATTTACATTGCAGAGAATCAAGAAAAGCAAATGAAGTTATAAATAAAGCACAAATATGCCGCAAAACTTAACACATTTAAATCGATTTCAGTCGGCTTCCCAAACAATTCTCGATAAATTCTCTTGAAAGAATTTTTGCTCACAGGGTGTTAAGGCTATTTCTCTGACTCAAAAATACTCTTTGACAGGAAAGCAGTATTTTAATCTATTCACACTTGTATTTAACAAATTAATAATCTCTGTACTTTTCCCAGCAGAATTTTATTCTGATAAACAGTGTCATACTGAATGAAATGCGTAGTGTCTACGTACGGCACAATATTGTGATAATTAATTTGTCCGTTTTTAATCAAAGAATCTCATTTCCTTGAATGATGGCAAATAGTGTTCTGCTTTAGCAAAACTTGACAGATAAACAAGACAGTTAAACTCATAGATAGAGCCTAAAAACCGCGGTGAAGGTTATATATAATTACCGCAATGGCGTGAAAATCATTGCAAAATGCACAAACAACGCGACGGCAAACTACGAACGGTAAACTACAACTCGATTTTGTTGAGAAAGAAATAAATACTCGCCTTTTGAAGAACTTTGAGGCCTTTAATTCCACTGCTTTTTAGTCCTTTCAAATTTACAACGGTTGGTAAACTCGAGTAAACAGCTATTTCGATTTTGGAGAGCAAAACTTTCATGTGTTCGTTCGTCTCGCTGCACACTGATTTCGCGCGGACTGAATCCCGTTCCGTTGATTCCCTGCGGCCCGCGTACCGTTGACCGCGGTCAAGATCGGAAAATTCCGCCCGCTCCCGGAACCAATCAGATTGCAGGATTTGGTTCATCTTGCCCGCTCACGCGCTGAGAAAAAAATAAAAGATTTTATTTACCTCTAGACTACGAGCAGTCCCTATTTTTTCGCAGAGTCCGTCGAGCTTGAAGCGAAATTTTTTTTCGAAGAGTTCGTCGGGGCAAGGCGACAAGCGAAAAAAAATATTTTTTTCGCTTCTCGCCTTGCCCCGCCTCCTCCCCCCGCGCGTAATTTTTTCGCTATAAGCTCGACGAACTCTTCGAAAAAAAATTTCGCTTCAAGCTCGACGGACTCTGCGAAAAAATAGGGACTGCTCGTAGTCTAATTTACCTCTCCAAAAATGGTTTTTCAGGGCAAATTACAATAAAATGTTAAAAATGTACAAGTGAAGGCGAAATTGATCACATGGTGTACATTTTATATTGTTTACAACAACAGTACTGCAAACTATGGTAAATAAGGTGATAAGTATTGGATTTTATATATTGAGCCTCTCTATAGGTATTTCCGAAGAAATCGAAGACGCGAAGATCACCGCGGAAAAAACGAAGATCTCGTATTGAAGCGAAGATCTGAAATTGATTCGCGTGATCAAATTGAACACTCTTAGTTGTTTTATCCATTTTGTTTATTTTTGAATGCTTACGCCGTCAGGATCAGTTTGGCGTCTAAAACTAGTAAACATGCACTACAGAAAATATCTGGAATTTCTAAATTTTGGCATTTGACCACATCTCACGAAAAAAAAAACGAACGAAGATAAAACGAAGATCTGTTTAAAATAACCGAAGATTTGCAAAAAAAATTGCGAAGAAAACGAAGACCGTGGGTACCCATAGAGAGGCTCTATATTGTTTTTCAAAAGTACATTCGGCATGGAACGAAAAAACAAAAAGCTGTGGTCAGTTAGGAGAAGTCCCTCTTTCTTCTTATAATACGTCGCCGACCGAAAAGCGAAAAAAAATCGCGAGTGGAAGAAAAATGGCCGTAGATTTCCCACGGCCATTTTATCCATTTTTCGCCTCATCCGTAGTCTATGGCTGACTGTGAGCAGTTAAAATACTTAATAAAAATGGACATGCTTTACGTGTCATCGTGTCAAAATACCACAATATCATATATAAATCCATAATTATGCATGCTCAGGAGCTTTCAAATTTCTTGTCTTGTCTACATCAAAATAGCAATCTCGTGCTTCGAGTCTTTGCTTGTGATTCCTCGAGCTTTTCTCAAGCTTGACAAAACGCGCGCGCGAGCAAGTCTCGAGAATTCCGTTGTAGGATCAATTTGAATTGAAGACCGATATTTTAACCTAAAAATAAGTTCTTCGTTTTCAATTCCCTTTTGTTCTAAAAGAATTGATCAGATTCATTTTCTCAGAGTCCTTCCTAGCGACCTACCGCTCACCGAGTAGCCGGTGGACTCTGGGCTCGAGATCAGCTGACTTCTAATCAGAGTCGCTCGTTTCCTGATGCTGGTAAAGGGGAACTAATACTTTAGGCACGAGACTAGAGTAGATCAATAGGAATAATAATGCTCTTTTCGTGCCAAAAATTTTAGTTTTTCTTGCTTACATTTATACTTGAGCAGCCGGTTTTTTTTTCTTTAGTGTATTGGAGTATTGTTTTATTGTTATGAATTAATTAAAGTATCTTATCAGCTAAATCACCTTGAACTTGTCTTCAACAAGCACGATCAAGTTTTGGTCCGCTGGCTAAACTCAAAAGAGGATTCCTCTTGAGTAGAATTCGCTTCTGTCTTTTAACCAGTATTATACCTAGGCGAAGGATTTCGGATGAACAGAAAGATTGTTTTATTTTGTCTTGTCTGTAACTGTGCTCACATCGTGGGTGGCTCCTCCTAAAATGTTCTGCAACTGATATAGGATTTAATGGAGCCGAAACCAATTGTGGAATTGCACACATTTTAAGGCATCCTACTGATGACGATTTGATGCCCTATGCGCCACTGGGCGTTTAAAGGATTGATGACTGATGACGGTTACGGCAATTAGATATTTTCAGGAGCGCCCGATTACGTTCATGGTCTGTCCATTTAGAATTAGTGTTCTTAAAGACTGCCAGGTTGAAAACGTATTTAGCGCGAGTCAGTCAAACACATCCTCAAACATTCGGGTCTAAGATAAGTCTACATGAGATAAAGGTTGTTATTATTCTCGTTGATGCATAACGGATGAAACTTACCAGCTTTTAATAGTAACTCTCTAAAAGTGAACTGGAGGGCTTTGTTTGAAAGATCGATTCATTTTTATTCAGTCATCAGCGACCCTTATCAGCAAAATCTAATTAACAAAGAAGCCGCTGTCTTTTCTTTAATATGTGACTTGAACAGGACTGAACGAACTTGTGCAACAGACACAACTTTGAAGCGTTTTTAAAATCATTCAAAAGTAAAACTCTCTTTTATATGCGATATACTCTGACATTTTATAATGTGAAAATGATATCGGATGACGTTTTTTATTTGCATTGAATATATAATGCAGCCTTTTGTCCGTTTAACGTGAACCTTACAATTATTATCCTAACATGGAAACTTGCACGAAGTTTCTACCACAACTGGTAGACCACTTGCAGAAAATGTAGTCACAGAAAATTACATGCAAAACAGTTTTTCTTATTTTAGCGAGGATTGAAAGTCGATTTGTAGTTTCGTGATTTCAGCGGTAGGGCACAGTTTGCAGAACCACGCCCTTTTTGGACAGCCTGTTTTGCACTCTCGAATTATTGATTACGGTGCACTTTATTCCAGAATAATTCCAGAACGGAATGAAAAACAGTCAAATTGGATACTTTTTACACGATCGGCTGGTTGGTACAAACGGGTTCTCACGGTCCTTGTTTACTTGAGTCATGCATGAGAGGAATGTTCAAGAGATAGTCATGCACAATTGATCACTTGGGTGGTAAAAATTTCTATTATGCTTTGGAGAGATCCATTAGCAATTATGGCCTTGGGGCTAGGACAACATCCAGAACGAAACACGCTATCACAAACTGTTGACGAAAAGTTTGCTTTATTCACCGGATTGTCCTTCAGGGGTGAAATATTTTCGTAGAATGTAGATGGGTATCCCCCCAAGGAAAGAAAACCAATGAAGTTCCCGAGTGTGCACGATGCTTTTGGGTATCGCGGTCCGTTAACTTTTAATTAATAATCCTACGTTGGGGGTAATAGTACACTCGTAAAGGGTTGAATGGTTCAGTGATTTTTTCAAAGATATATACAGCGTGCCATGCAATAATTAATCAGAACTTCACAGGCCGATTAAAGGTGTGGTGGAGTTTACAGCCCGGATAGCGATAAAAGAACTGGTTGAAATTTTCACAAGGTGAGTCAGGGCTGAACAGAACATTCAGAGCTAAAGAGAACCTTTTTTAGACACAGTGGTTTAGACTTTGAATGACGATCTTGTTACGAGTGAGACTTAATCATCTATTCGGTTAAATAACCTTCGCGTGTGGAGTTGATTGTCCCTCTTGTCAGAGAGTCGTAAAGGCAAAAAATTCACAAATTTCTTGACTAGATTGCTTGACTACAGAATGTCATACGGCAGCTAAATTAAAAACAGCCCGGCACCAACTCCAGTCTTTTACCAACCTGCTAAGCTAGTACATATTAACGGAGTAACCACGGGAAATCATTATCGCCGCACTTTGATTTTGTTTACTGTTTTTCTAAGTAAAGTATATCCTTCCATGGATGTTCACCGTAATATGGGAGTGTTCATTTTACTCGAGTTATTAGAACGGTAGTCAGGTTTTTAACCAGTTATGGTCATGTATCAAACATGCAAGGACAACTTCACGTATCAGTGCGCTTAGTAGTAGAAGTGAATACAATTAACAATTATTGAAAGAGGTTGAGCAAAATATCCATCGGAAAATAATTGATCTGCGAGACACTAACAGATCACGATTGTTTTCGGAAACCGAGTTCAATCACTGTTTATCATTCAATGACTGAATTTGTTTCGCACAATTACCAATTTTGCACAATTTGCCCTTCCTTGCTGAAATATTACTGAAGAAATGCATAGCTTCGCATTTGATGATACGAGCTGGTTTTCATCTAATTCTCTTTGTTTTAGGTATTACCAAAAAAAATGCAGAATATTATTTTCAGCAGAATCACATTTTCGACTCCAGAGTTTTGCGCACGCATGTGCGCTTGTCGCCGTCAGTCACATGCATAAGACGAGCTCTGGGGTCGAGAATGGCAAAATCACTGTCGGACGATAATGGACATAAGGCAAAGCAGACAATTATTTTGTAGATAGTTATTTGCAGGTCGCGCAGTAGGCTTTCGGCCAATGAAGAGAAGGAAAATGCGTATAGGAAAAGCTTAAGAAAAATTAACCATAGCCGACCATTTCAGGTCAATAACTTCAGAGATTTTATAGCAGTTTGAAAATATGAAAATATACAGGGATTGCAAGGAAAAGTATTAGAGAGCGGCTGGATAGGAAGGCTTTTTTTCGAACAAATCCGTCCAATTTTAAACGAGTATATAAATGCCCCTTTTGAGTTGAAAGCTTGAAAATTTGTACGGTAGCTTAGTTTTGTACGCCTTTTCTATTCCTGATAAAAATATGACTCCAAAGTGAGTTGCTTTTATGTCAACCGAAGTTATTATCGTGAACAACTGATAAAAGGCCTATTCAGTAAGTCATTAGCGGTTTTTAATCAGACTATCCAGAAACTCATTTAGCTCAGAGTGGTATTCATAATTAATGGTACTTTTCGCGTGTGCTGATTGGTTAAATCGGAGGTGATTAGCAAAGTACTATTCATCTACGCTTCGGTGAATAATTGTTAACTAAATTTATACTTGGTTTTATAAGATTTATATTTGCTTTTTGTCTTTTTTGTGTATTTACAGATTCTTTTCGATCATCTATTTTGTTTATCGTCTAATCATGAAGGGGATTTGTTTTGTTATTCTGGCACTACTCGTTGTCTCCGCGACATCACGACGATTTAATCGCCAGAAAGGTACGCAATGTTCAACCATTGAGCCGACACGTTGGATATGAGATGGTCTGATAGCCAAGGAGGTTGGCAAAAATCATATCACATCCAACAAGCGCAAGTAGAATAATTGTTTTGTTAAAAAAAACAAACGTGAAATATCGGTAAATATTGGTAATTTTATTTTGTAAAAAAGAGGACCGCAAGATTATTTTTTGTCGACCATGTTTGTCAGGTATAACAGCTGTTATTATTCAACAGATGCGCGCGCTGCCCATATATGGTCAAAATGTTAACGATATCTGTCATCCGCACATAACAGATATCCTGCGATATTCGTAGGTTGCGAAGATTCGACCGAAATCTTGTAAAGCGCTGCATAATTACAGTTTTTCTATGTCCAAAATGTGTTTCGTTGACAATTTGTTGAATAATAAAACAATTATCCTGCTCAATCTTGCGGAATATCGTCTGATTTTTGCCAACTCGGCCTACGGCCTCGTCGGCTAAGTATCATGCGATATTCCGCAGGATATTTGTTAAATATCCAATGGATGCTAAGCCAACCATAAGTCTGGAAATACATCATCCAATGCTCCTGTTTTTAATGAACATCTATTCCTGGTTTTCATGTGATGTCATAAAACTCTGAAATCAAAAATGCGATAGGCTTGCTACATTTTTGTGTCACTAGGTGTAAGTTGAAATAAAAATATATTTTAAAACAAATTTCCAGCTTGGTAGTGTCATTCGTTTTTAAAACAGAGAATTTTGAATAATTGAGTTCCCCCGCCATATGTGGCCGTAAGCTGAATGCCGCGACAAAGCTGTTTTGTTTGAAAAAAGTCCTCACCTTTTGATTTCACTAGATTGAACATTTCAAATATAATAAATAGTATTAATGTGAAAGTCTACTAGCTCATGAGCTGAAGGTAGTCGCTGCTATAGCGAATTTATTTTTTGATTGTGTGACAGTGAAAACAGCAATACTTTCTAATTATCTCGCGGTATTTTCTCAGACTCGTACCCAGTCGCTTCTCTCGCAATATGAGCGGCGCGCAATGCATCAAGGGAAGGGCGAACTTACTTTTCTGTCTCCTTCCCATCAACCTCTTCGAGCGAAGCGAAAAACGAGTAACGACTGGGTACGAGTCTGGTACTTTTTGGTTATTTAATACAATGAGTAATATTCACCGTTGGGAAAGCGGGAAGGCAAATGCGTAAAAAATAAGAGTTTGGATGAGAATACGATGTCACGATTGCCAGATACCTAGAACATATATATCAGCCATTTTCTAAAGTGTAACTTCTTTCTTTTTACTAGCGGAATCTCGTGATTATGGGATGGAGCAGTTCGATACTGTTAAAGATGAGAGGAGGCCTCACTTTTTTGAAGACCCAGAATGTGACATGGGGTGTTTGAGTGCTTGTAATCCCAGTAAATATGACTGCAATGAAATATGCGGCTGCTAGCATGTGAAATATTTTTTCAGGTAAGTTTGATTATCTGCTTGTAAGCAAGAAAAATAGAAACAATGGAAAGAAGTACAACGTTCAGAATTCAAATCAAATTCAGATTACATTCAATTGATTAAAAGTAGTCAAGGAATATAGCACGAAATCGAGAATTCGACTTTTCGACAAACGTAAATTCGCGTAAAGTTGGAGAGTGAGCTCTATGGTGGTGCTATAAACAATTTAAAGGCAGTTTGCAATTCATTTTTAAAAAGATTATTTCTAAAAGAAGCACTTAAAAAAAAAAACAGAACAAAAGGAAAAATGTCCTTGTCCTTTTTTCATGATTTTAATGTTTTATAATTTACAGCAAGGAGCCCAAAAGTGTGACCACTTTTAATTTATTCACATTTTTACATACAGATTTAATCCAATCAGAAGTAAACTGCAAGCTATCCACGGCTTTGATTGGATAATGAATACACAAAATAACGTGAATTAATTTAAAGTGTTTACTCTTTTGGGCTTCTTGCTGCAATTTAACAACAGCTTTAATAATATCTAGTAAATCGAATACTTAACAATTATTCCATGAGCGCGCGTTGGATATGAGATGGTAGATAGCCAACGAGGCTCGTAGCGCCTTAATAAGTAGGCTATAACTATCTTATATCCAACAAGTGCGAGTGGAATTATTGTTTTATAAAAAAAAAAAACACTAAAAAATTGCAATGTTTGAGCTCCCCAGCTGCTCTCACTGACGCATACTTCTACCATATTTGTGGTCCATGGTATATGAGCTCATATACCATGGCCTGTAAACCAATCAAAACTCAAGAATTTCAATATTCCATAGCTAGTTTTTAATACTGTTAATTATTCATTGCATTACAGATGTTTGCAGTCCAGTAACCATTTCAAGTGCTGTTGAAGTTGGCCGGCACAGCTTAAAAACTAGTCCGTCTGTGATTATGTAGTGTAAACACGCAAATAAAGCTGGTTACGAATTAAATCTCGTTTTTATTATTAACAAGATGTAAGAAAGACCTGTACTGACAGACAATATCCTAGCAATACAAAATCAACGCAACCGCTTTCCATGGGTGATCCTATTCGGCGGAATGACGAAATGTAACTAGTTTGGTTGCGGTTAGCTTCACCCCGGTTTGCTTGCGGTTAGCTTTTATTTGTTGGTTAGGGCAATATACTATCGCCGTTCGTTATTCCGCCGAATAGGCTCATCCATTTCAATTGCCATTGCGAGGCAGCTCTGTGCGCCGGATCTAACAAGAAAATTTATATTGTGTAGTGGTGCCATACGCCAGATAATTTTCTTTTCAATTTAAAATTCGTCGCAGTTTGTTAATCGGTTTGCTACTTCGTTTATGTATTCAGTCACGACAAATCCTGCGCCCTAAGCGAAACTAATCCCGACATCTACCAGTTTGGATTACGAACAATTGATCACAGGGTCGGGTTGTTCGAAAGCCGATTAGAATTAACCCAGGATTAAAAGTTAATTTAGGGTTCAATTTCTCTTGTTTAAAAGTACTTTAATCACTGATATTTCGTGGAGTAGTTAGTTAACGTGAAAACTGGAGACAAAATATAAACAGAAAATATCACTGAAAATTAAAAAAAAAAATGAAATCAAAATTCACGCTAATCCAGTCCAGCTGGTATACTTTAAGACACTTTTATCATCAACTGCTCAACCGGCACTGCTTATCTTCGGAGCATTAGAACGATTGATTCTAACAGGTGCCGTGGTTACTAAGGATACGTTATACTGCTTCTTTCCGGGAATATCGCTTCCGGCAGAAGACTTCTTTTCGATATGAACTATATCTGGCCGTACAGCCATCCAACTTCCTCCGTGAGACCTTCTTTAGTTTAAAACATGCAGAAGTTTCACTTGAACGTTCGCAAAGACCTTGCCTCTCGAATAAAAGCGTAAAATTGATAGATAGGGATCCTTCTTTCCTGGAGCAAAGAGGTGCACGCAAAATGGAATTGGTAGTTTGCTAACTTTGCGCAACGTGGCCTTTTAAGAAGGAAATTCTCCCTTAGTACAAGCGACTATCGTCGGATATTAGGTTAGTTTTTCTCTGCGAAAGACTGACGATGGCATCTCAGCCAGGAAATACTCCAGGATACTTCAGAATACTTCATACTGCATGAGTTCAATCTGCGCCAGTTAAAAATTCTGTAAAGAGTCGTGGCTGCGGATTGAAATTTATTTATCGCCAGAACATTCCGGCAAACGATCGAAAAAAACTTGTGTCTACACACTGCACTGAAATCGGCTGTAAACCGGCATTAGCGTTTCCTATTTTCCTTATCTGATTGATTCCAATATATTTCTCAGAAAGCAGGTGGTACCCCGCCCTTCCCCCTCCCCCGCGCGCCAACCCCTGCGCACCCTCAAATCAGAGAGCCTGCTCGCAGGCTGTAGTGTTGTTAATCACACTATCAAAAAACACATGCAAAATTGAACAAAAAATACACACACATGCGCGAAAAATTTTCCCATTTGTGCCTCGAAAAACTGCAGAAAAATTAACAAAATTTGGAATAAATAGCGTTCAACTACATTTATTTCATATTTAATTTCGCAAACGTAGAATTATTACAAGAACGCCAACGTTGAAAACATGTTCAAAAGGCTTTTTATGATATTTACAAATTGAGTTAAATATATAGTGGGCGTTTTATAAACTATGGCGCCGCTGTACAGGTTTTCTGATCCAGTTCTAGTTCAGTTCTTCAATATAATTTTCGTGCTGAGGCAAAATGTCATTGTTATCATTGTTAGTGTTGTTTACATTTGCTTGTTCCGCGTTTTGACGATCTCCGTAGTATTCTTGTCCAGCTTCACATCTGACCACAGCGTTGGGCGATCCAAACACTCGGTTCTCAATTTCCTTGGCTTCAGCAACGTTTGCAGTTCTAGAAGTTAACTCAATAAACGCAACACGAAACTGTCTCATTCTGACCGAGTAGGTAAGTGGATTTAGGAACGAGTTCAATATTGCCACCCACACGGCTGTTTTTAAATAAACATCGATCACGACAGCAATTGGAAATACATGTAGTTTATCGTGTGAAAATAATTTCTTCAAGCTTTACCCTTACTCTTTTTTTTAATTCAAACTGATTCTTGAAAATTCTCAACAGAATTAGTTTTGTTTCATTTGAAGAAGAAAAAAATTAACTCAAACCACGAAGGGTCCCCTATGCACTGAAAGATGAAGTAGAAAAGGAGTTGGATAAACTTAAGAAGCGTGGGGTGATAGTAAAAACTGAAGGGTCAAACCGGGCAAGCCCAATAGAAGTTGTACCAAAAGCTGACAAGACAGTGAGAATTTGTGGGGACTACAAAGTACCCATCAACTCAGCTGTAGAAGATGAACAATCAGGGGCGGATACAGGGGGGGTGGATAGGGTGGATATCCACCCCCCATTTTTCATTAAAAAAAATTCGAAATGTCACTTAATTTGAAATAGAAAATAAATAAATAAAGAAAAATTAGCTCTCGCTCATGTCTGGTTGTTGTTACGCCACGTTTCGCCGTCTGCCGCCACTAAGGGTTAGGGTTAGGGTTAGGGTTAGGCCCTAATGGTCTACCCAACCAGACTTGTACGCTGCCCTCTCAGGATCCAAAGTTTTCAGCAAACTTGATTTTTCGCATGCATATGTGCAGTTAAGTGTTGATAAAGAAAGCCTCGAGTACTTAACTATAAGCACCCACAAAGGACTCTATTCCTACGCCAAATTATCCTATGGGGTTAAATCAGCGCCTAAGATTTTCAAAGCTAAAATAGATATGATTTTGCAAGGGGTAGAAAAATGCGTTTGTAAGCAGGATGACATTCTTATTGGTGGTGTCAGCAAAAAAATATCAAAATCCTAGCTGAAGTCCTGGAAAGGCTGCACAAACATAAGATACATTTGAAATTGCCAAAGTGTGAATTCCTGAAGACAAAAGTTGTCTACTTAGGTCTGAAAATAAATGCTGAAGGCCTGCATCCAGTTGAAGAGAAGGTGGATGCTGTAAAAAAGCACCAAAACCGCGGAATGTAAGCGAGCTTAGATCCTTTTTGGGTATGGTCCAATACTACCACCCATTACTACCAGATTTAGCAACTACATTAGCACCATTACACGAGCTCCTAAAAAAGGTGTCCAGTGGGTATGGACAAAAGAGTGTCAGCAAGCATACGAAGCTTGTAAACAAAGTCTCACCAGCGATGCACTTTTGGTGCATTATGATGGGAAAACAAGTGATGCGTCCAGTTATGGACTCGGAGCTGTCTTCATGTGATGGACGACGGCCAGGAAAGGCCAATTGCCTATGCGTCTCGGACACTGAGTTCAAGTGATAAGAACTATGCACAAATTGAGCGCGAAGCGTTGTCAATTGTTTTTGGTGTAAAAAAATTTCATCAGTTCTTATATGGGCGTAAATTTACTTTACAGTGGATTTCAGTTTACTTTGGTCGCCTGCTTTGCGAATTTCGTTGGGAAATTGGAAACTTTGTTACGAAGTTGCCAATTACGTTGCGAAGTTTGCGAATCAAATTGCGAACTTCGATACAAAGTTCCCAACTTCGGCCCAACTGAACTTTCCAAGTTTGGTAGTTTACAAGAAACCAGACATGTTGCTTGAAAGTCATGGCGATATCTGAACTCGATGATTTTAGAACTGGTCAAGGAAAGTTGAAGTAGCTTGAAGTGTAAGACAACGTTTCGCATCAGCGATCACGCAAGTGATTTGCCGATAAATAAATTTTATGCATGCAGAAATTTGGTGAAATTTTAAGTTTTTTGTATGAAAATACACATTTAACGATTTCTGTGAGGCATCATCATCAATTTCAAGTCTTCTGCGTTTGTAAGCCAGATAAAACTGGATGGTTTACTCATATGTAAAATTGATTTTAATCGAAGCCGACGCGATGCGACATCGAACGCCAATTTGTCGAGACAACATGTTTACGGCTCGCTGAACATAAAAGTTTTCGAACCTTTTATATTTTTATTTTTATGACATTTGTTTCCAACAGTTTAGCGTAGTAAAGCCCTTTTTGATAACATAATTACAGAAGTTTTTAATAAAT
Organism: Oculina patagonica; assembly: GCF_052425735.1. NCBI lineage: Eukaryota > Metazoa > Cnidaria > Anthozoa > Scleractinia > Oculinidae > Oculina > Oculina patagonica. The sequence continues at coordinate 13,173,215 of NC_135758.1, forward strand.
TCGGGCCGAAGTTCGGAACTTTGTATCGAAGTTCTCAATTTGATTCGCAAACTTCGCAACGTAATTGGCAACTTCGTAACAAAGTTTCCAATTTTCCAACGAAATTCGCAAAGCGGGCGGCCAAAGTAAACTGAAATCCACTGTAATTACTGATCGCAAACCACTGTTGGCAATTCTCAGTCCAAAATCTGCTATCCCCACACTAGCGGCAGCACGGATGCAGAGGTGGGCCTTAGTACTCTCAGCATATTACTATAAGATTGAGTATTAAATAGATTTAACCAAGGTTAAAAGCGGAGCTCCCCAATTAGATTTTATGTTTTTCCATGTTTAAACGTCGTCTATGATTTTTAATTGACAGCGCTGTATTGAGTTGGGTTCCTCACGTACGCTTTAAAATAAAATAAAATTCTTCAATAAATAAGTAGACAGAATTCGAAAACTTCATCTAGCTTTAAAAAACTACATCTATTCTTTGCTAATTTTAACAGTTCCAGAAACGGTTACTTTACGAAACTTCGCCTCCACGCAATGTAAATTCATTCATGTAAGTCATTTTAAAGCAGTATTTTGTGTGAAAGAATTTGTTTGTTGACAGTTTAAAATTCGCGAAGCAGTGCTCGCTACGGACGACGTGATCGACTTGTTCAAAGCCGTCTTGGCTTGATTTATTATTAACTATTCTGTTTAATCGTACGTGTTGCTAAATACTTTAGAGAATTTTATATTGATAATTGAATGAATTTCCTTCGTTTTGGGGGTAGTAATGTGCAATAGGAAGAGTGTAAACTTAGGTGACTCACCACGGATCGGGCGTAAATATTTAATTACGAATCTAAATCTTTACGGGCACCGGATTTCAACACACATTTTGATAAAAAAGTGCAATGATTCCAAACGCGTAGGAATCATTTGCCCGTCAAAATCATACAAAATGTCACAGTTAACTCCACTAACTAAAACAGTGCTTGACACAAAACATTTAATGGATCGAGAATTTATGTATTCAATATAAGCTTACAACCAAAGCAGTAAGAACGATTACAGCTAACTGAGCTTTAAGTTGAAAGCAGCATTAATGAAATTTGTGGGAAGATCTGAAAACTAACACAGGAAAGACACAACTTTAAATTCGTTCATAAAATACAGTAAACAGATTTTCGCCGACTTAAGTTTAGTGTTCTCAGTTACGTTTGTTATTTACCTCATTTTTGGAGAGCGCTTGTCATGCCAAATTCTGCAAAGGAAACATTACAACCCAGCTCATCAATAATTATCGGAGACAAAACGGCAGTTTCCTAAAACCTCACTACAACACCACCGACATATCAACAGACAGCGAACACCAATTTCTTTCTTTTTATCAATGTGGCTTTCACAGTCTTTCTCCTTCACTTCAGTAGAATTTGATCGTTCAACAGGAGAAAAGTATTTTGACTTGTATACAAAATATGACCTATCGGTTGTGTAGCCGCGGGGAGCCGCAGAAAAGCGCGAAAAACGGACTATGGCCGCCATCTTGCACGACGTGCGTACGGTAGGCGCACGCGCCCGCGAACCATGCCGCTAGCCAAGATGACCATGAAAAGTCGAATTGACGGTTCTCCGGTTTGGATCTCCTATTTCTTTGCATGCGTTACTGTCATTTTCTATGATTATGGTGCTACGCTCGGCGGCCCTTCGGGCCGCTGGGGAGCTCCGCTACAAAAGATCTGAAGACCACGCTTATTGTGATGCACTCTCAAGGTTACCAAATGGGAATTCTACTGTAGGAAGTGAAAGTGCAATCTATTGTGTGAGTGCAATTGATGACGATTTTCCAGTAACGGCAGAAGATATAGGAAAGGCAACACTTGTGAACCCCGTACTGAGTAAAGTACATCAATTTGTGATGTCAGGTTGACCAGAGAGTTTTCCTGATGAGACCCTGAAACCATATTATAACCGAAGGAATGAGTTGTCCTGTAAACAGGATTGTGTTCTTTGGGGTTCTAGGGTCATTATTCCAACGATTTTTAGAATCGAAATGTTGGGGCAGCTACACTGGGGGCACCCTGGTATATGTAGTATGAAAGCAATTGCTCGTACGTGTATGTGGTGGCCAAAAATGGATCAGGAAATTGAGGAAGAAGTGAGAATTTGCACAGTATGCCAAAATATTAGAAATGTTCCACCTAGTGCACCCCTGATGCCATGGAAGTGGCCAACCAGACCATTCCAGAGGATTCATATTGACTTCTGTCAAAAGGGTAATGATTATTTCCTTGTTGTAATCGATAGCCACTCTAAGTCGATTGAAGTGCAGCATATGACCTCTACAACTACTGAACGGACTGTCAATGAACTCCGTCTCACTTTTGCCACTCATGGCCTACCCGAAGAAGTGGTTTCTGACAACGGACCACAATTTACATCCACTGAATTTTTTGAGTTCATGCGCAAAAATGGTATTAAGCACACTTTAGTTCCACCCTATCATCCTCAATCCAATGGGGCAGCAGAGAGGTCCGTGAGAGTCGTTAAGGATGCATTGGTCAAACAAGTGCTTGAGGGTAAAAAGGGAATGTCTATGAAACATAGACTTGCATATTTTCTATTCAGGTACCGTACTACCCCTCATAGTACAACCGGGGTTACCCCTGCTGAGTTGATGGTGAAGCGTCGCCTAAGAGCAAGGTAGAGTTTAATTAAGCCTTATCTAGCACAGGTCGTTGAAGATAAAACGGAGAAACAGAAAATGTATAAGGATCTGAAATGTAGGCGGGATAGACCATTCACAAGAAATGACAGGGTGCGTGTCCGAAACACAAGGGCTAACTCTAAGACTGATAAGTAGATTCCAGGCACTGTAATTAAAGTTTGCGGACCTAGAACTTATGTAGTTAGGACGGGACAAAAAACCAGATATGTCCACATGTACCAGATGATGTGAGTGAACCAGAGGTCATGGTGTCATGGTGTCTGAGTCAAGTGATCAGATTGCTACTGATGATAGTGTTAGTATTTCCGAGCCAGGTGTAACTTCCTCTGAAACTGTGGATCCTATTGAGACCAGGAATAAGCCAGGAAACTTATCAATTGAAGCTATTTTATGGGCCCTTTTGCTTATAATGCAAAAATACGTCTATTTGATATCTGAGTTCATGCTGGTTTTCAGCTGGGTTTAAAAGGCTCTAGTTACACAGAACCTCCACTGTTCTCTACTATCCATAGAAAAAATAATCATGCCTGAGAGCATCTTTTTAATATGATTAGCCCACCTCTTTGTCAGTTACTGCCTCTTTTCTCTTTGCATGTGTGTCGTACATAAATTTATTTTACTTGAGTTCCATAATGTAAAAAAATACTAAAATATAAATGGGTGTGCCATTATCTGATGCCAACAAGTTCAGGCTTTCTGAAGGAAATTTGCTCACAGGCTATTGTGGACTTTTATTTTTTACATCCCTAGAATTATCTATAGAATTATCCATGCAAAAAATGGCTGGACACAGCCAAGTTTGGTTCCTTAGTGTAAACAATTAACAAGTATAATGAAAGCAATCTTACCATTAAGACTAGACTTTTAAGCCACTCCGCTTGTCAATCTATTTTGCACATTTCCTTGAAGTGTGACATAAATTCATCTAGACATTTCCAGCATTTCCAAACTGATCTCTGCTTTCTTATTCTCTCTATCTTTTACTCTGTGCACGCCTTCTACTGGCCTGAAAAGTTTTGATCTTAATCAATGGAAAACCCTGGAAAGGAGACCATGATCAAGTACGGGTATATTGGCCTGTCTTAGCACCAATTTTACACCAAAAACTGATCACGTCTTTTTCGATTAGCTCTGTCGGAATGCAGTCAATATTCAAGATGGACACTCCTGTGGAAAGATCTATCCAAACTCTATAAGTTACACATCCCAAAAATCCGCTGACGTGTAAATTGGTGACGTCATAAGTGGTTCAATGACCATTCCTCCAAATCCCGGAATAATCCGGACTTAGCATATTAAGGGTTAAGTAAGCACTTGTAACCCTGAGGCACATAATACAATTACACTCAAAAAAGCTTTTTCCACAATGGAATAGAACTTAAAAAACTTTATTTGAAAATCAGCCTTTGAACATTTCAAAGAAATCTGTTCCTCAGTGTTCGGAAACAGCTTGTTCCAAGGTGGGACAGTACTTGAAAATTAACTTTTTTTGCAATGAAGATCTGCAATGTTCAGAAACAATGTTTTCCAATGTGGAATAGCACTTGAAAGTTAACATTTTTAAAAACCTTAAAGAGAGTTCTGTTTCATCCATATAGGACAAGTATCTCGGAATAAGTCCATAGACTTTTAAACTTGTAAGGGAATTTTGGTTTACAATGCTAAGGAAAACTTGCTCCATAGTAAACCTTTAAAGGGACTGTGACACGGCTGAGTTACAGTGTAAGTTTATTTTATTAAGTTTTGCCAAATATTCGCTATGAAACTTAATGTTTGCAAAGAAATTACATCTATGGATCTAAATGACAAAAACAAAGCTTGATTGCAACCAAATGTGTCTTCCGGGCGTTATAAGTTAAAGATATCAGCATAGGCCCTTATCGACAGTGCTAGCATATTTTTTGGCATAATATCATAGGTGACAAATTACTCCTTAATTTTGGTGTGAAATTTTGACGTTAATTATAATTTCACATGTGAAATTATATAATTGTTAAACTTTGAACATTTTCGCTTGAATTTTATCTTGGCCAGCAAGCCTTAGCCTCGTAATAAAACTTTTGCTGATGTTTTCTATTTCAAAACGTCAAAACGACTTCAAGACTTAAGCCAATTACATAAATGGCATCGAGCGGATTTTTGAGCGTTTTACATGGGCGCTGTTTTCAGTTCATTCAAGACGAACTATCAAGACAACTCGGATTAATATTAATCGCATTAATATTAATCCTAATGATTATTATAATCCACTAATGAATTATTATAATCCAGTAATAGATTATTTCTATCCAGTAATAAATTATTATAATCTATTACTGAGGTTTGAGCCGTGCCTTAATCAATTAGGATTAATATTAATCTTATGTAAGATTAATATTAATCGAATTAATATTAATCTTAATAGTAATCTCGACAATATCAATCCTAGATAGGATTCCTATTACTGGCTATGTGGCATCAATATCATTCCTACCTAGGATTAACCTTTGTTCAAAGCTTGTGAAGATTGACATAATTTAACGATCTAAGGCGTCCATATCACTATCTTATGCATTCTTGGACCCTTTTGCTTAGATCTAAATATTAGAATCCTAACCTGGGACAATGATGCCGACTGCTTCAGCAAACATGTGACTGATGTGATCAGTGTTGTGTCCCGTCAGTCCCGTGTCATGTCTATAGTGTGTCTGTCATATAGATCTCTCATATCCGAACATTCACGGAAATTTTATCTGGATTATAATAGAGATTAATATTAATCCGAGTTGTCCTGAACTATGGTCATAGAGGGGGGCAAAGGGTTTATGCGTGACACGTGAAAAGGGCAAAAATTAGTCCGTGACGCGTGAAAATAGGGCAAAAATTAGACCGTGACGCGTGAAAAATAGTTAGAAAAGAAACGTGATCCGTGAATTTTGCTGTTTCAAGTATACGTGACACGTGAATTTGGTTAAAACTTGTGCGTGAAACGGGATCACGAACCCCCCTTTGGTACCCTCGTCATAATGTGAAAAATAATTGACAGCGGATTCATCTTTGAAACTTTTAATTAACAGCAAAAAGGAATCTCCAAAGGGTTTTCTTCAAAGACTAAAAAAACTTGCAAACTTAAGGCAAATGTATGCTTTCAACTTTTCAAAGCTCAGAGTTCGCGATACAATATACCAGTCAAAAAATTACCAGATTCATGACTTGCTTAGTCTCTAAAATACACAAGTTTCAATTTCTGTCCATGGTTCAGCCTATTTACATTCGTCTGGGGGGATCTAGGAAAGTTACCGCAATATTGCGCCGTCTGTCGCCTAGAGGGCACGCCGGAAGTAAAGACTGTGTCATTATTTTATATTTGGTGTGTTATTGAAATGTTCTTTAACTGTTAGTTACATTTATATTTCAAAGAATTTGATGGTCATTTCCCATGCCTAAATTTAGTTAAAATATGTAACACAGTCCTTGAAGAGCGTTCTGTTATACAATGTTCCGACACAAAATTGTTCCATATCGGAAAAGCCTGAGTACTTGGAAAACAACCTTTAAATCTTTAAGAGAATTATGTTGTAAAATGTTCATAAACAGTGAAAAGTCTATAAAAAGAGTGTCTTAAATTCAGTTTTTAACTGCTTTCTTTTACTATATACGCTCATTTCAAGGCTTGGTTACCGGTTTAAAGGCCTGGTTACAACATAAAGCCATTTTAGTGTTACGCCATTCTCGTTCCCAGAGCCTTCCGTTTCTTTTGGTCACGTTGTCGGCGAAACGGAGGGCTCTGGTAACACTGACTACCGGATGTCGTAAAATCCACGACATCCGGTAGCGCATGTCCACTGCATAAATGTTCGTCTGCGCCTGCTCAGTAAAAGAAAGGGGAAGGCTGGGGCTGACTGAGATGAGAAGAAAGCGAATTTGAAAGAAGATACGACATTTGAGTTTGGCGTTCGAAAGAGCTGTACAGTAATCCTTGCTACAATTGTCGAGGACATCAAGAAACAAGGAATGGAACAGGAAGACGGCAGATAGAAAAGTTAGAATCCAGAGGAATTGGAGTTATAGTGTTTAAACATGGAGTCGAGGATATCATCAGCTGATAACATTCCGACGGTTGATGATACTGCGAAACTTATTTATGGCCATGCGGAGGTATTGTAGAAAATTCAGAGCTAAAAAAGCGGCTGAGCGATGAGGTATCATTCTATTGAGCAGCGGTAAGAAATATCACATTGAATTTCAAAGTCTTCATGTATTCATGAACTCCATTTAGTGTGTATATCTTGTATAAGCTAAGTTGATAGTGCAAATGTTTGCAATATTTTTAATACAATAAAAAGTACAACCGAGTTACACCTTACAAAAGATGTACTTGTCATTTGTTCATAAACAAAGGTCTGCTTCGTGAATACGTTATTCTAACAAACTCCCAGTGTTATTCGGTCTTTTTCCGGTAACATTTTCAAACTTGCCCGCTACATCTTCAATTGTTTTGATGACCGGAAGTATAACGAAAATTGCGTAGAAGCGTTTCATTTTTTTACCTAATTACGCATGCAGTTTTTATCAGCCAATCAAAAAAATCATATTTTTTACCGTTACCAGGGCCACTACGTCATGTCATTTAAAAAAATACGCGTGGCCCTGGGAAAGAGGATGGTGTTACGCAGAATGCGACCGGCGACCGATACAATTAAAATTAAACTATCGATATTAAACGGCGTAATCTTGTTTTCGATCTGTGTTATTATATTATCAGAATTTTTTTTTATTTAATTAAGTTGGAATTCATTCTACTCCCAGTGATAGAGTGATTAATCATGATATTATCAGAATATTTAATAAAGTTAGCATTCGTTTTTCTCCCAGTGATAGGGTGATAAATCATGATATTATCAGAATATTTAATTAAGTTAGAATTCGTTTGGAATTCGCTCTTTCCCCAGTGATAGAGTGGTAAATCATGATATTATCAGAATGTTTAATTCACTTACTATTTCTTCTTTTCCCTGTGATAGGCTGTTTTATCATGATATTATCAAAATATTTCATCAAGTAACTTTCCTTCTCCTTTTGATAGAGTGATAAATCGTGATATTATAAAAATATTTAATGAAGTTCCAATTTATTCTTTTCCTATAGTTAAACGTTTCTATGGTGATCATATATGTTTCATCCTTGTCCTAGTGGAAAGAATATTCTTGAAGTACCAATCCCTGTCAACCTCGGTAGTATGTGAGGGTCTGAATGACTCGCTTGAAACGTACACCTTTTTGGTTCCTTCGTTCTTGGAACTGTTTCATCAGTCGTGGGCCTTCCACTTTTGCACTTCGCTCTTCTGTTTGAGAACCACACCTAACCCGCAACAGACAGATATGTTAGAAGATTTAAAGTACAATTGTGTCAACAAGAGTTGTCATAATATTTTGTATGGACAGGAGGTAACGCTGTGATCGTTAACTCCGCTCTACCTAACAATGCAGGTAGATATTGCCGTAAAACTTTGATTAGAAACCCCGAGTTGTTTTTTGTTCAAAAGGCCTTTTTATGCTTTTTGTCGTGAGGGTTGGATGGTGTGGAATAATAGAGCGTCCTGAAAGTTTTAATACATAAAAAAGGCAAAGGCACTACGGAAGATTCCTCGTGACTAAAAAGGTTCAAATCGTATTTTAACGTGATACTCGTTCAAATCGTATTTCAAACTTTGCTCCTCTCACCATGCTCTCCGTTGGCCTGCTGTCCATGTAGCTAAGCTTTCTTCAGTTCGAGCTTTTTCCAAAACTTTACATTAAGCGCGGTTATTTTTAAAAGGGGCATAATGCAATCTACTTAAAAAATCTTTCGCTAAGAAACTAACTACACGTTACCCACTCTTTGAACACTGAACGAGGCCCAGGTGCAGAAAAGGCCCACAGATGATAAACTATAAAATACAACCAGATTGATTGCAAGGCAGGTACAACGGCATAGGGACAAGCATTTCTTAAATAAGAGATCCGGCAGCAGACAAGCCAAGCATTTTTACTCTTCGTTGTGTGGTCCCTGCATTCAAACTGTTTTTATAAAATTCAACATCGAGAAAGTCAGACTTTCTATTTTGGGGCAAAATCACAATACGGTTAGTCCAAAAAGCTGAAACAACCTTCATTTGCAACTGAGTTATGCACCTGAATTCTTGACTTAGTGACTCCAATTTCTCTTGCCAACTTTTCTCTTCCTGTCGAAGATGGGTATTGATTGATTTTAAATGCTGCTTCAAGTTCGCGTCGTTGGTGGCTTGTATACTTGATGTGTTCTCTTTTCTGAATGTGAAGCGAAAAGGGATCGCATGAGTCCTCAGCTTCCTTGATATTGTCTATGATGGCTAATAAGAGCAATGTTCATTATTAGGTCTAGTCACTTACCAAATAAATCGGTACAAACTCGCCAATTATATTTGATGGACAATGAAAGTCATAACATCAGCTGAAAAGACACGAAATCGATCATTTTATTATGCGAGGACAAAATAAGCCAAACATGGTGTGTGACATCAACAAAAACTACTGACAGTGATTGCGTTATCATAATATTCTTAGATGTTGGTTTAATTAGGGTATTGAAAGGGGGGAGGTGTACAAATCTTATTCCTGGCATAAATCCTGCCAAAATCCCAGTTACAAGCCCTAATGGTACTCGAAATCTCATTACCGGTGCCAGATCCACAACAAATTCCAGCGTAGAATAAAATAAACCAAGAATGTAAAGAATTACATTTATCTTTATTTTTAACTCCAACAAAAAGGCTGACAGAAATGGAGTTGAACACTTAAAATGCATGTCAAATAGTAACATCTAGCTAAGATGCCATTGCAGTATTGCGATTCTGGAGACTAGTTGTTTAAAGGCGAATGCCAAGCACTCTACAACTGGTCTGCCCTGGCGATGGGCACTCGTGAGCACTGCAAGGGGATGTGAACAAAACAATGATCCTCGGTCCATGGACTACCCCACTGGACTACCAAAATGAACTACCGTAAAAAGAAAATAATTCTCAAATCTAGAATTCTAAAAGTATATATCGAAATGAATGAATGAAATACTTTATTAAAGTGTCTGAAGTATTTAGCTTAAAAAAACTAATTGTGGACACTATTTACATTATTATATATCTAAGCTATTTAAAGTTAAAATATTTACACTTAAATTCTAAAAAGAAGAAAAACTGAAGAATCGTACTACATACATTAATAAATAAATAAATCAATAAATTACAATAGAATATAAAATTTTATCATAAAAGTAGGTGAAAGATAAAAATTGCAGTTAAGAGTTAAAATTAAAAATTTAAAAATGTATATCGGCTAGCTGCATATGTCACATTGACACTCAGTTTGTATAAGACGGGTGAGGTCTTTTTTTAAAATACTGTTTTTAAAACTCGTGACATTATGTTTTTCTCTATCACTGTGGTCTAGTTTGCTCCATAGATAAGGCCCGAAATATCGTAAAGAATGTTTTCCATAATGTACTGTGCGAAAACGTGGAATATTAAAATCAGCGTTCCTCAGATTATATCGTTTCGGGGCTGTATTAAATATTTCTGTTATATAAGTGGGCACAAGTCCGTGTTTTACTTTATACATTAGAATGGCAATGTTTTGTAGACGTCTTTGGTACAGACTTGGTAGACCTGCTCTTTTCAGTAGCTCACTGTAGGTCTCCGATTGGGATTTAAAGACTGCCCTGAGTGCGCGCTCTTGAACTCTCTCCATTTTCTTCTTATCGGATGATTTGCAAAAGTGCCATACAATATCACAATATGTAAGGTGAGGCAAAATACTAGATTTGTACAGCTGTAACTTTGCAGACCATGGAATTAGATTACGTAGTCTCATTAACACCCCAACCTTACAACTCGTTTTCTTGCAAATATCACTAATGTGTTCACTAAATGTCAGTTTGTTGTCGATGGTTACACCAAGAATTTTAAGATACTCCGATGATTTGACTTCATGACCATCGAATTCCATCTTCAGTGCATATTCAGGGGTTCTCTTGGAAGGTTGTGGATCAAGGGTAAGGATCTGGTATTTCTGAGGGTTGGCTTGCAGTAGGTTCTCCTTGTACCACTGTGACACTGCCTCTGTTTCTCTCCTAAGAGTTTGGGCGGCCTTCTGTATATCATTATCATTGGCGTATATCTGGTGATCATCAGCATACATAAATAGACTAGCAGACTGCCTATGTAGCGAGAGATCATTTTGGAACAGATTCCAGAGAAGAGGCCCGAAGGAGGAGCCTTGTGGACACCCCCTTTTTTGTTCTTTCCATGCGCTGTGCGCTTCTTGTAGTTTGACTCTGTTTCTTCTACGCTCAAGAAAGGATCGCAAAAGATTTAGTGCTCTTTCAGAGAAGCCGTATGCTTTAAGTTTCTGGATCATTAGTGCAGGGTGCAATGAGTCAAAAGCTTTGCTCATATCGGTGGATAGAACAGTCACGTACTCCTTATTATCAGCAGCCATTTTCCAGTCCTCAGTTAGCCTTATCAACGTAGTTTCACAGCTATGAGTCTTTCTGTAGGCAGACATTTTCTGATATAGATGTGGATTCATGGTTTCCATGATTTGCTTGGAAAGTAATGACTCAAATACTTTATCAACAGAGTTCAGTACTGTTATAGGTCGGTAATTTCCCGGATCGGTTTTATCTCCTTTCTTGAAAACAGGAGTCCATTCTCCCATTTTCCACGTGTTAGGCCAATTTCCCTTTCTAATAATGCTGTTGTAGAGACTTGTTAGGGATGGTGCTAAACCTTTGGCAGTTAACTTTAGAATCTTCGGGGAGATTCCATCCCACCCTGTAGCTTTGTTTGATTTAAGAATTTTTCAGTTCGTTTTCCACTTCACCGGAGCCAATTTCGTTAAAACCAAATTGAAGGCCTTGATAAGCTTGCCGAATGCTCTCGACACTCGGGTGTTTTTCAAAGTCTTTCTCAACTAAATGCATTACTTGTGCACCTCCAATGGCATTCGCAGCGGTTGAAAAGTAATCACCAAGCTCATCTGCCACTACTTTCTGGTTAGTTACAATTCGATCGTTAATTCTGATGGCAATTTTTGTCTCCTCTTTGGTTTTATCACTTAGAAATGGTTTGAAGGTTTTGTAGAAATCCCTCGGTTTCTTCCTCAGTTCTTCCGATTTCTGGGCCCAGTAGGCTTTAATAGCACGTCTCCTTTCTTTAGTTGCCAAATTTCGCCATTTCCTTTTCAACTCCCAGTTTTCTAGAGATCGGTTTTGGGCGAACATTTGTGCATATTTCCTTTTGTTCCTAATTGCCATTTTCCATTCTTCGGTCATATATGGTACATCTTTCTGCCTAACCCTTATCTTCTTTTTCGGCATATGCTTATCCAGTACACTTTCAAAAATAGTTTTCCATGCGTCGTATTGGTCCTCGATGGCGTCAAATGTTTCTCCAACAATCCAGGGAGCGCTAGCCAAGTCCTCATTAAGCTGATCCACATCCACGTTTTTCAGGCTTCTGAATGTGATGGTCTTTCGCCTATGCTGTAATACAGATTGCTTTAAAATACCATAAATAAGATGGTGGTCACTTATCTCTGGGTTGAAAGAACCACTAGTCCTGAAAAGGTTGGGTTTGTTGGTTAGAATAACGTCCAGCAGTGTCTCTGATGTCAGCGTAATCCTCGTAGGCTTGGTAATTAGGCTTGGTAATTAGGCACTGCATTCCATGTACTTCTTCTAGGTCAGCAAGTATTCTCCCTTCTCTGCTTTTTGGTTTTAGTCTATCGAGGTTCAGGTCACCTGTGAGGATAAATATCTGTTTCTTGAGGGAAGCCCACATGCAAACGTCATTCAGTTCCTCCTCTACTCGTTCTAAATAGTGTGGATCTGGCTGGTGATCCGACTGCGTTGGGGGTCGGTATATCCCAAGGAAAATGACTTCGTTTTTACCAAGTCTAGCTTCTATTGCAAGAGTCTCGATTGTTTTGTATTTCTTCGTTACTTTTAGCTCTTTCGAGGGTAAAGTAGAATCAAAATAGGCTATTATCCCACCGCCTCCTTTCTTTCTGTCTTTTCGATACATGTTGTAGCCCGTTAAGGTGAACTGGCTGTTCGAGTAGGACTTGTCGATCTTTGTCTCTGAGAGAAAAATAATTTGCGACTTCATTTTATCATTCAGGAGTTTCAGTTCTTCAAATTTATTTTGCAAGCTGTTTATGTTCAGATGGAACATTAGTATCTGACTGGACTGTTCCTCCCTTTCTTGCAAGAGCAGATCAAATTCCTGTTGGCCGCAATTGTTAATTGCCACATTCTCCTGGGAGTGGATAAGTGTGTTATTCGCCTCATTTGCATCTGGTTGTAGAAGAAGTTGATTTGCATAGTTTCCTTCGGTAGTTATTATTTCTTCATCCTCAAGGAAAAATGAGTCTCCCAATCTCGGTAGAGAACATAGCGGACAAGTCCAGTCGATTGCTGGTCGTTCAAGAAAATATTTAAAAGTCGATGCAGACATGTTGAGACACTTTGCATGAATCCATAAGCCACATTCAGAGCATAACATCGCATTCTGATTATTTCGAACGCTCTTCTCGCATTCCTTACAGGGAAACTTTAGCTTTGTCGGGCCTGGATTAAGGTGAATATCTCCAGAACATTCCAATCGTTGGATGTTAAACCAACTCCGCTCATCAGTTGAGTGACGCACTCGACAATGAAGAAATCGTCTTCCGCGGCAACGTGGTCTTTGTCTTTGTGTACTTTCGACTTGAGATCCAAATTTCGTCTGATAGCTGGTTACATTGGTCGTTTCTCGGTGCTTCCAGGTTTCCAGTACGTTTCTTGAGAAGTAGATTTCGTTCCCAATAAAAAACGCGATACACAAAACCAACAAAGCCGTCAAATAACGGGAGCTTGTCGCAACATGACCGACCGCCATTATGTAAATTGATGATACCATTGATGATACACCATTACCATTATTGAGAGCTAACTGTAGCAATTCTGCGAAAGTGAACTGTCTGGCACCCAAACTACATTGCTCAATGAGACATATTTGATTTCCATAATGACGGTGCAAAGACTTTGAACAAATTAAATTCTACGCATTCAGTAACAACAGCTGCATAAAAAAACGGACAAACTCACACGCTGTGGCGTGCTGATGGTCAGGCAAACCCTGATATAGTGAAGTTGATTTAATTGTCCAAAAGAGAAAAGAACTGCATTGTTTATTTTAACAGTTTCCTTAACATTAGACTTGTAACTGGATAGTTCAATAAGGGGGTTTCCCATTCCTGGTTTGAGATAATTTTTGCTCAATCTTAGACACATTGCAACAAATCTCGTTTAACAATGAAAAATAAAGGACAACGCAACGGCTTAATCCAAAACCGGAACCAGGAAATCCTGGTTCCGGTTTGATTGTGCGCGTACGCCGGAGATTGTGGTGAAACGAACAAGTTTTCAACAGTCAATCAGATTCGGCCGTCTTTTAAGCGGGCTTTAAGATTTGCCCAGAGGTCCCGATCCCTGGCGCAGACCAGAAGGATCGCGGCCTCTAGAGACGAGATTGTTCAAGATGCTATTCAAAATCAGAATATGCAAATCCATGCGTTTTAAAGCTTAGGAGAGTCTTTGGTATATCATCTTTTTAAGATTCCCCAACATTTCATCAGCCGTGAAAATTTAATTAGTTTATCGAAGAATCGTCCATACGAACAACATCCTTACGCAGGTAGCTCGAATAAAGTAGTATTTTATTCTAATCTAATGTAGAAACTACTCTAATAATAAATCTGATAAAAAGAAGATTCTTCTAAGAGATAATTATCAATTCTGAGAAGAGAAGTTGAGCAAAGAAAACTTGAAACTGATCTCAAAATAAGACTAAATATTTTTGTTAAAGAAATTATTTGGTAATCATCAGTGGATAAAGAATTGGCGTCTGACTCATGATACGCACGTTAGTGACATGATATGTAAGAAAACCATGACTATCCCCACTATAACTTCCATTTTAGCATTTATTACGACATTGAAGTCCAATGTAACACATTTTTCCCAGGATTCATCCTGAAGCAACCTATTGTGGCATACTGTAACAACTTGCAATTTGTTTAAGGGACGGACCATTATTTTCTTGGGAGGGAGGGGGGGGGGGGGGTATAAAAAATTTTCCTCTGCAAACTTTCTTTTTAGTTTATGCACCTCTGCAAACATTTTTTTTTTTTGAAATTCCTGTTATACATATTCTGTTTTCTAACAATTTACTTTGTCTTTTTAGGCCCTGCAAACACTTTGTTTCAATTTTTTTCATGGACCCCTTCCTAAACATTAATGGTCTGTCCCTAAGAACTTACTTAAAGTGATTTACTGACCTGTCGGTTTATGTTCATCTATTCTCCCATTGCTATCTAAAGAAGAAGGAGCCACCGACGACGGAATCGACGAGGAAGATTGCCCGTTACATGGTAGGTTTAAGATGCTTGCGATCATATAGGAATTACTGCTACGTTCTTGGATTATTCTTGACGCTGATTCCAATTTATCGTTATTTCTCAACAATCGACTGATGGAACTAACAGAGGGAGGACTTTCTTTACTGCACAGGCTTTCTTGAACAAGACGATCTCGTATCTCCCAGGAAAACAGTCTTGGTTGTTCTTTCCCGTACTCCAAGATTCTCTGTTCTATGCAAGGTGTGATCACTCGGGGTCTGCCTACTCCTTCTCCACCAGGTTGGATTGAGCCAGTTTTGCGATACTTGGACAACAGCTTACTAATGCAGCCATGAGTAATTCGTAAACGACGGCTTATGTCACAAGGACGAACTCCTTGAAGAGCCAGAGCGACGATTTTGTGCCGAATCTCTTTTGAAAGTGGTTTGCCGTTGATATAAGCACCTCCAAGTTTATTCAAACCACCTGGTCCTACGGCAAAAGGAAATCACGATTTTGCATTAATTTTGTTGTTTGTATTAAGTTGTTTGTCTACCTACATGTGAGGTAAGCATCAGTTATCGAGCCGAAGCAATAAAAACAATCTATACAATTTTTATATAGTTAGGCTGTTTGAACTGCTAAAGGTACACCAAACATGGACTTTGTTTAACAGAAAATAGTCTTAAACAAAAAACAATTTTAAACTTTGGCATGTTGAAGAGAGAATCAAAACTGATCCGCTCACGCCAGTTTTGAAATTGTCTCGTAGAACTGTGTACCGATCTGATATGTTCTTATTTACTACGATGACTTGAGTCGAGAAAACTTTCAAAAAAATGTGCTCTCTGGAAACTGTAACTAAAATGCGCCAGTTGTACTTCTATGATACTGTATCGCAATTACTTGAACTGAAAGTTGTTTGCATCCATGTCAAGACAAAGCGACTCAGTGAGAACTCGAACCGCTGAGAACTACATATGTTAAGCTGAATATTTTGTGGGTAACAAAGGCAGAATGAAACTCGAAGTTTAACCTGAAGTAGTAGGGAATATTGGTTCTTGAGAATGAGCATCAATTGCTTAAACTGTAAGTTATAAGAATGCTGTAGCATCTACTTCAATCAGTGTTGTAAAGATTTTAATCATTCTAACCGGCTGCTTTACGGCCTGTACACCGATCAATTTTGCAGAACGGAACATGAATTATAAACCATTTTAATAATGGGGAACTGTGGCTAACCGTAGCACGAGTTTCCACTAGGGTTTAAATGTACTTTTTTTGCAAATACCTTTGTTCTCCGAGAATGATCTGATTCGGCAAACCCAACTGTGTATTACGCTTTGTTGTCGCTACCTTTCACTGATACCTTTAACTTAACATTGCAGTGAAAGCGTCCCCCAGTAATTTTTAAAAGTAATGGAAGCTGTTGTTACCTGCATATTCCATCCTTGAGCAATATTTAAGTAACGCTCTCCTCCTTTACAGCCGGTACATGAACGGAGGTTGTCTAGAGTGTGAATAAAAAAAAAAACAAATATTCTGTGACTCGTGATTCTATTGTACCTCATTCGGAAATAGCTCGCTACCGTCAGCACACCTCTTACAACCGATTTCACTGTAGTGTGTAGACCCAGGTTTGTCAAAACATCACTCGACCGTCGATCATTCGCCCAAGGCGATCACGAAAAGGGCTGATAAATAAATTTAGTGCCTGCAAAAACTTGGTCAAACAGAACTGTTTTGTATGACAAAGGCTTTTAAAAAATTTTGGGAGCATAAACTTTAATTATAAGCCTTCTGCGTTTGTCAAGCGGATAAAACTGAACGGTTTAATTTCACACGAAGCCGAGACAGCCAGTCAACAGTCGTGCGCTGAACATAACACTGCACCTTTTGTTTTCATGGTATTTAAGTCCGATGATTAATCAAAGCCATTTCTGACAACTTTTAGGGTGGCCAAAAAAACAAAGTAAAAGCTCTTGGTGTTTGGCTTTCAGTTGACGCGAAAGAAACCGCGACGAAGAACTACAATGAAAAATTAGAAAAGGTAAGGACTGTCGTAAGCTGAAGGAAATATCGCAGACTCACACTAATGGGCAAAAAAACAGTCCTGAAGACGCACACAAAAACAACCTTATTATGTCAGAATCAGTTCAGTGTACCAATTTGTCAGAATTTGTTCTTCATGTTCCAATCTATGTCAATACGGGCAAAAAGTGCTCTTTCTCATATGCCGACATAGTCCAGCCAGTCGTTGTCAGTTTTGACCAAATTCATAGAAGCTAGTGTTTTGAGGATTTTTTGCCATTTCTGACGCTTACGAAGCCATCTGAAGAAATAATGTTGCGTTTCACCACAGTGTTTATGAACTTTGAAGCGCCGATATCGATTGCAGTTCCTTTATCTCATGAAAGTCGCTTGTTGAACGCTTTCCAAAGAAGTCCACTTTATCCTGTATGTGTTACTGAAACGACTAACGATGGTTTCGTTAGTTTTTAGGCTTTTTTCGCTTCACTTCGTTCTAATTGTTGGAGATTTACTAACCAAAAGCTGTTGATAATTCCACAAAAGTTGATAATCATGCACTGAAGAACTGTTTAATAAAACAAAAGACAATGAAACAGTGTAATTCTGGACGGTAACTATTTCGATCAAATTTTTCCGAAAAAGAATTATCAAAACATGCAAAGAAAAGGGGTGTCTGGAAAACCCGATAATAGTCGCGATTATTATTCAACACATGCGCGCGCTGCCCATATATGGTCAAAATGTTAACGTTATCTGTCATCCGTACATAACAGATATCCTGCGATATACGTAGGTTGCGAAGATTCGTCCGAAATCTTGTAAAGCGCTGCATAATTACAAATTTCCTTTCTGCAAAATGTGTTTCGTTGACAATTTGTTGAATAATAATTAACAATTATTCTTTGAAATCGAGGTGAATAGTGGTAGAATATTCACCGAGCCGCGGATATTCTGCCGCTCTTCACCGAGATTTCAAAGAATAATTGTTTTAGTATATACACACGAAGTGATCTCAACAACAAGCGATCTCAAAGTTTTCAGAAGGAAACCATTTAAAGTCGATTTAATTGACCTCTCAATTCATGCGTGGAAAACGTACATACAAGCGGCACTAACCGACATGCGCGAAACAGTTTACAGAATCTTCAAACATGGCAAATCTAGTTAATCTTCGATAAAATCCTCGTCACAATCTAGCAAAATGGTCCTTTAACACCACTCAAACCTGCAATCTGAATCAAAAACCTACTTGCAAAACATTTTGACCGTTGAATCAAAGCTTTTGAAGTTCACTTGAATTGAAAATTGAAAGAGCAGTTGGGGAAGGATCCACCTGAAAGTTTGGATTATACTGAATGTGTGCAGAACTGTGGTGAAAACTGGATGTTTTCTTGCACAAAGACGATTTCCTGAATATTTGTGGAGGATCTTGGTTCAATAACACTTGATGTTGCTGCCGATAAATCTGCGGTATTCATTTCTGCCGATGCCGGGCGAAGAGCGCGACTTGACGGTAAGCAATTGTTTATCGTTTTAGTACTCGAGTTGTGTGGACATTGTGCTGCAAATTGCGAAATATGTAGTCGCCTTTTACTTTGAAAACCATCAGGTCAAATTTCTTAGCCTTTTTTTGTCTTTTCTGGTTCAGCATCTTCTTGTATTCTTAGTATTTGCGATTCAGAAACGCCGGCGAAACGCAGGTTTACGCCGGCCATTTTGTTTCAGTTTCGATCAAGCATTATTCACTCCCTACGGAGTGAATAATGCTCATTAACCCGAGATAGCGAACCAATCAGATTGCTTGAAACACCAAGATCACTGAGTGTGTATATACTAATGACGAATAGTCGTTGAATAGTCGCGAATAGTTAACAATTATTCTATGAGCCCGCGTTGGATACGAGGTGGTAAATAGCCAACGAGGCGTGATGCGCCGAGTTGGCTATAACGACTCGTATCCAACAAACGCGAATGGAATAATTTTTTTATTAATTCTTCTTAAAGTTTAAATCGACTGGACATTTCATTTTGATGTAAACGAAGTGATAATAGGAGGCGGGAAAATTTGTGGCGTCGTGTTCACTTTTTGAGTTGAATGAAACACACAAGCCGAGGAAACTTTTTACATCTTCTATTTTTAATATTCACTTTTTAACCATTTTTATCATATTTGTTATTTATTTTATGCAGGGCCCCACTGAAAACCACCTTTTTGTGACGTGGGCTCCCTGCTAAAATATCTTTATTATTATTATTAAGCGGGCGAGAGAGTTTTCTTCCCAAGATTTTCCTCGAACAATCTCCTTAATGTCGTGTATAAATCCTGGAAATTGTGACAACAGTTAAGATTTACGGGAAGATCCGAAGCAAAAGCTTTTCTGGAAACTACACGTCTTATGCAAGTCGAACGAAGCAAGTGTTTACATTGTAATTGTTTTCGGCTCCGCGGCCGTCATCAAGACTGCTATATTATTTGAAGCGAAAATGAGCTCAACCTGGAACAGGTTTATTGAAGTATAAAAAGAAAAAAACCAAGATTGAAAGGTAACAAACTTTACAGAAGTGCTGAGCCTAATTTTATGACGTACAGTGAATGAAACTATGTCAGTTTGCCGTTCTTTCGTAAATTATTTGCTGCTTTTCTACTTTTAATATTCACTCGCTCTTGTTGTGCGTTTACAAGTATTATTAATTAAAATTTTCGCATCAATCCTTTTGTTTTGCGTAGTTAATTTTACTATGGCATTTCTGTGGTTTTTGTAGGCACCGCTGATTATTTCTTGTTCATAAAGCTCGCCAAATTTGCTGTTTTCAACCATTTTTTCTGATGGAACTGTCGCCTCCCGCAGGAAAATTTTACGCTGAGCGGCACTTGCCGCACTCATTTCCCATATAAGGTCAAACATAGGTATATGAGCTGATAATCGGGATTCAGTGAACCAATCAGAAAGCTAGAAATGCAATATCCGAGGTTGAGAATTTAATAATGACGAATAGTCGTAAATAGTCGAAGTGAATAAGCCTCGTCACGCAACGCTTTCTTGCATTAATTTTATTCCCTTTTCTTTTTTGGACTCTGCCTGGAGCTGTCGATCACCGGCAAGAAAACAGAGAACACAATAATAAGCTAATGAATACGCTTTTTCAACGGTATAAAACATAAGAAATTCCGTTTATCATTTATACCTTCTCTCCTACCAAGCATCCATTTTAGCGGGAAAATCCCACGTTGTTGCGAAGTACTGGGAACTACATGTCTCTTATTCGTCACTATTCGCGACTATTCGCACTATCCGGCGCACTATTTGCTATTCGCGACTATTCGCTATTCTCTATTCGGGTTTTCCAGACACCCAAAGAAAAGAGATCAAAAGAGACGTATCTTGGGATACTTGCCGAAAGCAGTTCAGTAGCTTACAACTACGAGAAATCGACGTTGTGTTCAAGTAGTTAGTCTGGATCCTGTACATCGCTGCAAAACCAAACCAGCGTCTTGATTATATTAGTTCGACCTTCTCCACGTGCAAATGCTTTAAGCCATTAAAGTTAACATTTTTAAAAACGAAGTTTTGTGTCCACGTTTACTGCTCGAGAAGAACACAAGATTAGTCTTTTGTGTAATATCTGACTCGGATTTTTTAATTTCGAGTTCCATTAAGAGTTATTATGTTCCCAGTGTCAAATCCATTTCATTTGCAAATATTCATTCCACCAGTCCGATACAGAACGAAGCGCTATCCTGTCTGACTGGAGCGCACAAGGCAAGATCCAAAGCTTCGCAGACACAACAACTCACCGTCCAAGAAGATAGACTTATCATCATCTATTTTGACCTCTACGAAATTTGATGCCAGAAATAGCGAAACGTTTCAATCAGTGACAGAACGTTGACGCCCGGAAGCACATCTACACAGTTACCGTAATGATTCGATTTAGCGCCCTCCTTCCAATAAGCGCCCCCTTCCAAATAAGCGCCCCCCCTTCGAATGTGTTTTTGTAAATAAGCGCCCCTATTCCAATAAGCGCCCCCTATTGCGGATAAATGCCCCTACTGAAGTCATCGACGTCGAATAGATAAACGCATGAACATTTACCGTACCGTGCATGTATATATTTACTGCTTAGATGAACAATTCTTTTTAGGGTAGCTGAACTTTTAACAATTTGCTAATATTTATTAAAGTTTTGTTTTGAACATTTGGTTGTTTTTCGAAAAATTAAATAAGCGCCCTGTCCAGAATAAGCGCCCTGTCTCGAATAAGCGCCCTCCCTTGAGGTGCCAAAAGTAAATAAGCGCCCCGGGCGCTAAATCGAATCATTACGGTAACCCGGTCATACGGCTGCACGTGTTATTCGGCTGCCATGTTATTCTCGCACCTGTCTAGCATTTCTAGCTGCTAGACACGTGCAAGCAAAGAATGACTCGTGCAGCTCAATGCGTGCACCTCGGTGATTTTGGCCATCGTGACATTGTTTTGAAAGGAGATGTTAGAGGTCGATATCATTTGAGTGGAGATGGATTCTCTCAGCTTGTGGATTAATGAAAGAAAATAACAGCGTTTCAAAAAGAGCAAAAGTCTCCCAAGTGTTTGTTTTGGAGCACAATGTGTACGAAATTCGAACAGGTAAGACATATTATTCAAGTCTCGGATCAATCTAATAATTTTACTTGTATTATCGGCAAACTATGTTTGCTTTCTTGCTTTTAAAAGGAGATTTCGGTTGAAAGAGTGTTGAACTTTATCAGCAATGGGATTTATTAAAAAAAATACGCATAATCGTAACATTTAACAAATTTAACGATAACAGTGAGCCTATTTAAAGATCGTTAAATGCGCATTTTCCGAATATAGGTGAACAAAATCCGAAATCAGTGAAGCAGACAGCTCTGACGTTTTACCTTAGTAGGTAGCAGGATATCTAAAAATATATGTAAGATTCCTGTAAGATTAAATTAAATTAAATTCCTGAGATTCTGGCGAGTCAGTCAAATGGCACGATTCACAAGTTGGCAGCTACGTTTATTTTACGTTAACTTTTTTCTTGAATGCATGCATTGCGTGCCGTTTATTATATATTAGAAGTTCATTGCCATTCTTGCAACTCAAAGATATTCTGTTTACTTGTTTATATAAGCATGCCAGCCACTTTTTGTTTAGTTCTTAATTTTTTTAATCGATGTGTGTATTTTTTTTACTAATGATGTGAAATAAAGTTATTATTTTGTTATTAATAACTTTATTTATACTACAATAATAATAATAATAAAGTAATAATAATAATAATAATAATAATAATATATATATATTTCACAGATCCTCTTTCTGCTAACCATTTGCAAAATAAAATGCAAAGAGTTAAAGAAATAACTAATTAAAATTAAGGTTAAAAATTACAACAATATATATAAAAAAACAAACTGAAACCTACGAGATTTTTTGTAATAGAGAAATGTTAACTACCTAGAGAGTCTTAATAATGCTCTTAACATCCTTGCGGCTTTAATAAGATTTGTTAAATTATTAAATAATTTAGAGGCGTGTGCTTGATGTTATCGTCCTCCTTAAGATCCCAATAATATCAACTTTAAGTACATTGTAGCTTGTATACTTGTCTGTGACCAATAATCGACACTTTGGGCCATATTCGTCACGATGATGTACCTTGGACATTTTTACGGTGTACGTTGATCATAATGCACCTATCAATGTTAAGCCCGAGGGGGGGGGGGGGGGGTCGGGCATGGGGTGGGGATTTTGACATTTTCTATAACAAAATGGCAAATTCCCCACCCTCACGTTTCCAAGTGAATTGTTAACATGAAACTGCTACTGCTTGTTATAAAACCATCTTGGACATAATAAGTTTCTTGTACAATCAAAGGCTCTTCGAGCAACCTCATGGTAATTCGATGAATGAAGTGCCGACCTCCGCATTTTTTCTAAATAAGTGTCCAATAAAGTAAAGCAATCTCACTTTGCTTTATTTTTCCACGTGAGTTGCGTCATTGATGGCTCGTGCTCGCAGGGGTCGTAGCGCTATTCAGTTTTCACAACCAAAATATTTACCGGTTAGTGAAATTTATACATGAAAACTGTTTGTAACCAAACCATATTGGACATAATAAGTTTCTTGTACAAAAATGAGGACAAAAGCGAAAGCTTCATATGCAGTCAATCATCCCGCATTTCATGAGCTCCGAGAGGAGCTCGCGTTCACAAAATTGCAACAATTCACCATTTCGTCGTCTATAATCCTCATTTCCTTGTCAGTAAATACTTCAGAGAATCCTTACACAACGGATTTTTTTTCCAAGACATTTATTCGCCGAGTGAACTAGCAGTGAATCCCGGCCATTCATAACGGGGACTGGAAGGGGGGTCCTGATCCCGCATTCCCGCTCCTTTTTCACGCGAATCCCGCATCCCGCACTTTTTTCATCACTGTTCCGATATCCGGCTTTTTCTTTCCTCAAAAATAGTTAATACATTAAAAAGACTATTTTCTGCAAAAACTAATAAATTCAAGATGTAGATTTTGCTACGCATCTTGTGTACTCAGGGAAACGTTTCGACGCCACTGCCTGCCTTTTAGATTTGGAATGAGACACAACTTAGCGCCGGAAAGGCTGATTCGCTTTCTCTGCTAGAAGGTTTATTCGAGTTGTGACGATTTCCCAAGATCCCAACAGACTGGCAAAAAATCCCGCATCCCGTGCCCAAATTTTAGCCTATCCCGCTTGCTCGGAAGCAGTCATATCCCGAATCCCATCAAGATATTTTTTTCCCGAATCCCGCACCGTATTTTGGTCAAATCCCGGATCCCGAAAATACCCTTCCAGACCCTGTCATATATAACAGAGAGTCTCAATGGGGTGGTGGCTTTTACGGTTAACGGTTAAAATTTTGGCCTTTTTACGACTAACGGTTAATTTATTTCCATTACGGTTAACAGAAGTTAAAAGTTAATTTTCATTGTTTTTAATAGTTAAAACTCAATTTCCATTATTGAAAAACGTATTTTAGGTCTTTGGACCATTTTTGGGACGATGAAGAGAACTAGTTTGGGTTATTTATAATCACTGACCGATTTTTACGGTTAACACATTTTACGGCTAATGGTTAAAATTTTCCATTTTTTACGCCTAACGGCTAAATTTTTGGCCGTTTTACGGCTAACGGTTAACCCCATTGAGACCCTCATAACAGCCTTTTATTACTAGCATGTTCGCGCAGGAATAATTATTTCAGTCGTTTCAATTTCTTTGAAGTCAAGAAATTCAAATGTTTGGTCACGAGCAATGATAGTATATTAATTCAGTGGCTATGCGAAAGACCCGCACTTTGAAGAAAAGGTATAACAACCGAAGGAACTATGGCTTCACATTTCTGCACTGTTGTCGAGTATGGAATTCGTTTCTCGTAAAAAAGTGATTCGAATCAAGCTTCACACATACAATACCGTTCATCTTAATCCATTTTCATGGACAAATTTTAGCTTACTCTTCCGTTTGGTAAAATGCATGGACAAGAAAACGTTTTATTTGCAATAAGAAATACTAAAACATCCACATTCCTTCAACATGGTGTCAATTTGGGCATAATCGGCCATAATCGCTCTGATTTCAGTTATTCCGCGTTCACCGTACAGATTGGTAGCGAAAAACTAAAGTAGCACATCGCTAGTTATTTCACTCTTTTGTTGAAAAATATCTGCAATTCTTTTAAATTTGTATACGTAATTGGACTACATGCTGTCCAATTTGGAAATAATTTGATGAAAAAAATTCCGAGGGCAGCCAAAATTGGACGAGGCCGTAGGCCGAGTCCAATTTGGCTGTCAGAGGAATTTTTTGAATCTAATTATTTCCAAAATTGGACAAGCATGTAGTCCGGTTACATATTAATTATATAGCTTGTAGTCAGTCAATCCAGCATAAACAATAAACTTATGTCCAGAACGGGAAAAGCATTCAACAATAGTAGGCATAACACAGCACATGCAATTCACTCAGAGCATTGTCTTCACAAATAAAACTTAAACAAAACAGTGCAATTTTATTCACCTGAGTTTGCGAAGCTTGCTACAAAGTGAGTGAAAACACTGCATCAATCAATGAAAGTCGTAAACAAAGTGTCCGAAGAGCTTAACAACTTCCTGAATGTGACATACTCCTTTCCACTATATCGTTCGTACTTCATCGCCGTCTTTTCTTTTCGAATTTCAGCAAAAAACGACAACGAATTGCATCTAGCTCATGCCTCATGGCGATGAATATCTGACAGATTTCTTGCTTCGCTTCGCTGCATTTACGTTTACCCAAGTTTTGTACTATTAGAGGTGTTTTGCTCTTGGTTTTTGCTTCTTAGTGTAGGTAGCTCCTCTTCTGACAACGTAGAAAATTTCTCTTTGTTGTTTCTATTGCTGAAAAGCTCAAAAGGAATAGAAAAACGTAGCAAACTTGCTCCATAAAATTCCGCCATTGTCGACTCACAATGCGACAAGTTTACAGCGCTGACGCTATGCTTTGTGCTAATTGGCTAATATCCATCACATGTTGTGTTTTCTTCGATTTGATTGGCCAAGACGAAACTGTCCAATTTATCTTAAATTGGTCAGATTGTGAATTTTACCAAAAAATCCTAATTGAAACTATCCAAATTTAATCCCAAATTGGACAGTTCCCAGAAATTAAGGAAAAATAGCTGTGCTGACAATATAGGATTTACTGACGGCTATATAATTAAACACAAAATATACGACGCAATAACGACTTACTACATCATGACTCCGAGTTGTGGAAAACAATAAAGACTGACCTAAAAGGTCTTCCCCGTGCAACAACCCCCGCAAGCAAATCGGAATTTTCAGGTGTCCATTTGCGTTATTCATTACAAATCATGCTTTCTAGCGAAAGTTAAAGTGCTATACTGCAAGAACGATAGTTGAATGCCTCACTAGACCGACAGGACTGATGCTCAATCATCTGCACCAAGTAGACTGGCGATGGCATCTCCGCGATGACTGTGTGTAACACTGATAAGCAATTTCCAAAAGAAACAAAACAATTCCAAAGAAAGATTTATTAAGAAACTGAAATAAGAAATTAGAAAGGAAAAGTTCCTAAAATATAAGGTATATAGGTATGTGGGGGGGGGGGGGGGGGGTACTCCCCTATATAAGGTATATAGATATGTGCCGCCCCAAAGGGTATGGTTTTTGAGCCGTTTTGGTCTGAAAATGGGTATAGATTTTGAAAATTTTGGTCTGAAATTGGGTATGGTTACAATCAAAACTATCAAATCCTGGTCGGTAGCGGATGGATCAGTGTTAGGTTAGCTTTACTAAACAAATAAAGAAGCCTCGACTGTGCTCTGTTCTGTTGTAAAGCACGCAGGAAGCGGCTAGAGCACGAAAGAAGTGTAGGGTGAAACGCGAGCCGTAGGCGAGTGTTTCTCCCTACTTCTTAAGTGCTCTAGTCGCTTCCTAAGTGCTTTACAACAGAACAGAGCACAGTCGAGGCTTCTTTATTTGTTTTATAATTAAGAAATTCATTAATTTCCCCACGAATTCGCGCAATTATTTTCAAAACAAACTTTTTTGAAGCGAATAGCAGTGGCGTCAGCGTACATCTGTACTCTGATAAAGTGCGCAACAATTAGCCAATCACAAAACTTGTTAGAATGGTTAAAAGAATTTGATTGGTTGAATAAGACATGAGCTGTCAACAGCTGTCAAACCATCAAGTTTGAAACCATCAAAGTTCAGAAATCCACAAGCTGAAAACGTCAAGTGGAAACCGAATTTTAACACGAGTCCTTGAAGTTCTTAGGACTTTTAGTACAACACAGGATAGAAAAGTAGACTGTTCAGTGAAAACTGGCTGAACTCTGGCCCATGAAAACTTGCACGTTGTTAACTTGACAACTAGAACAGAGCTGTGCTCTAGCAGAGCCCGGGTGCCACAGGCGACCTACTTTTGTCTTTGGGCGACTCGTATTATTTTGCTATCATAAAAGCTTGTATGGGCTGGGCATCCACGATTTCTTACATAAGAGCATTCGGGCACCCTGCAATTATTCTAAGAGCACAGCTTTGTAGAAAAACAAACTGCTCAAAGCTTGTGGCTGGTACTTCACAAAATGCTGCGGCCGTGCGGCGTGTTTCGCGAATCATTTACAACCATCGGATTCAAGGGAAAAAATAGAGTCGGCTGCTGTGGTTACTGTGGCCTTTCATTCATTGCACTGGAAAGGATAAAGGAACAGGATTGTCTTCCTGAATTGCATTGGAGGTTTTTTATTTCTGGACGTCTGCTGCTGGAATGACAGGTAAACTTGTGTTCGATGTTTTCTTTGTTTTCGCGCTTGTTCAATTTTTTCTATTAACTTTGCAGCAGCTTGTTTGAAGCTTGAAATTAGACCCCTTTGCAATAAAAATTTGTAGGTTTAGGGGTGGATTGTTTAGGTGTCTCTCGATAGCGAAATCCAAGAAGCGATGACCTTGAGCAAAGTTCACCGTCTTTTGTTCGAGCTTCGGCGTAGAATTTACCGAGGTTGTTGTCTAGCTTCTTTGTTGGTTATTTCGTGAAGGTTTCTGGCAATTTTTCTTTCACGGCACCAAGCTGTTTTGAAAACGCCAGAAAAAAATATTCAGTATATGAAGTCTGAGTTGTGTGTGTATTCGCTAGCTAATTTAGTTTTCTGTTTTGAATTGCTGTTTGTTTGTTTTGTTTTTTACACGAAAATGTAGCTGTGCGTGTTTTATCTAAAATTCCGTACTTAAATAATGTGAAACTCATATTCAACAACTCAAATAGCCCATTTTGTACTATCTTTCGTGTTTTTCGTTTCTGCTTTCGTTATAATGCCTTCAATTTCGGCCTTGACTTGTTTACAAATCTTTGGTTGGTTGTTTTGTTGTTAATCGGGCGTGGCCGATTTAAGGTTTACCCTTTGGTCGTCCTAGAGCGTAGTCTCCTGGCGCGGCCAAAAAGACGGGGATAGCTCGGGGTTGCTACAAAACCGCTACGGGTGACGCATACCGCAATGGTTTTCATTTTAGTTTTGACAGGAAATCGTTGCAGGCACACTTGGTCGACTTTTGGGTTAATGTGTAATCAGGTTGTGTTTTTTTGTTCGGCGGAAGGACAGAGAAAAAAGCTTACGGGGCAAAGTACAGTATGGGGCCCAGTTCTCGGCCACTTTTGACGTAAACTTGTATTTCTTACCTCAGAAGAATCGCAGGAACTTAAAATTTCTCCCAGAGCTAGCTACATTATTCAGCTTTTTGGTGTAAAGCTATCGACCGGTCAAAAATTAATTTGCCCGAGCAATAATAAAAATAAAAGCTCCATTTGTGGGCCCAGTTCTCGGCCACCTTGGCCCAGTTCTCGGCCACTTTTGACGTAAACTTGTATTTCTTACCTCAGAAGAACCGCAGGAACTTGAAATTTCTCCCAGAGCTACAATCCTAGACAAAAGTCCTGGGACACTTAACCACTTGGACGAAAAATTGACCTCCCCCTCCCCACCCCCAATTCAATGTTGGTTTCTATCCATCATACCGTGGGACAATATCTCAACATTGTTTTGGGGGGAAAGGGGGACTCGGAAAATTAAACAATGCGTTCTTAATGCAAAGGGAATGGTCACTGAGCACTATTTCTTTAAGTGTCCCATGGATTTTTGTCTAGGATTGTATTTGTGTGCGAAAAAATCGGGATTGTCTTTGCGTCCGAAAGAAGGTTGCATAGGTTTAAAATGTGTTTGTTCTAGCAGTTATTTGCACAAATGTTTGTGAACAGTTACAGCATGTAACAAGAAAGCTCTGTTTGGAGTTCTTTTCGAGCCACAAAGTGTAGCTGTTGGAATCCGTTCCTTGGGAGAAATTGACTGTTTTTTCTGTTGCTTTCTTTTGTGAGTCTTTGAGCGCCCAAATACAAGCTTTGCGAACTCTTTTCAGTATAACATGGTACACTAATGTCAGGGATCGTTATTGCTTTCCATCTTTATTATTCTTTGCCAAGAAACAGCGCCTAAGTGTTCAAAACCATCATATTTCCTCTCAGAACTGTAAGTACCCTGAACAGTGCTCGACCGGAAACGCAACAGTACTCGCATGATTCTTTGAGCTAAAATATTTAGAACGTGCTCATTTTCATTGGGTTTTCATCTCAGCATATCAAGAATACTGTATTCAATGCCATGACGTTCGATAGTTGTAACTGGTTCTTCGTTTAATCACTTTTTTAACAGTACTCACTCGTAAACCAAGAGTAGAATAATTAGCATATATTATTTATCTCAACGCTTGTTCACCGAGTACTGTGAGAAATTGAGCAAAACGTTTAGCATCGTTTATGAATACTTCATAAAGGGTTTCTATTTGAATATTCAATCGGTTTAGCTGCGTTTCACGCATATATTTCTGAGCTAGGGCATAAAAAAGCGGAAAACAGTGGCGAGTACTGTTGTGAGAAATGTTAGCGTATCTCATTATCTCATGATTACAACAGAACAGTGGCACTTATCTTCGTGTCAAATTTCAGCTGAACAGACATGTTCAATTATTAACAGCCAAAAGAATGGTTTCTTTTCAATGACCAAAAAGAGATTTGCCTGTTTTAGAAGATAAATCGCTGTAGAAACCCTGTCAAGTTTGTTTTGTTGCGATAAAGATATCGTTTTGGGGGCTTTCCGACATAGTCCTCATGTCTGATGAAGGCGATATATTGATCCCTATTGACTCGAATCTGTTCAAAAAGTGATGAGTTAATCGATTTTGTCACAAAACACTGTCCTCTTTATACAAAGATACAGTTAGAGCGACCACAAATCCAAATAAGTCCTGCTTCTCTGTCCTTTTTTTTTAATAATTCACCCACCCCTCCCCCCTTATTTTCTGATGTCACGTGTCACGTCTTTTATGCCGTGGACCTACATTTGCATTAAAACCGTTGATACTTCATTGAAATAATACATGTGCAATCGCATTATAGCCAAAAATAGCGAGTTCAATACCGAGCTCACAAATACAATCCTAGACAAAAGTCCTGGGACACTTAACCACTTGGACGAAAATATTGACCTCCCCCTCCCCACCCCCAATTCAATGTTGGTTTCTATCCATCATACCGTGGGACAATATCTCAACATTGTTTTGGGGGGAAAGGGGGACTCGGAAAATTAAACAATGCGTTCTTAATGCAAAGGGAATGGTCACTGAGCACTATTTCTTTAAGTGTCCCATGGATTTTTGTCTAGGATTGTATTTGTGTGCGAAAAAATCGGGATTGTCTTTGCGTCCGAAAGAAGGTTGCATAGGTTTAAAATGTGTTTGTTCTAGCAGTTATTTGCACAAATGTTTGTGAACAGTTACAGCATGTAACAAGAAAGCTCTGTTTGGAGTTCTTTTCGAGCCACAAAGTGTAGCTGTTGGAATCCGTTCCTTGGGAGAAATTGACTGTTTTTTCTGTTGCTTTCTTTTGTGAGTCTTTGAGCGCCCAAATACAAGCTTTGCGAACTCTTTTCAGTATAACATGGTACACTAATGTCAGGGATCGTTATTGCTTTCCATCTTTATTATTCTTTGCCAAGAAACAGCGCCTAAGTGTTCAAAACCATCATATTTCCTCTCAGAACTGTAAGTACCCTGAACAGTGCTCGACCGGAAACGCAACAGTACTCGCATGATTCTTTGAGCTAAAATATTTAGAACGTGCTCATTTTCATTGGGTTTTCATCTCAGCATATCAAGAATAGTGTATTCAATGCCATGACGTTCGATAGTTGTAACTGGTTCTTCGTTTAATCACTTTTTTAACAGTACTCACTCGTAAACCAAGAGTAGAATAATTAGCATATATTATTTATCTCAACGCTTGTTCACCGAGTACTGTGAGAAATTGAGCAAAACGTTTAGCATCGTTTATGAATACTTCATAAAGGGTTTCTATTTGAATATTCAATCGGTTTAGCTGCGTTTCACGCATATATTTC
The DNA here is from genome assembly GCF_052425735.1 of Oculina patagonica. NCBI lineage: Eukaryota > Metazoa > Cnidaria > Anthozoa > Scleractinia > Oculinidae > Oculina > Oculina patagonica. The sequence goes on from NC_135758.1 coordinate 13,204,378, forward strand.
TGAGCTAGGGCATAAAAAAGCGGAAAACAGTGGCGAGTACTGTTGTGAGAAATGTTAGCGTATCTCATTATCTCATGATTACAACAGAACAGTGGCACTTATCTTCGTGTCAAATTTCAGCTGAACAGACATGTTCAATTATTAACAGCCAAAAGAATGGTTTCTTTTCAATGACCAAAAAGAGATTTGCCTGTTTTAGAAGATAAATCGCTGTAGAAACCCTGTCAAGTTTGTTTTGTTGCGATAAAGATATCGTTTTGGGGGCTTTCCGACATAGTCCTCATGTCTGATGAAGGCGATATATTGATCCCTATTGACTCGAATCTGTTCAAAAAGTGATGAGTTAATCGATTTTGTCACAAAACACTGTCCTCTTTATACAAAGATACAGTTAGAGCGACCACAAATCCAAATAAGTCCTGCTTCTCTGGCCTTTTTTTTTTAATAATTCACCCACCCCTCCCCCCTTATTTTCTGATGTCACGTGTCACGTCTTTTATGCCGTGGACCTACATTTGCATTAAAACCGTTGATACTTCATTGAAATAATACATGTGCAATCGCATTATAGCCAAAAATAGCGAGTTCAATACCGAGCTCACAAATACAATCCTAGACAAAAGTCCTGGGACACTTAACCAATTGGACGAAAAATTGACCTCCCCCTCCCCACCCCCAATTCAATGTTGGTTTCTATCCATCATACCGTGGGACAATATCTCAACATTGTTTTGGGGGGAAAGGGGGACTCGGAAAATTAAACAATGCGTTCTTAATGCAAAGGGAATGGTCACTGAGCACTATTTCTTTAAGTGTCCCATGGATTTTTGTCTAGGATTGTATTTGTGTGCGAAAAAATCGGGATTGTCTTTGCGTCCGAAAGAAGGTTGCATAGGTTTAAAATGTGTTTGTTCTAGCAGTTATTTGCACAAATGTTTGTGAACAGTTACAGCATGTAACAAGAAAGCTCTGTTTGGAGTTTTTTTCGAGCCACAAAGTGTAGCTGTTGGAATCCGTTCCTTGGGAGAAATTGACTGTTTTTTCTGTTGCTTTCTTTTGTGAGTCTTTGAGCGCCCAAATACAAGCTTTGCGAACTCTTTTCAGTATAACATGGTACACTAATGTCAGGGATCGTTATTGCTTTCCATCTTTATTATTCTTTGCCAAGAAACAGCGCCTAAGTGTTCAAAACCATCATATTTCCTCTCAGAACTGTAAGTACCCTGAACAGTGCTCGACCGGAAACGCAACAGTACTCGCATGATTCTTTGAGCTAAAATATTTAGAACGTGCTCATTTTCATTGGGTTTTCATCTCAGCATATCAAGAATACTGTATTCAATGCCATGACGTTCGATAGTTGTAACTGGTTCTTCGTTTAATCACTTTTTTAACAGTACTCACTCGTAAACCAAGAGTAGAATAATTAGCATATATTATTTATCTCAACGCTTGTTCACCGAGTACTGTGAGAAATTGAGCAAAACGTTTAGCATCGTTTATGAATACTTCATAAAGGGTTTCTATTTGAATATTCAATCGGTTTAGCTGCGTTTCACATATATATTTCTGAGCTAGGGCATAAAAAAGCGGAAAACAGTGGCGAGTACTGTTGTGAGAAATGTTAGCGTATCTCATTATCTCATGATTACAACAGAACAGTGGCACTTATCTTCGTGTCAAATTTCAGCTGAACAGACATGTTCAATTATTAACAGCCAAAAAGAATGGTTTCTTTTCAATGACCAAAAAGAGATTTGCCTGTTTTAGAAGATAAATCGCTGTAGAAACCCTGTCAAGTTTGTTTTGTTGCGATAAAGATATCGTTTTGGGGGCTTTCCGACATAGTCCTCATGTCTGATGAAGGCGATATATTGATCCCTATTGACTCGAATCTGTTCAAAAAGTGATGAGTTAATCGATTTTGTCACAAAACACTGTCCTCTTTATACAAAGATACAGTTAGAGCGACCAAAAATCCAAATAAGTCCTGCTTCTCTGGCCTTTTTTTTTAATAATTCACCCACCCCTCCCCCCTTATTTTCTGATGTCACGTGTCACGTCTTTTATGCCGTGGACCTACATTTGCATTAAAACCGTTGATACTTCATTGAAATAATACATGTGCAATCGCATTATAGCCAAAAATAGCGAGTTCAATACCGAGCTCACAAATACAATCCTAGACAAAAGTCCTGGGACACTTAACCAATTGGACGAAAAATTGACCTCCCCCTCCCCACCCCCAATTCAATGTTGGTTTCTATCCATCATACCGTGGGACAATATCTCAACATTGTTTTGGGGGGAAAGGGGGACTCGGAAAATTAAACAATGCGTTCTTAATGCAAAGGGAATGGTCACTGAGCACTATTTCTTTAAGTGTCCCATGGATTTTTGTCTAGGATTGTATTTGTGTGCGAAAAAATCGGGATTGTCTTTGCGTCCGAAAGAAGGTTGCATAGGTTTAAAATGTGTTTGTTCTAGCAGTTATTTGCACAAATGTTTGTGAACAGTTACAGCATGTAACAAGAAAGCTCTGTTTGGAGTTCTTTTCGAGCCACAAAGCGTAGCTGTTGGAATCCGTTCCTTGGGAGAAATTGACTGTTTTTTCTGTTGCTTTCTTTTGTGAGTCTTTGAGCGCCCAAATACAAGCTTTGCGAACTCTTTTCAGTATAACATGGTACACTAATGTCAGGGATCGTTATTGCTTTCCATCTTTATTATTCTTTGGCAAGAAACAGCGCCTAAGTGTTCAAAACCATCATATTTCCTCTCAGAACTGTAAGTACCCTGAACAGTGCTCGACCGGAAACGCAACAGTACTCGCATGATTCTTTGAGCTAAAATATTTAGAACGTGCTCATTTTCATTGGGTTTTCATCTCACCATATCAAGAATAGTGTATTCAATGCTATGACGTTCGATAGTTGTAACTGGTTCTTCGTTTAATCACTTTTTTAACAGTACTCACTCGTAAACCAAGAGTAGAATAATTAGCATATATTATTTATCTCAACGCTTGTTCACCGAGTACTGTGAGAAATTGAGCAAAACGTTTAGCATCGTTTATGAATACTTCATAAAGGGTTTCTATTTGAATATTCAATCGGTTTAGCTGCGTTTCACGCATATATTTCTGAGCTAGGGCATAAAAAAGCGGAAAACAGTGGCGAGTACTGTTGTGAGAAATGTTAGCGTATCTCATTATCTCATGATTACAACAGAACAGTGGCACTTATCTTCGTGTCAAATTTCAGCTGAACAGACATGTTCAATTATTAACAGCCAAAAAGAATGGTCTCTTTTCAATGACAAAAAAGAGATTTGCCTGTTTTAGAAGATAAATCGCTGTAGAAACCCTGTCAAGTTTGTTTTGTTGCGATAAAGATATCGTTTTGGGGGCTTTCCGACATAGTCCTCATGTCTGATGAAGGCGATATATTGATCCCTATTGACTCGAATCTGTTCAAAAAGTGATGAGTTAATCGATTTTGTCACAAAACACTGCCCTCTTTATACAAAGATACAGTTAGAGCGACCAAAAATCCAAATAAGCCCTGTTTCTCTGGCCTTTTTTTTTAATAATTCACCCACCCCTCCCCCCTTATTTTCTGATGTCACGTGTCACGTCTTTTATGCCGTGGACCTACATTTGCATTAAAACCGTTGATACTTCATTGAAATAATACATGTGCAATCGCGTTATAGCCAAAAATAGCGAGTTCAATACCGAGCTCACAAATACAATCCTAGACAAAAGTCCTGGGACACTTAACCAATTGGACGAAAAATTGAATTATTGACCTCCCCCTCCCCACCCCCAATTCAATGTTGGTTTCTATCCATCATACCGTGGGACAATATCTCAACATTGTTTTGGGGGGAAAGGGGGACTCGGAAAATTAAACAATGCGTTCTTAATGCAAAGGGAATGGTCACTGAGCACTATTTCTTTTAGTGTCCCATGGATTTTTGTCTAGGATTGTATTTGTGTGCGAAAAAATCGGGATTGTCTTTGCGTCCGAAAGAAGGTTGCATAGGTTTAAAATGTGTTTGTTCTAGCAGTTATTTGCACAAATGTTTGTGAACAGTTACAGCATGTAACAAGAAAGCTCTATTTTGAGTTCTTTTCGAGCCACAAAGTGTAGCTGTTGGAATCCGTTCCTTGGGAGAAATTGACTGTTTTTATCTGTTGCTTTCTTTTGTGGGTCTTTGAGCGCCCAAATACAAGCTTTGCGAACTCTTTTCAGTATAACATGGTACACTAATGTCAGGGATCGTTATTGCTTTCCATCTTTATTATTCTTTGCCAAGAAACAGCGCCTAAGTGTTCAAAACTATCATATTTCCTCTCAGAACTGTAAGTACCCTGAACAGTGCTCGACCGGAAACGCAACAGTACTCGCAAGATTCTTTGAGCTAAAATATTTAGAACATGCTCATTTTCATTGGGTTTTCATCTCAGCATATCAAGAATAGTGTATTCAATGCCATGACGTTAGATAGTTGTAACTGGTTCTTCGTTTAATCACTTTTTTAACAGTACTCACTCGTAAACCAAGAGTAGAATAATTAGCATATATTATTTATCTCAACGCTTGTTCACCGAGTACTGTGAGAAATTGAGGAAAACGTTTAGCATCGTTTATGAATACTTCATAAAGGGTTCCTGTTTGAATAGTCAATCGGTCTAGCTGCGTTTCACGCATATATTTCTGAGCTAGGGCATAAAAAAGCGGAAAACAGTGGCGAGTACTGTTGTGAGAAATGTTAGCGTATCTCATTATCTCATGATTACAACAGAACAGTGGCACTTATCTTCGTGTCAAATTTCAGCTGAACAGACATGTTCAATTATTAACAGCCAAAAGAATGGTTTCTTTTCAATGACAAAAAAGAGATTTGCCTGTTTTAGAAGATAAATCGCTGTAGAAACCCTGTCAAGTTTGTTTTGTTGCGATAAAGATATCGTTTTGGGGGCTTCCCGACATAGTCCTCATGTCTGATGAAGGCGATATATTGATCCCTATTGACTCGAATCTGTTCAAAAAGTGATGAGTTAATCGATTTTGTCACAAAACACTGCCCTCTTTATACAAAGATACAGTTAGAGCGACCAAAAATCCAAATAAGCCCTGCTTCTCTGGCCTTTTTTTTTAATAATTCACCCACCCCTCCCCCCTTATTTTCTGATGTCACGTGTCACGTCTTTGATGCCGTGGACCTACATTTGCATTAAAACCGTTGATATTTCATTGAAATAATACATGTGCAATCGCATTATAGCCAAAAATAGCGAGTTCAATACCGAGCTCACAAATACAATCCTAGACAAAAGTCCTGGGACACTTAACCAATTGGACGAAAAATTGACATTGTATTGACCTCCCCCTCCCCACCCCCAATTCAATGTTGGTTTCTATCCATCATACCGTGGGACAATATCTCAACATTGTTTTGGGGGGAAAGGGGGACTCGGAAAATTAAACAATGCGTTCTTAATGCAAAGGGAATGGTCACTGAGCACTATTTCTTTAAGTGTCCCATGGATTTTTGTCTAGGATTGTATTTGTGTGCGAAAAAATCGGGATTGTCTTTGCGTCCGAAAGAAGGTTGCATAGGTTTAAAATGTGTTTGTTCTAGCAGTTATTTGCACAAATGTTTGTGAACAGTTACAGCATGTAACAAGAAAGCTCTGTTTGGAGTTCTTTTCGAGCCACAAAGTGTAGCTGTTGGAATCCGTTCCTTGGGAGAAATTGACTGTTTTTATCTGTTGCTTTCTTTTGTGAGTCTTTGAGCGCCCAAATGCAAGCTTTGCGAACTCTTTTCAGTATAACATGGTACACTAATGTCAGGGATCGTTACTGCTTTCCATCTTTATTATTCTTTGGCAAGAAACAGCGCCTAAGTGTTCAAAACTATCATATTTCCTCTCAGAACTGTAAGTACCCTGAACAGTGCTCGACCGGAAACGCAACAGTACTCGCAAGATTCTTTGAGCTAAAATATTTAGAACATGCTCATTTTCATTGGGTTTTCATCTCAGCATATCAAGAATAGTGTATTCAATGCCATGACGTTCGATAGTTGTAACTGGTTCTTCGTTTAATCACTTTTTTAACAGTACTCACTCGTAAACCAAGAGTAGAATAATTAGCATATATTATTTATCTCAACGCTTGTTCACCGAGTACTGTGAGAAATTGAGGAAAACGTTTAGCATCGTTTATGAATACTTCATAAAGGGTTTCTATTTGAATATTCAATCGGTCTAGCTGCGTTTCACGCATATATTTCTGAGCTAGGGCATAAAAAAGCGGAAAACAGTGGCGAGTACTGTTGTGAGAAATGTTAGCGTATCTCATTATCTCATGATTACAACAGAACAGTGGCACTTATCTTCGTGTCAAATTTCAGCTGAACAGACATGTTCAATTATTAACAGCCAAAAAGAATGGTTTCTTTTCAATGACAAAAAAGAGATTTGCCTGTTTTAGAAGATAAATCGCTGTAGAAACCCTGTCAAGTTTGTTTTGTTGCGATAAAGATATCGTTTTGGGGGCTTTCCGACATAGTCCTCATGTCTGATGAAGGCGATATATTGATCCCTATTGACTCGAATCTGTTCAAAAAGTGATGAGTTAATCGATTTTGTCACAAAACACTGCCCTCTTTATACAAAGATACAGTTAGAGCGACCAAAAATCCAAATAAGCCCTGCTTCTCTGGCCTTTTTTTTTAATAATTCACCCACCCCTCCCCCCTTATTTTCTGATGTCACGTGTCACGTCTTTTATGCCGTGGACCTACATTTGCATTAAAACCGTTGATACTTCATTGAAATAATACATGTGCAATCGCATTATAGCCAAAAATAGCGAGTTCAATACCGAGCTCACAAATACAATCCTAGACAAAAGTCCTGGGACACTTAACCAATTGGACGAAAAATTGAATATTGACCTCCCCCCTCCCCACCCCCAATTCAATGTTGGTTTCTATCCATCATACCGTGGGACAATATCTCAACATTGTTTTGGGGGGAAAGGGGGACTCGGAAAATTAAACAATGCGTTCTTAATGCAAAGGGAATGGTCACTGAGCACTATTTCTTTTAGTGTCCCATGGATTTTTGTCTAGGATTGTATTTGTGTGCGAAAAAATCGGGATTGTCTTTGCGTCCGAAAGAAGGTTGCATAGGTTTAAAATATGTTTGTTCTAGCAGTTATTTGCACAAATGTTTGTGAACAGTTACAGCATGTAACAAGAAAGCTCTGTTTGGAGTTCTTTTCGAGCCACAAAGTGTAGCTGTTGGAATCCGTTCCTTGGGAGAAATTGACTGTTTTTATCTGTTGCTTTCTTTTGTGAGTCTTTGAGCGCCCAAATGCAAGCTTTGCGAACTCTTTTCAGTATAACATGGTCCACTAATGTCAGGGATCGTTACTGCTTTCCATCTTTATTATTCTTTGCCAAGAAACAGCGCCTAAGTGTTCAAAACTATCATATTTCCTCTCAGAACTGTAAGTACCCTGAACAGTGCTCGACCGGAAACGCAACAGTACTCGCATGATTCTTTGAGCTAAAATATTTAGAACGTGCTCATTTTCATTGGGTTTTCATCTCAGCATATCAAGAATAGTGTATTCAATGCCATGACGTTCGATAGTTGTAACTGGTTCTTCGTTTAATCACTTTTTTAACAGTACTCACTCGTAAACCAAGAGTAGAATAATTAGCATATATTATTTATTTCAACGCTTGTTCACCGAGTACTGTGAGAAATTGAGCAAAACGTTTAGCATCGTTTATGAATACTTCATAAAGGGTTCCTGTTTGAATATTCAATCGGTTTAGCTGCGTTTCACGCATATATTTCTGAGCTAGGGCATAAAAAAGCGGAAAACAGTGGCGAGTACTGTTGTGAGAAATGTTAGCGTATCTCATTATCTCATGATTACAACAGAACAGTGGCACTTATCTTCGTGTCAAATTTCAGCTGAGCAGACATGTTCAATTATTAACAGCCAAAAAGAATGGTTTCTTTTCAATGACCAAAAAGAGATTTGCCTGTTTTAGAAGATAAATCGCTGTAGAAACCCTGTCAAGTTTGTTTTGTTGCGATAAAGATATCGTTTTGGGGGCTTTCCGACATAGTCCTCATGTCTGATGAAGGCGATATATTGATCCCTATTGACTCGAATCTGTTCAAAAAGTGATGAGTTAATCGATTTTGTCACAAAACACTGCCCTCTTTATACAAAGATACAGTTAGAGCGACCAAAAATCCAAATAAGCCCTGCTTCTCTGGCCTTTTTTTTTAATAATTCACCCACCCCTCCCCCCTTATTTTCTGATGTCACGTGTCACGTCTTTTATGCCGTGGACCTACATTTGCATTAAAACCGTTGATACTTCATTGAAATAATACATGTGCAATCGCATTATAGCCAAAAATAGCGAGTTCAATACCGAGCTCACAAATACAATCCTAGACAAAAGTCCTGGGACACTTAACCAATTGGACGAAAAATTGACATTGTATTGACCTCCCCCTCCCCACCCCCAATTCAATGTTGGTTTCTATCCATCATACCGTGGGACAATATCTCAACATTGTTTTGGGGGGAAAGGGGGACTCGGAAAATTAAACAATGCGTTCTTAATGCAAAGGGAATGGTCACTGAGCACTATTTCTTTTAGTGTCCCATGGATTTTTGTCTAGGATTGTATTTGTGTGCGAAAAAATCGGGATTGTCTTTGCGTCCGAAAGAAGGTTGCATAGGTTTAAAATGTGTTTGTTCTAGCAGTTGTTTGCACAAATGTTTGTGAACAGTTACAGCATGTAACAAGAAAGCTCTGTTTGGAGTTCTTTTCGAGCCACAAAGTGTAGCTGTTGGAATCCGTTCCTTGGGAGAAATTGACTGTTTTTATCTGTTGCTTTCTTTTGTGAGTCTTTGAGCGCCCAAATACAAGCTTTGCGAACTCTTTTCAGTATAACATGGTCCACTAATGTCAGGGATCGTTATTGCTTTCCATCTTTATTATTCTTTGGCAAGAAACAGCGCCTAAGTGTTCAAAACCATCATATTTCCTCTCAGAACTGTAAGTACCCTGAACAGTGCTCGACCGGAAACGCAACAGTACTCGCAAGATTCTTTGAGCTAAAATATTTAGAACATGCTCATTTTCATTGGGTTTTCATCTCAGCATATCAAGAATAGTGTATTCAATGCCATGACGTTAGATAGTTGTAACTGGTTCTTCGTTTAATCACTTTTTTAACAGTACTCACTCGTAAACCAAGAGTAGAATAATTAGCATATATTATTTATTTCAACGCTTGTTCACCGAGTACTGTGAGAAATTGAGCAAAACGTTTAGCATCGTTTATGAATACTTCATAAAGGGTTTCTGTTTGAATAGTCAATCGGTTTAGCTGCGTTTCACGCATATATTTCTGAGCTAGGGCATAAAAAAGCGGAAAACAGTGGCGAGTACTGTTGTGAGAAATGTTAGCGTATCTCATTATCTCATGATTACAACAGAACAGTGGCACTTATCTTCGTGTCAAATTTCAGCTGAGCAGACATGTTCAATTATTAACAGCCAAAAGAATGGTTTCTTTTCAATGACAAAAAAGAGATTTGCCTGTTTTAGAAGATAAATCGCTGTAGAAACCCTGTCAAGTTTGTTTTGTTGCGATAAAGATATCGTTTTGGGGGCTTTCCGACATAGTCCTCATGTCTGATGAAAGCGATATATTGATCCCTATTGACTCGAATCTGTTCAAAAAGTGATGAGTTAATCGATTTTGTCACAAAACACTGCCCTCTTTATACAAAGATACAGTTAGAGCGACCAAAAATCCAAATAAGCCCTGCTTCTCTGGCCTTTTTTTTTAATAATTCACCCACCCCTCCCCCCTTATTTTCTGATGTCACGTGTCACGTCTTTGATGCCGTGGACCTACATTTGCATTAAAACCGTTGATACTTCATTGAAATAATACATGTGCAATCGCATTATAGCCAAAAATAGCGAGTTCAGTACCGAGCTCACAAATACAATCCTAGACAAAAGTCCTGGGACACTTAACCAATTGGACGAAAAATTGAATATTGACCTCCCCCTCCCCACCCCCAATTCAATGTTGGTTTCTATCCATCATACCGTGGGACAATATCTCAACATTGTTTTGGGGGGAAAGGGGGACTCGGAAAATTAAACAATGCGTTCTTAATGCAAAGGGAATGGTCACTGAGCACTATTTCTTTAAGTGTCCCATGGATTTTTGTCTAGGATTGTATTTGTGTGCGAAAAAATCGGGATTGTCTTTGCGTCCGAAAGAAGGTTGCATAGGTTTAAAATGTGTTTGTTCTAGCAGTTGTTTGCACAAATGTTTGTGAACAGTTACAGCATGTAACAAGAAAGCTCTGTTTGGAGTTCTTTTCGAGCCACAAAGTGTAGCTGTTGGAATCCGTTCCTTGGGAGAAATTGACTGTTTTTATCTGTTGCTTTCTTTTGTGGGTCTTTGAGCGCCCAAATACAAGCTTTGCGAACTCTTTTCAGTATAACATGGTACACTAATGTCAGGGATCGTTACTGCTTTCCATCTTTATTATTCTTTGCCAAGAAACAGCGCCTAAGTGTTCAAAACCATCATATTTCCTCTCAGAACTGTAAGTACCCTGAACAGTGCTCGACCGGAAACGCAACAGTACTCGCATGATTCTTTGAGCTAAAATATTTAGAACGTGCTCATTTTCATTGGGTTTTCATCTCAGCATATCAAGAATAGTGTATTCAATGCCATGACGTTCGATAGTTGTAACTGGTTCTTCGTTTAATCACTTTTTTAACAGTACTCACTCGTAAACCAAGAGTAGAATAATTAGCATATATTATTTATCTCAACGCTTGTTCACCGAGTACTGTGAGAAATTGAGCAAAACGTTTAGCATCGTTTATGAATACTTCATAAAGGGTTTCTGTTTGAATATTCAATCGGTTTAGCTGCGTTTCACGCATATATTTCTGAGCTAGGGCATAAAAAAGCGGAAAACAGTGGCGAGTACTGTTGTGAGAAATGTTAGCGTATCTCATTATCTCATGATTACAACAGAACAGTGGCACTTATCTTCGTGTCAAATTTCAGCTGAACAGACATGTTCAATTATTAACAGCCAAAAGAATGGTTTCTTTTCAATGACAAAAAAGAGATTTGCCTGTTTTAGAAGATAAATCGCTGTAGAAACCCTGTCAAGTTTGTTTTGTTGCGATAAAGATATCGTTTTGGGGGCTTTCCGACATAGTCCTCATGTCTGATGAAAGCGATATATTGATCCCTATTGACTCGAATCTGTTCAAAAAGTGATGAGTTAATCGATTTTGTCACAAAACACTGCCCTCTTTATACAAAGATACAGTTAGAGCGACCAAAAATCCAAATAAGCCCTGCTTCTCTGGCCTTTTTTTTTAATAATTCACCCACCCCTCCCCCCTTATTTTCTGATGTCACGTGTCACGTCTTTGATGCCGTGGACCTACATTTGCATTAAAACCGTTGATACTTCATTGAAATAATACATGTGCAATCGCATTATAGCCAAAAATAGCGAGTTCAATACCGAGCTCACAAATACAATCCTAGACAAAAGTCCTGGGACACTTAACCAATTGGACGAAAAATTAATTGACCTCCCCCTCCCCACCCCCAATTCAATGTTGGTTTCTATCCATCATACCGTGGGACAATATCTCAACATTGTTTTGGGGGGAAAGGGGGACTCGGAAAATTAAACAATGCGTTCTTAATGCAAAGGGAATGGTCACTGAGCACTATTTCTTTAAGTGTCCCATGGATTTTTGTCTAGGATTGTATTTGTGTGCGAAAAAATCGGGATTGTCTTTGCGTCCGAAAGAAGGTTGCATAGGTTTAAAATGTGTTTGTTCTAGCAGTTATTTGCACAAATGTTTGTGAACAGTTACAGCATGTAACAAGAAAGCTCTGTTTGGAGTTCTTTTCGAGCCACAAAGTGTAGCTGTTGGAATCCGTTCCTTGGGAGAAATTGACTGTTTTTTCTGTTGCTTTCTTTTGTGAGTCTTTGAGCGCCCAAATACAAGCTTTGCGAACTCTTTTCAGTATAACATGGTCCACTAATGTCAGGGATCGTTACTGCTTTCCATCTTTATTATTCTTTGCCAAGAAACAGCGCCTAAGTGTTCAAAACCATCATATTTCCTCTCAGAACTGTAAGTACCCTGAACAGTGCTCGACCGGAAACGCAACAGTACTCGCATGATTCTTTGAGCTAAAATATTTAGAACGTGCTCATTTTCATTGGGTTTTCATCTCAGCATATCAAGAATAGTGTATTCAATGCCATGACGTTCGATAGTTGTAACTGGTTCTTCGTTTAATCACTTTTTTAACAGTACTCACTCGTAAACCAAGAGTAGAATAATTAGCATATATTATTTATCTCAACGCTTGTTCACCGAGTACTGTGAGAAATTGAGCAAAACGTTTAGCATCGTTTATGAATACTTCATAAAGGGTTCCTGTTTGAATATTCAATCGGTTTAGCTGCGTTTCACGCATATATTTCTGAGCTAGGGCATAAAAAAGCGGAAAACAGTGGCGAGTACTGTTGTGAGAAATGTTAGCGTATCTCATTATCTCATGATTACAACAGAACAGTGGCACTTATCTTCGTGTCAAATTTCAGCTGAACAGACATGTTCAATTATTAACAGCCAAAAGAATGGTTTCTTTTCAATGACCAAAAAGAGATTTGCCTGTTTTAGAAGATAAATCGCTGTAGAAACCCTGTCAAGTTTGTTTTGTTGCGATAAAGATATCGTTTTGGGGGCTTTCCGACATAGTCCTCATGTCTGATGAAAGCGATATATTGATCCCTATTGACTCGAATCTGTTCAAAAAGTGATGAGTTAATCGATTTTGTCACAAAACACTGTCCTCTTTATACAAAGATACAGTTAGAGCGACCAAAAATCCAAATAAGTCCTGCTTCTCTGGCCTTTTTTTTTAATAATTCACCCACCCCTCCCCCCTTATTTTCTGATGTCACGTGTCACGTCTTTTATGCCGTGGACCTACATTTGCATTAAAACCGTTGATACTTCATTGAAATAATACATGTGCAATCGCATTATAGCCAAAAATAGCGAGTTCAATACCGAGCTCACAAATACAATCCTAGACAAAAGTCCTGGGACACTTAACCAATTGGACGAAAAATGAAATTGACCTCCCCCTCCCCACCCCCAATTCAATGTTGGTTTCTATCCATCATACCGTGGGACAATATCTCAACATTGTTTTGGGGGGAAAGGGGGACTCGGAAAATTAAACAATGCGTTCTTAATGCAAAGGGAATGGTCACTGAGCACTATTTCTTTAAGTGTCCCATGGATTTTTGTCTAGGATTGTATTTGTGTGCGAAAAAATCGGGATTGTCTTTGCGTCCGAAAGAAGGTTGCATAGGTTTAAAATGTGTTTGTTCTAGCAGTTATTTGCACAAATGTTTGTGAACAGTTACAGCATGTAACAAGAAAGCTCTGTTTGGAGTTCTTTTCGAGCCACAAAGTGTAGCTGTTGGAATCCGTTCCTTGGGAGAAATTGACTGTTTTTTCTGTTGCTTTCTTTTGTGAGTCTTTGAGCGCCCAAATACAAGCTTTGCGAACTCTTTTCAGTATAACATGGTCCACTAATGTCAGGGATCGTTATTGCTTTCCATCTTTATTATTCTTTGCCAAGAAACAGCGCCTAAGTGTTCAAAACCATCATATTTCCTCTCAGAACTGTAAGTACCCTGAACAGTGCTCGACCGGAAACGCAACAGTACTCGCATGATTCTTTGAGCTAAAATATTTAGAACGTGCTCATTTTCATTGGGTTTTCATCTCAGCATATCAAGAATACTGTATTCAATGCCATGACGTTCGATAGTTGTAACTGGTTCTTCGTTTAATCACTTTTTTAACAGTACTCACTCGTAAACCAAGAGTAGAATAATTAGCATATATTATTTATCTCAACGCTTGTTCACCGAGTACTGTGAGAAATTGAGCAAAACGTTTAGCATCGTTTATGAATACTTCATAAAGGGTTTCTATTTGAATATTCAATCGGTTTAGCTGCGTTTCACGCATATATTTCTGAGCTAGGGCATAAAAAAGCGGAAAACAGTGGCGAGTACTGTTGTGAGAAATGTTAGCGTATCTCATTATCTCATGATTACAACAGAACAGTGGCACTTATCTTCGTGTCAAATTTCAGCTGAACAGACATGTTCAATTATTAACAGCCAAAAGAATGGTTTCTTTTCAATGACCAAAAAGAGATTTGCCTGTTTTAGAAGATAAATCGCTGTAGAAACCCTGTCAAGTTTGTTTTGTTGCGATAAAGATATCGTTTTGGGGGCTTTCCGACATAGTCCTCATGTCTGATGAAGGCGATATATTGATCCCTATTGACTCGAATCTGTTCAAAAAGTGATGAGTTAATCGATTTTGTCACAAAACACTGTCCTCTTTATACAAAGATACAGTTAGAGCGACCACAAATCCAAATAAGTCCTGCTTCTCTGGCCTTTTTTTTTAATAATTCACCCACCCCTCCCCCCTTATTTTCTGATGTCACGTGTCACGTCTTTTATGCCGTGGACCTACATTTGCATTAAAACCGTTGATACTTCATTGAAATAATACATGTGCAATCGCATTATAGCCAAAAATAGCGAGTTCAATACCGAGCTCACAAATACAATCCTAGACAAAAGTCCTGGGACACTTAACCACTTGGACGAAAAATTGACCTCCCCCTCCCCACCCCCAATTCAATGTTGGTTTCTATCCATCATACCGTGGGACAATATCTCAACATTGTTTTGGGGGGAAAGGGGGACTCGGAAAATTAAACAATGCGTTCTTAATGCAAAGGGAATGGTCACTGAGCACTATTTCTTTAAGTGTCCCATGGATTTTTGTCTAGGATTGTATTTGTGTGCGAAAAAATCGGGATTGTCTTTGCGTCCGAAAGAAGGTTGCATAGGTTTAAAATGTGTTTGTTCTAGCAGTTATTTGCACAAATGTTTGTGAACAGTTACAGCATGTAACAAGAAAGCTCTGTTTGGAGTTCTTTTCGAGCCACAAAGTGTAGCTGTTGGAATCCGTTCCTTGGGAGAAATTGACTGTTTTTTCTGTTGCTTTCTTTTGTGAGTCTTTGAGCGCCCAAATACAAGCTTTGCGAACTCTTTTCAGTATAACATGGTCCACTAATGTCAGGGATCGTTATTGCTTTCCATCTTTATTATTCTTTGCCAAGAAACAGCGCCTAAGTGTTCAAAACCATCATATTTCCTCTCAGAACTGTAAGTACCCTGAACAGTGCTCGACCGGAAACGCAACAGTACTCGCATGATTCTTTGAGCTAAAATATTTAGAACGTGCTCATTTTCATTGGGTTTTCATCTCAGCATATCAAGAATACTGTATTCAATGCCATGACGTTCGATAGTTGTAACTGGTTCTTCGTTTAATCACTTTTTTAACAGTACTCACTCGTAAACCAAGAGTAGAATAATTAGCATATATTATTTATCTCAACGCTTGTTCACCGAGTACTGTGAGAAATTGAGCAAAACGTTTAGCATCGTTTATGAATACTTCATAAAGGGTTTCTATTTGAATATTCAATCGGTTTAGCTGCGTTTCACGCATATATTTCTGAGCTAGGGCATAAAAAAGCGGAAAACAGTGGCGAGTACTGTTGTGAGAAATGTTAGCGTATCTCATTATCTCATGATTACAACAGAACAGTGGCACTTATCTTCGTGTCAAATTTCAGCTGAACAGACATGTTCAATTATTAACAGCCAAAAGAATGGTTTCTTTTCAATGACCAAAAAGAGATTTGCCTGTTTTAGAAGATAAATCGCTGTAGAAACCCTGTCAAGTTTGTTTTGTTGCGATAAAGATATCGTTTTGGGGGCTTTCCGACATAGTCCTCATGTCTGATGAAGGCGATATATTGATCCCTATTGACTCGAATCTGTTCAAAAAGTGATGAGTTAATCGATTTTGTCACAAAACACTGTCCTCTTTATACAAAGATACAGTTAGAGCGACCACAAATCCAAATAAGTCCTGCTTCTCTGGCCTTTTTTTTTAATAATTCACCCACCCCTCCCCCCTTATTTTCTGATGTCACGTGTCACGTCTTTTATGCCGTGGACCTACATTTGCATTAAAACCGTTGATACTTCATTGAAATAATACATGTGCAATCGCATTATAGCCAAAAATAGCGAGTTCAATACCGAGCTCACAAATACAATCCTAGACAAAAGTCCTGGGACACTTAACCACTTGGACGAAAAATTGACCTCCCCCTCCCCACCCCCAATTCAATGTTGGTTTCTATCCATCATACCGTGGGACAATATCTCAACATTGTTTTGGGGGGAAAGGGGGACTCGGAAAATTAAACAATGCGTTCTTAATGCAAAGGGAATGGTCACTGAGCACTATTTCTTTAAGTGTCCCATGGATTTTTGTCTAGGATTGTATTTGTGTGCGAAAAAATCGGGATTGTCTTTGCGTCCGAAAGAAGGTTGCATAGGTTTAAAATGTGTTTGTTCTAGCAGTTATTTGCACAAATGTTTGTGAACAGTTACAGCATGTAACAAGAAAGCTCTGTTTGGAGTTCTTTTCGAGCCACAAAGTGTAGCTGTTGGAATCCGTTCCTTGGGAGAAATTGACTGTTTTTTCTGTTGCTTTCTTTTGTGAGTCTTTGAGCGCCCAAATACAAGCTTTGCGAACTCTTTTCAGTATAACATGGTCCACTAATGTCAGGGATCGTTATTGCTTTCCATCTTTATTATTCTTTGCCAAGAAACAGCGCCTAAGTGTTCAAAACCATCATATTTCCTCTCAGAACTGTAAGTACCCTGAACAGTGCTCGACCGGAAACGCAACAGTACTCGCATGATTCTTTGAGCTAAAATATTTAGAACGTGCTCATTTTCATTGGGTTTTCATCTCAGCATATCAAGAATACTGTATTCAATGCCATGACGTTCGATAGTTGTAACTGGTTCTTCGTTTAATCACTTTTTTAACAGTACTCACTCGTAAACCAAGAGTAGAATAATTAGCATATATTATTTATCTCAACGCTTGTTCACCGAGTACTGTGAGAAATTGAGCAAAACGTTTAGCATCGTTTATGAATACTTCATAAAGGGTTTCTATTTGAATATTCAATCGGTTTAGCTGCGTTTCACGCATATATTTCTGAGCTAGGGCATAAAAAAGCGGAAAACAGTGGCGAGTACTGTTGTGAGAAATGTTAGCGTATCTCATTATCTCATGATTACAACAGAACAGTGGCACTTATCTTCGTGTCAAATTTCAGCTGAACAGACATGTTCAATTATTAACAGCCAAAAGAATGGTTTCTTTTCAATGACCAAAAAGAGATTTGCCTGTTTTAGAAGATAAATCGCTGTAGAAACCCTGTCAAGTTTGTTTTGTTGCGATAAAGATATCGTTTTGGGGGCTTTCCGACATAGTCCTCATGTCTGATGAAGGCGATATATTGATCCCTATTGACTCGAATCTGTTCAAAAAGTGATGAGTTAATCGATTTTGTCACAAAACACTGTCCTCTTTATACAAAGATACAGTTAGAGCGACCACAAATCCAAATAAGTCCTGCTTCTCTGGCCTTTTTTTTTAATAATTCACCCACCCCTCCCCCCTTATTTTCTGATGTCACGTGTCACGTCTTTTATGCCGTGGACCTACATTTGCATTAAAACCGTTGATACTTCATTGAAATAATACATGTGCAATCGCATTATAGCCAAAAATAGCGAGTTCAATACCGAGCTCACAAATACAATCCTAGACAAAAGTCCTGGGACACTTAACCACTTGGACGAAAAATTGACCTCCCCCTCCCCACCCCCAATTCAATGTTGGTTTCTATCCATCATACCGTGGGACAATATCTCAACATTGTTTTGGGGGGAAAGGGGGACTCGGAAAATTAAACAATGCGTTCTTAATGCAAAGGGAATGGTCACTGAGCACTATTTCTTTAAGTGTCCCATGGATTTTTGTCTAGGATTGTATTTGTGTGCGAAAAAATCGGGATTGTCTTTGCGTCCGAAAGAAGGTTGCATAGGTTTAAAATGTGTTTGTTCTAGCAGTTATTTGCACAAATGTTTGTGAACAGTTACAGCATGTAACAAGAAAGCTCTGTTTGGAGTTCTTTTCGAGCCACAAAGTGTAGCTGTTGGAATCCGTTCCTTGGGAGAAATTGACTGTTTTTTCTGTTGCTTTCTTTTGTGAGTCTTTGAGCGCCCAAATACAAGCTTTGCGAACTCTTTTCAGTATAACATGGTCCACTAATGTCAGGGATCGTTATTGCTTTCCATCTTTATTATTCTTTGCCAAGAAACAGCGCCTAAGTGTTCAAAACCATCATATTTCCTCTCAGAACTGTAAGTACCCTGAACAGTGCTCGACCGGAAACGCAACAGTACTCGCATGATTCTTTGAGCTAAAATATTTAGAACGTGCTCATTTTCATTGGGTTTTCATCTCAGCATATCAAGAATACTGTATTCAATGCCATGACGTTCGATAGTTGTAACTGGTTCTTCGTTTAATCACTTTTTTAACAGTACTCACTCGTAAACCAAGAGTAGAATAATTAGCATATATTATTTATCTCAACGCTTGTTCACCGAGTACTGTGAGAAATTGAGCAAAACGTTTAGCATCGTTTATGAATACTTCATAAAGGGTTTCTATTTGAATATTCAATCGGTTTAGCTGCGTTTCACGCATATATTTCTGAGCTAGGGCATAAAAAAGCGGAAAACAGTGGCGAGTACTGTTGTGAGAAATGTTAGCGTATCTCATTATCTCATGATTACAACAGAACAGTGGCACTTATCTTCGTGTCAAATTTCAGCTGAACAGACATGTTCAATTATTAACAGCCAAAAGAATGGTTTCTTTTCAATGACCAAAAAGAGATTTGCCTGTTTTAGAAGATAAATCGCTGTAGAAACCCTGTCAAGTTTGTTTTGTTGCGATAAAGATATCGTTTTGGGGGCTTTCCGACATAGTCCTCATGTCTGATGAAGGCGATATATTGATCCCTATTGACTCGAATCTGTTCAAAAAGTGATGAGTTAATCGATTTTGTCACAAAACACTGTCCTCTTTATACAAAGATACAGTTAGAGCGACCACAAATCCAAATAAGTCCTGCTTCTCTGGCCTTTTTTTTTAATAATTCACCCACCCCTCCCCCCTTATTTTCTGATGTCACGTGTCACGTCTTTTATGCCGTGGACCTACATTTGCATTAAAACCGTTGATACTTCATTGAAATAATACATGTGCAATCGCATTATAGCCAAAAATAGCGAGTTCAATACCGAGCTCACAAATACAATCCTAGACAAAAGTCCTGGGACACTTAACCACTTGGACGAAAAATTGACCTCCCCCTCCCCACCCCCAATTCAATGTTGGTTTCTATCCATCATACCGTGGGACAATATCTCAACATTGTTTTGGGGGGAAAGGGGGACTCGGAAAATTAAACAATGCGTTCTTAATGCAAAGGGAATGGTCACTGAGCACTATTTCTTTAAGTGTCCCATGGATTTTTGTCTAGGATTGTAGCTACATTATTCAGCTTTTTGTTGTAAAGCTATCGACCGGTCAAAAATTAATTTGCCCGAGCAATAATAAAAATAAAAGCTCCATTTGTGGGCCCAGTTCTCGGCCACCTTGGCCCAGTTCTCGGCCACTTTTGACGTAAACTTGTATTTCTTACCTCAGAAGAACTGCAGGAACTTGAAATTTCTCTTAGAGCTAGCTACATTATTCAGCTTTTTGGTGTAAAGCTATCGACCGGTCAAAAATTAATTTGCCCGAGCAATAATAAAAATAAAAGCTCCATTTGTGGGCCCAGTTTTCGGCAACCTTGGCCCAGTTCTCGGCCACTAAAAAGCTTGTCCGTAATTATCTGTAAAAAATGCTCAATTAATTTTCACAGTCATAAAATCACTCTGTAAACCTATTTATACTATATCGATCCCAAATTATTTTTATGATGCTTTGTTTTACTTTAGAAAAGAAGGATTTTAACGCGCCTAGTTGCCTATGTGCAGGTTCTGGCAAAACCGCATTGTGTGACCCGTGCATTTAGATGGTTTATTTTGCAGTGAAAAGGTCTTGAAAGATTTAGGTGTTGTAGAAATAATAGACAAGACAAGAGTCAGCTCAAAACTTAGAGATAAGATTGAACTTTATTTTTAAAACATTTATTTCTTTCATTCTGGCAGCAGCAGATGAAATTATATTAAAAACCAAGCGCTAAGCTGTGATAGCGAGCAGGGTGGCCGAGAACTGGCAAATACGCAAACGTCGCAAGAAAAAATTTCGAAGTAAATTAAGACCAAAAAATACAACGGTTCAACGAAAAGTTAACTAAAGCAGAAAGCTGAATTATTCTACGTTTCACATGCCAAAAATTAGCTCGTATGGTGGGGGCTTTTGGATAAAATACGAATTTAACTACATCCATGAATTTGGAGCCGTAAACAAACAACTTTTTTGGGAATGCAAATTCACCTACCTCCGCGTAAACTCGACGTGTGAGCTTTCTATATCGAATTGAACGATCAAACTCAAGATACTTAAAGCACATGAATCAGTCTATCGTTTGAAGGAAATACCTTTTTCTTTTGATTCAACTGGAGTGTGAAAAAACGCGTTAAACACAAAGTGGCCGAGAACTGGGCCCCATACTGTACTGATATTCACCATTGTGAAATTGCACTTACTTTGACAAGTTAAAGTTATTTTTGTAAATGAAAAAGGTAACGTCATTGATGTCACGCAGTGTTTTTTTTTTAGCAAACTAGATGGTTTGCTGGTTTCTGACTATGAATGGGGGTGTGATCTTGCGGTATATTTTTTGAGCCTGACTCCGCCGTAAATTTTTTTTTTTATTTAGCAAGAACTGTGTCGATTTTCATTTCTGAACAATTGGACGTCAAGTCGTTTGTCACAAAGAGTAGAATGTTTGTACAGCATGTTTTGGAATTATTTTAGATTTGGTTAGTAAGACGCTTCTGAAGACCTGAGCAAAACATTGGGAATGTACAGTATTAATAGGAACTTGAATGGAATTTTTCACAAGTTGGATAAAGGTATCAACTGAAAAAAATGGAATTCAAAATGAGAACTTGGATTTTGTTGTAATTAAATTTTATCGCGGATTGGATGCATAATATCACGGCTTTGAAAGTCTTCAAATGATTAGAAAGGTTCATTTCTTCCTTTTGATCTTATTGTTATTTTCATGTATTGATTATTCGAAAGTGGTTTTCGTTGATACGAAAAAAAAAAAACGGGTTTTCACTGAATTGCTTGAAGTATTTTTAGACGTGATAATATTGGCTTAATCAAATTACATTGTGCACGAAATATTTGTTATTCTTTTGTCTTGAAACTTTGAGGAAATTGAAATTTTTGTTTGACAGTAGTGTATGAAAGGCATTTTATAGAACTGAATAAAAAATTAGAAACTTTGATAAAGGTTATTTCAAAGATTTATTTTGCCTGATTTTGAAGGGTTTCAGGAGTTTTAAAGAGTGCTGGTAAACGGCTGTATGTTGTTTGTGATTACGGATCTTATTTAGTTTCGAACGCTCTAATTTTTGAAAGGTTAAAACAGGTTAAAACCGGGCGGTTTCATGAGTTTTTTGGGTAGAAAGGTACGGTGGTGGTCAAAAAAAAAAAAGTTTAGAAAGGAATGACTGTAGTAGCACGTAAGTCGGAGGTTTGCGTGAGTCACGGGGTATAGTATGCGTGAGCTGGATTTCCGGCGTCACAACGGCATGTTTTGTTTACTGAAAGATACACTCGACGTTTAGTTAGCTTAGTCGGCTTGGGAAACTATTTTAAAAATGAATGTTGTAATAGTTAATTAATAGTAATCTAGAATTAACCCACTCTCGATTGGAGTCTGTTCTGGATTCGCGCTACCTTTTCGCCGCGAAGGAATTTTGTAAAATTTCGCTAGTGGAAAGAGGTACTGTAAGAACAGTATCAATAACTCAAAAAGAGGAACTTCTTTGTAGCTCTGAATTAAGACGTATGATAAAATTTTAGAATAAGAAACTTTCGATATATGGTTTTCATATTGTTTTTGTCAATTTCCTTTTGTGGCAGATTTTTTGAGAATCAGCTTTTCTTTCGTGTGATGACAGACACAGGACAGAACGAGAGGTGGATGAGAAAGATGCCGAAGATGAATATATAGGCACCGAAAAACGACAAGAACCGTCAAGGACTTATCTTTAGAGGGCGGGGAGTTTTGGCATACTGTATTTTGAGGACTGGACTGGACTAGTAAAACGCGGACTAGTAAATCGCGGAATTGTAAAACGCGGACTAGTATAACGCGGACTAGTAAAACGCGGACTTGTAAAACGCGGACTAGTAAAACGCGGACTCAGGTAAAACGCGGACTTGTAAAAGGCGGACTAGTAAAACGCGGACTAGTAAAACGCGGACTTGTAAAACGCGGACTTGTAAAACGAGGGCTTGTTAAGCACGGACTTGTAGAGCGCGGACTTGTAAAACAAGCGCTTGTAAATCGGATAAAACTAAACGGTTTAGCGAGCGAAACAATTTGTGTTTGAAGCTCTTGTGTGTTTCTTCGACGGCATATTTCTAGCTTTTTTGAGCACTCTATGGTCTGTTTTAGCGTGGAGATGTTTTTGCAGTATAGCACATGTTCGTTCTGCAAACCCCTACTAAAACAACGGGATTGATGCTATGAGTTGTGTGCATATGTTTCTTTCTTTCCACTACTTGACGTCTGTTGAGTGCAGTCGTTTTTATTGCTCGCACGAGGTAGAACGGGGCCCGTCCAGAAATCAACAGTCAATCGTAAATAAAGGTGACGGGCCTACACGACTCCTACGTTCGTGACATTAGAATATTTGCCGTTAAATGTTTAAATTCGGTCTTTCGACCTTATTTGCTTCTGACTTCTTTCTGAGGGTACGGTTTTAATTTGGGGGCAGTATGTGGTAAATAAAGGTGACGGGCCTACACGACTCCTACGTTCGTGACATTAGAACATTTGCCGTTATATGTTCAAATTCGGTCTTTCGACCATATTTGCTTCTGACTTCTTTCTGAGGTTACTGTTTTTTTGAGACATTATGTATTGAAGAGAGCCGTAAGATGATTGTGGCCAAGGAATTCGAAGTGTCTAGAGGCGTTTTACAAGTCCGCGTTTTACTAGTCCGCGTTTTACTAGTCCAGTCCAGTCTACAAGTTAAAGACACAGCAAGACCACCCCACTGTGAATTGCCATAGCACAGACAAAATTATAGTCAATATCTTATGTGTTTTTAAGAGAATTACATAAGAACCAAGGCATGTCTTGTCTTGCCTTACATTGACATGCAATAATTTGGAAATGCTAAGCTCGTAACAGTTTAAGACAGAATCCATCAGGAATTTGAGTAACATTAATTTTAGTTACGCAAAAATTGAGCACCAGAATAATTTAAATCCTTTTGTTCTTTCATACCTTGTTAAAGGCTTGACATGTGATAACACCAACATAACACCAACAACAGTTCTTTATCAGTGGGGATTGAAGAAAAAAATGGAAACATCATCACACAGTTGACCCCCATGCAAAAACACTCCAGGATGTCACGGGGCTGTTTGGTGTCCGTCTGCCAATTTCTAACTTCAAATTCCAATGTTAAATTCACATTAAATTTTCAATATTTCTTAGTTGTCTAAATTTTACTAATTCTTTTAAAAAAACTATCACCTGCCAAACATCCCCAAAAATCACTCAAAAAATTACAAAATACCGCAATACATAGATACATGGGATGAGTGAAGTTTCCTTGGATTCCTTGAAACACCAACAAGATATTTCCGTTTAAGGTGGCTGATAATGGGTTTCAGTATTTTCCAGTCCTTATACTTTGGTTCAGGACTAAAAGCCTTCATCAATTGCTATTACAGTAATGGTATGAAACAAATGTTCAATCATTCATCAACAAGTTGTGATCATTTTCTTGACAATAGTAGTTCCCCGGTAAACAGTTGTAGTACTGTCCCATCAAAGTGCAATGCCTGGAAAATACCGAAAAGCACACGACCTTCAGGTGAAACCGCACCTTACAGTATTACCAATACACTGCACTTTGCTAAGTCTTAAAACTTTACATTGTCTATTCGTCTACTTCAATCGTTTATTTGTATTGTGTGAGATACATTTATAAATTGAAACCATCATGTCTTTAAGTAATAATGCAATCTCGACAACGTTCTAGATATTATATTATGCACACTAATACAGCTCATGCAAGCCCTGTGACTTACACAAACACAGTCGGACTGAGTGCTTAACTTAAGTAACTGCTTCGTGGTTTCTGCTGTACTGAACCCTGCCTTTCAAGGCAAAGCGCCCGATTTTAAGCTTCTCAAGCTTCTCAATGTTCTTGTTGAGCTTACTTTCCGGCTCGGTGTTTTTTTCCGTAACTTGTACCGAAATTTCACTTTCTATCGCCGTGCAATTTGTGCTGTTAGGAACTGGACGTTTTAAATTAACTGACGCTAAAAGCTCGTTTTCATTCTCGTTTTCAGGTCAAAGAAGATGTCAGGGTCAAGACAAAACCCGAGAAAAACGTTCGGGAATAGTGTTCGGCCATATTGGGTCGATGGCGTGACATTTCCTCCGTACATCTGGACTCTAATAAAGTACACTGTTTCATCCAATCAGAGCGCGCGTTATATGAAAGCTTAATTATAAAGTATAATCGAGAAAGGAATAATTGAAACCCCGATATAGATAGAACTGAAGGGAGTCAAGTTTGGGCTGTTATCACACGAGTGATTTAAACAGAATTGGACGACACGAAATTCTGTTACTAATAAATCATAAGTGTAAAAAAGATCTGACGAAGGAATTTAAACAAAGAAAAAAATCTCTTGGAAAAGCCATTTCTGAAAAGTTTTAGTAGAGGAAGAGTATTCTGTCACAAAAACACGCTCGCGGCAACGTGAATTTTGCCATTGGAGACCAACCTTGGACAGCTCAAAATGGCGGCAGGCTGAGATGAAAAGTGGCAATAGAGTGGTAACATCCTTTGACCAGATGATGAGGCGCTTTAATGTAATATTCCGTTACTTTTAAGTTAATTTTGCATCGGAGATATTGCGACCTTAGAACTATTGATACTGTTTTGAACCAAGTATTTCAATACCCTCGAGTTACTGGGACAGCTATCGACAAATCCAGGAAACTTAATAAAATAAACTTAACTCAGCCGGCCGTGACACAGAAAAATTAACCACGTCCCCGATCCCAAAACCCGGTTATTTAGCAGTAAGAAGAAGTTCTTGAGTGAGACTTCCGGTATTCCTTAGAGTACTTGTGATTGGTTGAAAACGATTTGCCAAAAATAGTTTGACCTCGTACCCAGGGTCTCTCTTGCACGCTACACGTGTTAATCCCAACGTGACTTTGCTGGCACGTGTATGTGAACATTTTTGCAAATGCGGGCCGATTTTTAACTAACAGACTTCAAAACCAAACGGGCAACCTCAGGAAAGACGTTTCCGTTCATCTGATTAATTCGCAATCTAGTTTGACTCAGTACTACCTAGACATATGATCAGCACAAAGTTAAGAACTGAGTGCTGTCAGTGCGTGCTATCTAACAGGTCTCTGCTTAAAATTTTCAACGTGATTAAAGATGAGACACGTGCAGTTACTCTTTTCATTTGCGTTACGTTTAAATTTCATGTTGTTTTCGTGACCTTCAATTGTTGATGTTTCAAAACTCCGCCTATTAGTTTATACTCGTGCAGGGTCAAAGAAGCTCACAAATCTTTGGTGTTGATGTTCGCAGGCTAGCTACAGCTGCAGTGATTTTGCTGGCGGTTACTTGCTTGTCTCGCTCGTCAACGATGAACCAGCCATCTCTCGATGGTCAACCAGCAACTGAACGAGTCAGTTTAAATTTATATGGCTGCCAGACTGGGAGATCCCAAAACAGCTTCAGGGTCGGCCAGGGGGGTAAGTGGCATTCCAATATATCCAGAACTAAAACTTACAATGAAGGAAAAGAAAAACAAAAAATTGACATAAAAGTGGCCGAATGGCGGTAGACAGTATTCTAAGATAAAAAGATAACAAAAACTGCACTATAGGTGTCAGTCTCTACCCTGTTTGATGTAATGTTTACAAAACCAAAGCATAGGCATACATTCAGGCGAAGCTGAAGGGTCGGCCAGGGATTTTAGGTACACGGTATACAGGAGGATTTTAAATTGGGTATTCATCAGTATATTTACGCTTAACTGTGTTATACTGTGTTTTATACCATGCCATAGAAAATACAGCCAATCAGAATACAGGAAAGCCGTTGTATATTCGACGGTATTTAACCCAACCTTCCCATCGTGCGCTGCGATCTTATTCTCGATGAAATTTAGTGAGCATATTTTCTATGGCATGGTATAAAATAGTTACACAACACTTTCTCGTGGTATACTATGGAATATCCCACTTGTCACTTGTATTTTCTTCGCATACACACTCGCCTTAAGGCTCGTGTGTATACCGAGAAAATACAAGTGACTCGTGGGATATTCCATAGTATACCACTCGAAAGCGTTGCATAACTAGTATATATTACGCTAATATGCTGTGTTTCCAAATTTTGGTATTTTGTATGATTTTGAGAGAACATTTTAGGTATACTGGGTTCATATTTTAACATTTTTATTTCCATGTTGTGACTAGAAACTCATCAGCGAAAAACGTGATTTGTCTTGATGGCAAGCCTTGAAACACGTGACTTCCGACAAACTAAGAAGGACTGCCGCGCATGCCTTGGCTACAGGACCTCTGGAAATCCTTATGTTTTTCAGTTCATTGCCATGAACATCGACTGGAATGATGAAAACCTTGTCTGAGAAGTCAGCGAGCGAGTCTTATTACACCACAAACGATGAAACACAAGAACATCCTGAGAATATGACTTGCTTAAGCAACTACGAGGAACTGCAACGGTGACACAATCAATATTGTAAAGGAGGTTTCTTCTGCTAATTACAACGACTCCTGGCAAGCTGAGCCGGATTGAACGCTAGACTATTTATGAACAGCTACGACAGTACAAGAAACACAAATGATACAACAGCAATTCTTGGAAAATATCCACCGACAGCAATTCATGACAATCCGTGTTGGTCCAAATTCAGGTCAATTGTCCTCTGTTCCATTTGAAATGGAACAGAAGACGATTGACTTAAATTTAGACAACTCATTGATAATTACTTATTAATTGCTTGACTAATATTTTCTTCTAACAGAAACATCATTTGTTTTCCTTCTCATGTGGGGAAACTTGAAACTGTTAAAATACAATAAATACTCAGTGAAATGTTTTGTGTGCGTGGCAATGAGTCCACACGATACGTGAACGTCAAGATCTGTTTATTTCGCCAGTTTTGTTCCTGAAACTTGAACAACTGAGGCCAGCTTTCACAGATTAATGAAGGAACTCTTGTGAACTTTTTCCCCAGTGCTCAGAAGCATGCGCTGGGCCCAAAGGATTCACGAGAGTCTCTTTGCTGTGTCCCAGACAACTTGTGTTGGCGCTTCGCCTAACTCACACACACAAAAAAATATTAGAGCATTCGTTTGCTGTGGTCGCAAACTTCGACGGAAAGCGTGTTGTGTTCGAAATGTATATGTAGCTCTTTCTATCAAGCCCAAGTTCAATGGAAATAGAGCAATTCTATCATTCTTAAATGGCAATTTTCACTTAACTCGTGGTGGTGATTGAGCCGAGGAAGATGTCATCCTCGTGCGACTTACTAATAACTGCAGATACGCTGTTCACTGATGTGAATAAAACTACAACAACTAATGGCCTACAAAGATGGCTGTAAAATATATCAGTTTGTAAGCCAAATTTACAACATCCAAATGTGCCAAGAGAACGGCCACTAGATTACTATGTTTAGTGAAAGTGACGCCAGCCGAGTTTAGAACTGCAGCCATTGTTTTGGGAACATCTTTGAACGAAGTGTCTAAAATTCTTTCGTCCAAATAACCGAGATGGACCTTGTTTAAATCGAATAGAAGGTTTTGATGTAAGACAGTAAGTTAACAATACAACAGATATTTCGATCACGCAATTATTGATGTGAAAGTTGTGCACCTTCTCCGAGGAATAACTCATTTGAATAAGGGTGAATTTCACTAATTGATATTTGTTTGGTGTGATGGAGAACACTCTTCGGTTTTAACACGAAAGCAATATCACTCCTTCGAACTTAACACTATTTTTAGCAGAACAAGACTGAAATATATAGTCTAACCAATGTGCTATTTAGGCTAACCTGAATGGCTCGCATGGCTCTCATGACTCGCGAGGCATGTGAGCCATGCGAGCCAGAAATCCCTAATCCCAATAAAAGGCTAACCGCAAGCTAACTGTAGGCTAACCAGAGTGCTATTTAGGCTAACCGAAGTGCTATTTAGGCTAACCAACGTGCTATTTAGGCTAACCGAAATGGCTCGCATGGCTCGCTGGCTCACACATTGGCAACACCCGTCAATGATGCGAGCGATAATAATATCAAGGGGTCATCGAGAATGCCTATAAGTTCCATTCTTCATGTTCGAAGCGGGCTTCATCTTTCAACTTTCAACTTTACTGCTTCCATCACCTAATACAATATTTGTGTTATATCTAAACTGGTTCATGCAAAACAGTGATGAGGGAGTCTATAGAAAAAAAATAAATACTAAGAATTCGGTTTGTTTTGAATGATAACTAAAAGGCGAACTTGCAAATATCACGTTGCACGAGTGTTTATCATGTGACAACATCGCATTTTTTAATTTTGTCGACAAATTTAAAGATCACCCGCAAATTGAAAGTTGAAAGTTGAAGGTTGAAAAGACGTTGTGGTTTCTTTGTTCTGTTTATTCGTGACGATGTTAAATAGAAATAAAGGTTTACGTTTAGAGGAGACTTGTGTAAGTTCTCTGGTCAGTATTTTGTAACGAGGTGTACCAGTATCATATTTTACTCTTGTTGAAGGCAACTTTATGAAGTGTATTATATTATGCACTGAGGTCAACTGTGGGTCAGGAAAAACAATATGTATTCCGCATCGTCGGATTGGCAAAAGATTAATGTAGATTAGCCCAAGGTCGTTCTGAATGGCGTGACTGTGTATGTTCTATGCTCCTCCCACGAACTACAAGGCGAAGTATACTGCTCCGTGATAACTGTTACTGCAACGACTACAGCAGCAAGAAGTAACTGGAGAAACTTTAGCTAGTTTCGTATTGATAAAGGAAAGCTAAGGAATTCCTAAGATGATAAAAGGTAGGTCTGCAATTTGTAAAAGCTACAGAAATCCGGTCATTCGCAAAAGCTGAAGACAGATAATAATTCACTTGCCATAATTCGACACACACTGCGTGTTTTGTTGTGTACACTGCGTGTTTTGTTGTGTACACTGCGTGTTTTAACAAATTGATCGTGCGTTTCAAATTTAAATGTATCAGGCAATGTTTTTTGCTTCTTCTCAGGTAAAAGGCGCTTTCACCGTGCAACATTTCTTTGGCGGCCGAATCTGTTTATTGCGTAATCCTTTGTTCAACATACCTGAAACGATCGGAGATTGCAGAGAAACTGTTCATTGGTGATGAGGAAATTCAGTAAATGAGTTACTCCCCGAGCCAGCGAACATCCAACGAGCAAGGCGTGACTCCAGAGATACTGCAAAAAATTGAAACCTCGAGGCCGGGCTGTCTTTGGGTTACAGATTCTACAGAAACTGATTAAATGTTCTCACAGAGAAAGGAAATGAAGGCATGCAATTGATAATGTGATCATTTACACTGGCTGTTACTGGCATCCGAGTAACATTTGCCTGTGCTCAGTCAACGCATTTTCTGTTCATCTCACGACAACACACTGCTCAATTGTGAGAAGAATATATAGGACATTTTGAAGCGGGAGGATTCAAAACGGCGACTAAACTGGCAGGCCCAAACAAATTTACTTCACTGGCTGCAAGTGGACGGTTCATCAGATCCAAGAAGTGATCCATAAGTTGCTCAGAATGTCTTGAGCTCGGAGAGTTTAATAAAATTGACTGTCTGTACTAAAAGGCTGCTCCACAGAGGCAAAATTGAGGTAATTAAATCACAATGCTAGTCATATTCAGTGTCATATCAAGGGAGAAGAAGGATTTCGTGATAGCTTTTTCCTATGAGAACCGAACGTTTTACTATTTCCGGACATTGAGATATGTGTTAATTGTCCTTGTAAAGATCTGTGAATTCTGTAACTGTTTGTGGATAAGTTATGGCCGGGATTTTCTCGCGTTTGTTGACTTGGCAATGATTGACTGAATATAAGAGAAAATACGTTTCGCAGTTTAGGGATTCTCGGAAGTATTTACTGACAAGTAAATATGGATTAGAGACAAAGAAATGGTAAGTTGTATCAATTCTAGCTAATTCTCTAAGTGCGAGGCGAGCTCAATTTAGTGGATTTGACTGCATTATGAACCTTTTTACTTCAGTCTTGTTTTCAGGACAAAATATGCGGATATGTTTTTATTACAAACAGTTTTCTTGTTTGCAATTCCCTTGGTAAACGTTTGCTTGATCGAAGAACTGGAAGTAATGAAAACAGGTAAGGGCGAAAACGAGATTTTCCAAGCTATTTACACAAGTTAATCGACCCGATTTACAGATAAAACAATGGGCTTTTTTCTCCTTCTCTTGGCATAGAAGAATCAAGCAATTTAGAAAAGTAAAAATAACAGAAAGAAACTTGGACTTTCCGCAAGATTCTAGAACACATCAATGAAGTACGGAGTGACTCGAACGGACGGTTCATGGCTCTCATAGCGTGAGACAATGCGTTACGGCTTTCGTAGCTTTCGGAGGAAATTACAAGTTCTTGGTGATATTTTGAGAATTCTTCCTTTTTAAAATTCTCTCTCAGTTTTTCAACTGCCCTTACTCCTGATTTTTCTTTTTCTTTAGGAAAATGCTAATCCGAAGAGTCTTATATTCACCAAGGAGATGTTGACTAAGTGCGCCATCTCTGATATTTTGTTAACGTCTTAGAATTGAACGGTACTCCTGTCGGTCTAGTGATGCATTTAGCTTTCGTTCTTGCTGTAAAGTACTTTAATTTTCGCTCGAGCGCATGATTTGCACTGAACTCAGGTAAATGGATACTTGTAAATTCCGATACGCTGACGGGAGTAGTTGCACGAAGAAGACCTTTCAGGTCAGTCTTCATTGTTTTGCGCAATTCAGAGATGTGATGTTATATGTTGTAAACGCGTCGTGTATAATGCCTTTATAAGGTTTCAGATTAAATGGAACTGGAGATAGTTTTCCACAAACGAGTCAAGTAACCAGCGAAGTTCAGCCTTGCTCTTTCGCTTATAATCTGTACGGCGAACTCAGACTAACTGAAATCAGAGCGATTATGGCCGACTTTGTGCAAATTGATGCCATTGTGAAGGAATGTGGGTATTTTCGCAAAAACAAGTTGCAAATAAAACATTTTCTTGTCCATGCACTTTACTGAAGAGAAACGAATGCTTAAAATTGTCCATGGAAATGGTTTGGAAGAGCGATATTATAAATGTCAAGCTTTCGTGAATGCTGCTTCTTGATTTTTCGGCTTACTGATGCCGAGGCATTCTGTTACATACGGATAATATAGCACACGCGACAACACTGCAGACGTGCGAGGCCATAGTTCCTTGGGTCATTTTATCTGTTTCTGTAAAGATGCGCAGTCCTTCGCATGGCCATTGAATCAATATGCTACCACTGCTCGTGGACAAATTGAATTTCTCGACTTCAAACAAATTGAAAGGACTGAAATAACTATCCTGCGAGATCGATAACTGTATTAAGCAAACAATTAAGCGAGTTTATCCACAGAAATGGTATACATTTCGGCGCTCACGGCATACACTATCGAAATTCAAGTAAAATAGCAACAATTTTGATCTCCTTAATTGCCAGCAATTTAGTAAAAAGCGCATTTAGAGAGAGAAAGAAGTGATTTATTGTCCGTTTTCCGTTCAACAATTGCAAAGGACACTTGGGAGCGCATCTCAGAAAAGCTTAGAACGAATGCGCGCTTCTGTGAGAAGTGAACAGTGGATATTTCGATTATTTAGGACCCAACTGAACTCAAAAAAATCGTCAAACTGTACCTCTACTAAGCAAAATTGTTAAAAGGTTGATTTCAAAGTGTATTTTATTCGTGAAATTAACTCTTCTCAAGGTAGTGTTTCAGAATTATTGTAAGCACATAAGAGAAGTATTTCATAATTTCTTCTTCACGTCGAATTGAGTTAGCCACGGGCTCGCTGTACTTTTATTTCATTTGTCTGTTCTTGTAGTATCATGTCCATGAAATAAAGGAATTAACTATTTGAGCTTATTTGCCAAAAGTATGGTTATTCCAGTTAGTCAAAGCAACCTTCAATTCTTACCATGGAGCGATATGAGGTAGTCACGGAGAAGGGGAGTAATATTCATGGTTTCAGAAACGTCTCGGCTTCACGTTAAGCAAAAGAGAGGCCAGTGGTCCTGCTCTTTAAGAATTTCTTTTGCTTCTAGTAGTGCAACAATTTTACTCTGTCGTTTCTGTCAAAAACAGAAGCTGTCTGTGTGGAAATTGACTCTGCACAGAAGCAGAACATCTTTTATGTTAACGTACCTGCATCAGCTTGATGTTACCGTGTGTACATGCACTCATACCGCACGATTCAGTTTAATTAACCTTTTGATCAAAATTAATTTACCTGGATTACGCACAGTTTATGGGGACAATATATTAAACAACATTGAAATGTTGTACTATTCTTAAGGGAGGTCCGAGGAGACCTAATTACTGGTCGCGTGAAACTGGTCGCGTGAAGACGTGATTGCAACGGGGCCCCAGGGTCTACTGTTAGCTAAGTTAGGGGTGACACATCCATTGGTATGTATTCTATGAATTAAAGCAGATTAAATAATGAACAAAAGCTATACCTGGAGTAAAAAGAATGGTGAACAACAACTCTGCCTTCAAGTGGGCCCTGGCTTCCTCTGCGTAGCAAGAAAGTAACTCACGTCACTTGCTCGTTTCTCTCCCCTTTATCAACTCTTATGACTGATTGGCTAGCGAAATCAAATTATAGTATCGTAATAGGACCAAATGGTGCTTAACTTCGGCTCCATTTATTACAGAAGGGGAGAGCCTTTATGACGCTTCTGAAAATCTATTTATAAAACAGCTAAGAGTGTAAATGATCTCTAATTGGCTGCAAACTGTAAGTTCATTTACCGTTAACTTCGTAACAGTGCAAATTTGAAAATTGCATGCTTTCAAAATGTTTCATTTGGGATCAAGTGAAAAGTTTACAGTGCTAACATTTTAAACGATATTTTTGGAATCACTAACAAGAAGGTCAACAAACAACTAGTTTTGTTAGTAAGCCTGTTCCCATTGGCTGAAAATCGTTAAGTATACTGAAGCCAAGTCGTCAAGCGCAGTTTTGGCGATTAGGTTTGGAAAACGTTTTGAAGCATGACACTGAAAGATTTTGGAAAGTAAATCTCTGTAAACTAGAATATTGGAAGTTAGTGAAATTGGAATAGTTTACAAAACTGAGAAGAAATGTCATCAACAGAATGTTTTCTTGTTTACTTTACTAGGGCCACAGGTTTGTCAGCTTCCTCTGTCCATACCTTTACTTACTTAATCCTCTCCGTGCCAAGTAGCACATAAGGTTGTAACCAACGAATGTCAATGCTGTCTGTCTGATGACCACCGTTGAATCTGGCTCCAGTTCATCTAACCTGTGTCATCTCTTTTCCACTGACCTTCTCCATGTCACTTTGGGATGGCATTTGGGACCATTGTTTTTAAATGTCCTATCCACTGCCACCTTTTCCTTTTAATCTCAATGGATAGTGCTGGTGGTGCTGTGTTGGGTCTGCGGTAAATGTTTTCATTGGAAATGGCTCTTGGCCAGATCCTGGGTATTTTCTTGTTTGGAAAACATCTATCTTGTGACATATGTATTGCGAGACTTTCCAGGATTCTGCACCATAAAGGAGGACATCAAGAACATTGTTTTTGAAAATCTTTAGTTTGGTCTCGGTGGTGATCTTTGAAGACTTTCAGATGCTCTGAAGTTTGCAAACACCCTTCTTGCCTTGGATAATACGTGTATAACGTCAATTTCAGAATTTCCATCGGTTGTTATCTTGCTGTCCAGATAGACGAATTCTTCTACTTCCTCGATGATATGGTCTCTAACAATAACTGGTTGATTTTAATTTTGCATTGATCTTCATTAGTTTTGTTTTTGTTGAGTCCGACCTGTCTGCCGATTGAGGTCACGTCATTATTTTCCTTTGGACGTCTTGGTGGCAATGCACAAGCAACACAATGTCATTTGCAAAGCCTAGATCTTGAAGGGTATCCGTTAGGTTATTCCTGTTCTGGCATTCATGATTGTTTCCTTCATGAGCCAGTCTTTGCAATTTCATGAAGCTGTTTAATTAAAATGTCACAGCCACATTAAAGTCTTTAATACTTGACTTTGGGTTCGTCTTTTAGACGTTTTAAAGTGCATGTCCTTTTTTGATCGGTTGCACGTGATGTCACAGATTAAGATTTCGCCAAAACATGTTTACGTACGCGTGCAATCACACCATAAACATCACGCAAACTTTTTAATTTCACAAGTGATCAAAACATCTTTGTATTCATCCTCGCAGTAGGAAGCAACAAACCTCAGCTATGGTAAACGACGAAAACTAAATCTCTTACTGATAACACGTCATCGGTAATGTTGAGATTATCATTCAGTCACGTGTCCCCTGTTAGAAAACATGCAGCGGCAGACTGTCTCGTGTTTTCGCTATTTTTCAGTCCACATTCATGCATGCACGTGAACGCAGGTTATACAAACATCGACGCACGTGAACTCTCAAACTCTTTCCCAATCTCCTTCCTATTTGTAATTTAGGGCCCTGGGGCGAAGTTGCTGCGTTCGGTCCCAGGCTTAATTTCCGCCGTTCAGCCGATCTGATCAAGTGAAAACAAGAAAGGGCTTTTAACTCAGCATCTTTGACGACTGCGAGGTGTTTTAATCCGTACCTCTTCGAATGTGCATGATTGACAGCCGAATTTTCGGATATCCAAGTTGCATGTTGACAATTGTGTTCTACCGTAAAATCTGCAAATGGCCCCAGGATGGAGAATTTAAACCAAGAACATCCTGATTTCAAATTATACTGGCTGCTTTAAGTGTTACTTGCGTGCATAGCTGCTATCTTTCGACATCCATCTTTTGACGTTCTGTTTGAAATCAGGGATTCAGAAGGTGATGCATACTGCTGTTTGTTTCATGCAAAGGAGCCCACAAGTTCGGAAGGTCATGCTCTAGTGGGCTTTGATTGGTGGATTTCCATCCGTCTTGTTTGTTTAGCATGTCAAAATCTGGATGTTGGAAAATAGCAGCTATTCACCTAGAACACTGAAAGCAGGTGTAAGTGCACTGTCTAAAACCAGTTGAGTGAGCCTAATTTTGGCTCAGTAAAAGCAGCCAAATAAGTTTTATTTATGCTTTATTTCAGCATGCAAACGAAGATGTAGAAAAGATGTTTCTTGGTAACAAGTGTGATATGGATGATAGAAGAGTTGTCAGCAAAGAACGAGGGGAACAGGTGAGTGAAGGGACTCAGTTACTGATTCTGTAGCATTTTGAAGTTGCTAGAGAACACTATTTCAGGTGAATGTGTTACAGTCGAACCTCGATTATCCTGACTCGTTGGGACTTGGGTAAATAGTCGGGATAATCGCGAGACGGGATAATAAAAAAAAATGAATATTAGTGAGAGAGAAATGCAAACAAAACAAATGCAGTGAAGGAAATTATTAACTGGGCAGAGCGCCAGTATTTTATTGTGTGAGAACATTAATTATCTAGTATAGGGAAGATGCTTTCGCTATTTCAACTTACCAAGCACTTAAACAAAGAATATGTTGCTTCACCAACCCTTGCCAATTTCCTCTCCCTGCTTTCCTCTCCCTCTTCCTTCTCTCCTTTCCCTCCCTCCTTTCATCCTTCAGAAACAAACTGCTCTAAATGTTTTCACGAACACTAACATTTTTTATTTGTAAACTGATTACCAATAGTTAAACCAGCTAATTAAAACTTTGCTTATCATAGATTGCCAAAGAACATGGCATTCGGTTCTTGGAAACAAGCGCCAAAACCAACGTCAACATAGAAAAGGCATTTTACAATCTAGCCGAAGATATTCTTAAGAAACAATTGAGCAAGGACAACGAGGAAACTTCTCAAAACATTCATGTTAGCAATACACAAGAGAAGAAGAACTATATTTTTGTTTAACAATTCACTAGAATGTACAGTCAATCCAAGTGAATGAGGGAGGGACTTAAGAGAAAATTTCGACTCAGACTGAGCCGGAGGTGGCACAAAAATTCAAAATCAGAATTCTAGATGCCGCCCACAAAAAGCATATGTTAGGCCTATAAACGTGGTGGGATTTTTTTATTCAAATATTTCTTCGACCGGTCAAAAACTTACAAAACCGTTATGAACCCCAGTGACTTCTAAAGCACACAAAATAAACATGACTCATACCGTGTCGTAAACTTCGCGCTGGTTCATTCGCATTTAATGAAATCCCGTTTTTGAGCCTAGAAATGTACTATTGAAGTGTTTATAAGTCATTTGAGTCCAATCTTTTCTCTCTAAGTTAATTCTGAAGGTCACGGCGAGCCGCTGAAAATCACTATCACTTGTGATGATCGAGGGCTATAATATTATCAGGAGAGACAGAAAAAGGCATGCAGGGGGTGTTTGTATTTATATAAAGCATAGTATTGATTATAATCTTCATTCTATTGTTGATCTTAATAACATTGAGGCCTTATGCTTAGATATTCGGAAAGAAAATTGTAAGTCTTTCTTCGTCTTATGTTGCTACAGACCACCCAGCTCAGATAATACTTTTTTCACCTCGCTAGAAGCTATTATTGCCAAATTAGATTCTTCTGGAAATGAAATTATTTTGATGGGTGATTTAAATTGTAATTTATTGGCTTCTAATCCTAATAGCAACACCAAAAACCTCAACTATATTGCGGAGCTATTTCAGCTGCACCAGCTGTTAAAAGAACCCACACGTATTACTGAGTCCTCTAGGACTTTAATTGATGTTATATATACTAATAATCTCAAGCATATAGTTGACAGTGGAATTATCCACTTGGGAATTAGTGATCACAGCCTTGTTTATTTAATTAGAAAAATCTCAGTTCCTACAAAATTTAAGCATAGGTATATAACTTACAGAAGCTACAAGAAATTTAACTCTAGTAGTTTTAGAGAGGAACTGAGTCAACTGCCTTGGGAAATATTAGCTGATTATTCAGATCCCAACCTCATGTGGGCCAAATGGAAAGAACTATTTCTTACTGTAGCTAACAAACATGCACCCATAAAGTCTGGACGAGTGCGTAATAAGAACTCACCTTGGATAAATTCTGAAATTGAGACAAATAAGGCAATTCGTTAATGATGATACTCTTATAACTATTTATAATTCCCTTATCCAGCCATCTTTTGACTATTGTGATTTGGTATGGGATAATTTATCTAAAGGTCAAGCAACCAGATTACAAAAATTACAGAATAGGGCTGGTAGGGTTATTTTAAGGGCTACCTATGATGTAAGCTCAAAGGATGTTTTAAAGGAACTTGGGTGGTCTGATCTAAAAACCCGAAGAGCTAAGCATAAGGCCACTCAAATGTTTAAAATTTCTACTGGTGAAGCCCCATCCTATTTAACTGACAGATTTTGCAAAGTCGAGGCAAGAAATCCTTACAATATTAGGAACAGTGAATTAAATATTAATTTACCATTACCGAAAACTGATTTTTTAAAAAGAGAGTTTTCTTTATGCTGGTCCTAAATTGTGGAATTCCTTGCCTAATTCAATTAAGTCAGCTAAATCTCTTGCAGCCTTTAAAAGAGGACTGGAAGATATTGACTTTGATATGTTACTATCTTCTTATTGATAGCTTGTCCCACTCTAATATTTATGTGTTATTTAACTCTATTTAAATTTTTAAATCTCACTCGGCTTTCATGAAAACCAATGTAATTGATGGAATTCCGAGGTTAAATAAAGTATCACTCACTCACTCACTCACTAAAATTCGGTTGCTCGAAATTCTTAATTTGGCGCTCTTTTTCGAGAGAGAATTTCTCTACCCGGTAAAACTCTAAATTACTTGAATTTCAAATATTTTGAAAGGGGAAATGCCGTTCTAAAACCTAGTGTAAAAATTTATTTCGGGCTCTCTATATTAGTCCAGTGGATAAGTGTCATTTTAGGGACTAATCGTGCACTTTATGATAAAAGCATAAAACTTGGCACACTTATATTATAAATCATGAGGAATATTTTAAAGATTATAGGCAATCTGGATATGGACGTTTCCGGGGGGAAAGGGGTATTTTTCAAAATGGCCGCCATTCAGAATCTTTATTATGAGAGCATATTGCCAAATTACTTATTGAAAGGTTTAATTAATATTTTTAAGGTTGGTCAGGGGGGGGGTTTATTAAGGAAAGTCAAGAATTTAGAAAATTGTACAAAAATTGAAATTTTGAAATGTTTTTGGAGAATTGTTGTCATTTTGGTCTTTATGCAAATTAGATTTTTTC
The DNA here is from genome assembly GCF_052425735.1 of Oculina patagonica. NCBI lineage: Eukaryota > Metazoa > Cnidaria > Anthozoa > Scleractinia > Oculinidae > Oculina > Oculina patagonica. Next base: position 13,243,313 of record NC_135758.1, read on the forward strand.
AAAAGAATTCATTCACACTGATTTTATAATAGTATCTTGTTACCTTTTTTGCCTTTCTTCATAAAGCGTTTAAACTGGTTTTTAATACTGTCATATATATAAGCCGCTTACACTGATAGAGCTCCTCAGCTTGGACGGGACTCCTCAGTAGATCATTCTACTAGACTGAAAAACAAATCCACTAATTTGTCTCAATTTGAAGGATAAAATCAGTGAAGGTAGATATTTGCTGTATGTGGCAAATGAAACATCGGAAAATCTCAGTCGTTGCCTATGCTTTTTACAATTATCATGTGTGGGAGTAACATTAACGACAAAGCTACTTGTCACAACTTGCTATGTATCTTCATTTGCAATTCATAATATATAACAGTTGTGAGCGCTGGCGTCAACAACTCTCTTCACACCAGACATTTCGAACAACGGGAGATGCCACTGCCATTATTTCTAGGTGCATTAGTACACTCAAGAACAAGATCAAAAGATCTAGAGGATACACTTTACAGGCTGGGATTATCTGTTTCATATGAACGTGTCGGCTGGGATTGTCTGAAGACCTTGGTAACTAAGCCATTAGCCACTTCGAGACAGTTGGAACAGTTTTCCCGTCTACACTAAGAATTGGTGTGTTCACGACATCAGCAGTCGAAAAAATTGACCATGATCCGACAGCAACAAGTGCACATGGATCCTTCCATGGGACAGGCATAACACTGTTTCAGTATCCCGACACTGAAAAGCCTGGCACAGAACAATCATGCGTTTCTATCTCCAGGTCTGGCAAGACCGTACAGCTACACACTTGTACTGGTAGCCAGTGTCACAAAGAACAAGCCTCCTGTTCCAGAAGTTTGCATGTGAACTGAAACAGTCCAGCTGCAGTCTAATGAATAACGAATGCTGTAACAGAAGACAATGACAAGTCCGATATTCTTAACAAGATTATCAATGGTAATTATGACAGTGCCAGTGTATCTTGGGCTGCATTCTAAGAAGACAACAACCAGCAGACATGGCCCTGCAGCAGTCAGTGCCCTTCTTCCTCTTTTCCCGAATGACCCGAAGTCAATGGCGATGACTCCTCATTCCATGAATGTGGTGAAAGAGGCTGTGGTTGTTCTTAATCCTTGGAAAACTCCTATGATCACATTTGATCAACCTTTATACTGTTCACGATTACAAAGCAAATCCAGTAGATGTGGTCAGAAACATATGGGAAGAGTCATTTGTAGAAATGCTGAGTGGCCAACACAACAAGATGGCATTGCTAAAAACACTTGGAGATTTTCTGATGGCAGTAACTGAATGTCAGCACTAGTACAAGCTGAAATACCGACAGTAGGAACTTCGAATTCTTTCCTGAAAGCGATGCATGTTAAGGAAACCGCCCTTGCACACCAGATAATAGCTTGCGCTCTGTATAGGCTTCGACAAGCATCATACGTTGAGTGGCCAGAATGTAGCGGTACATCGTTTGAAGAATGGTGTGAACAAAGAGCCCTTTAAAGTCCACAGTTCCATTTCTGGCAGCTTAATGTGCTGAGTATCGTGTTGGTCGTACTGGCAACCTTCTTTTGATTGTCGAGGCTTTAACAAGACTTCAGTGGCTGTAAAATTCTCTTGACCACTGAATGATAGTGCCATTCACCTGCGTGACATGGTTATGCTTCTCGATAAACACAAGCACCACAGAATACTGAAAGCATTTTGAAAGGCGAAGTTCATCGTTAACAGCGACCCTTCTCTAGGATTGTTTTAAATGAAGGCCATGAACAGAACTATGCCTTCGTGAAAACAAATGGAAAAGTGGGGCTTACTGCATCAGCACTACTGAGATGGATGGTGTCTGGCACAGAGATGGCCAGGATTATTGGCCAATAAACAATGGACAATAAGGACGATCTCTTAGTTCTTGGTACTCAGAAGGTAATGAATGCAGCAGTCATCGATTCTGTCCGTCATTTGAACGATCTTAGAGAACACCAGTGCAACGAGCTCTTTAACAGCAGAAAAGTAGAACGCACAACTCGACTCAGTAATAGGATAGAATAATTTGAGTTTTTTTTAGTGGCGTCTTGATAAAGCAAAAACCCTTACACAGCAGTCGTAGCTACTGACCATGAGACGGGACCGGCATTTGTTTTTCAACATAACGTATCGTCAGTCAAGTGCGTGACGCTGACTTTGAAGTGTCTTTTTAACATGAAAGCCAGTCGTCACCTCCCACAATGAGTGGATGTGCTAAACGCTGCAGAAGAAAGTGTATATGTGTAAAAGAAAATCTGCCCTGTATATTCCAATGCAACCGTGGTGGCTGTCATCGCCACGAATGTCAGGGACACTTGCTGGTTGAAATCATTGTATCGCTTATGAGCTTACTTTAGAACGGTCAGAAAGCAAATCTCGGGGTTTATTTGATATGAGTGTAATGAAATCATAAATTTGCATATTGTGTAATTTTAGCCTAGAAATGACCACTCAAAGTCTGTAAGACACTTTAAAAGGAATTTTGATGCCATATTTTTTATCTTTGGTGTTAGATCAATAAGTATATATCATGATAACGACAATTTGACGTTGTACCAAGTCGCTTTGTTCCATCTTTGAGGCCATTTTGAAAAAGCGCCCCCCCCCCCCCCCCTCTCTGAGAAAGGCCAGATCCGGGATGCCTATAATCTTTGAAATGTTCCCCATGATTTATAGTATTAGTGTGCCAAGTTTCATGCTTTTATCATAAAGTGCACGATACTTTCACTTATCCGCCGGACTAATGCGCTGAGTGCGAACGCTCTCAAAATACACATAATTACAAATCAACTGTCACTGAAACGTAAACAATACCCACATTCTTCCGACCAGACAGTCTAAAACGTCTTCTTCTGAGTCTTTCCTCCGTTTTCTACTAGTATTTAGATGTAATCTACAGCAGAAGCTCCCTGTTAAGATCATCCTTAACGCCATATCTGCTCAATATCGAGTGTAAAGCGAATTTCGAATCCTATCGCCATCTTTATTGATTAGTCTTCAAGGCATTCAAGCGTGCCGAATCGACAACTTCAGTACATCTCCGTGTTGACATTCAACATTCGACCACTCTCAGGCCTAGTTCTGCCATGCTATTCCCATCTCTTGTTAAACAGCCGTCGAATAAATATACCCTTCTTGTATCAACCCTTTGATTTCTCGACCGAAATGCCGGTCCGTTCAATTCTTCATGGCCAGGAACAAAGCACTGGAACCAGGCAAACTGTTGTTCTCCGATTACATGTTGACTAAACTTGGGTGTCACGCAATCCCCTTCGTAATAGTCACTCGGTAGGACTTTTTATTACATGATTTCCATAAATAATAATAATAATAATAATAATAATAATAAAAAAACAGCCGATAATTCGAAAGATCGGGACGTCTAAACTAAATATCCTGGTTAACGCTGTGCCAACATCCCTTTGTTACCCTTAGGATCGTAAACTAACTTATGTAAAGGTTTAATGCAGCGCTCATTGTTTCACTATACTCAAACAACCAAAGGTTGAAACAACATATGGTAAACCATTATTTGCAAGAAGCATAATCTTGGCCAAAATGATATTTTCATCAGATGGTTGGACCTACGCCATCACCACTAATCCCTAGCGCTAACCCACTAACCCTTGCCTACACGACGCCGAGCGGTACTCGCCTGAGGTCCAGATCAAGATCATATGTCCTTTTGTCAGAACACTGAAAACAGCAAACAAAGACCTTGCCCTGTTAACTATTGCGTTGAGATATCCAGAACGACACCTGTGAACTAGGCCTTATTCTGTTACAAAAATACAGAAAAAATAGGGATCTTCGCTCAGGGCGGAGCCTCTTGTGTTCGGGTAAGTGGTGATTGGTCAAAGACATTGCGAAAAAAAATAGATCATTTCGGTCAATACGTACAATTTGAAAGGCACTGCCTATTGTCTTCCGGATCTGATAAAAAAACACACACACACACACACATACGTAACAGGAATTTTTAGCAAATTTTTATTTCAAGTTACATTACGACCACCCTTAGTACCTCCCCTGGGGTATCACATGAATGTGGCACAACCATGGGCTCCTGGCACAACTGTCTCACGGCATATAGTCCTACATATCTTCCAGTTAAAATAACTGCCGTATTTAGTCGAATAAGCGCCGTCCCCAATAACGCCGCATTTGGGACAAAATGTTAATAAGCGCCTCCTCGGAATAGAGTTTCCCTAATGGTCGCCGGTCGCGGGTCGCGGGTCGCGGGTTTCAAGTCGCGTGTCGCGGGTTTTTAATAAGTCGCGGGTTTTGAAAAAGTCGCGGGTTTTGAAAAAAGTCGCATGTTTTTAAAAAGTTGCGAGTTTTCAATAGAATGCATTTATTTCTCAGTAGAATTCATTCAAACAAATTTAAACCGGTTGCAAAGACGCCGGTTTTAAAATGATCGCGTTTTCTTAGGAACTACGTTACTTCGTAACGTTGCGAGTAAGACAATCAAATTGCGAACTTCGGAGCAAACTTCCCAAACTTTGCCGACTGAACTTCTGAACTTCCCAAGTTTGCAAGTTGAGGAGGAACGAGACACGTTACAAAGTGGTGGCAGAAATATTTTAGCGATTCTAGCTGCTCGAGTTTCAAAATAGTTGTTTGAACAAGCACGGCGTCGGTATCAACGTTCTGACCTACAGTAAGTATAAGGATAAGAATTACATATACCGTCCGTTGCATCACGTCCTGAAAAAAAAAACTTGTTCAAATTGGGTATCAAACATTGCATGATTTGCAATCAAGCTTTTTTAAAGTTTGAAAACAACGTTGCGCGCGAGCGATCATGAAGTTGAACCAAAGTATTCATGATTGAACGCGTACGGTTGATAAATATATTTTACTAGTATTCTGTGGCAAAAACTCTTTAAAATATTTTTAACTGGCGCAGATTTTAAAAACCCTTCTGTAGCTATGTTGACAGAAATGGTTTTGCTTCGCTAAACCATCGGAAGAAAACACGTACCATAAAAATAGAATTGAGCCGTAAACGTGTCGCGACTTTTAATTCAAATTTGTCTGACTCTTTCGCATTTGTATAAAATTAATTTCACGTGAAGATCGGTAAAGCCGTCCAGTTTCATTCGGTTTACAAACGCAGAAGACTTGACATTGAAGTAAAAGCCTCACAAAGATGTATTTGCTGTATATAAAAAGTTAAATTTGACCAAATTTCAGCCGACGTAAAATTTATTTATCGGCAGATCGCTCATGCGAAACGAAGTCAGGCTCTTCAACTTCAACCAAATATTTTAATTTGTAACTCTAGCCACTGGAATCGCTGGAACATTACCGCTGCTGCCATGTTTTCATCACCTGAATTTCCGACATGAACATGACTTTCGAGCGACATGTCTTGTTCTTCCTCAACTTGCAAACTTGGGAAGTTTAGCTGGAACAAAGTTGGGGAGTTTGTTCCGAAGTTCGTAATTTGATTGTTTAACCCGCAAAGTAATTGGCTACTTTGTAACGTAGTTCCCAAGAAAACGAGTTTAAATTTGTTTGAATGAATTTTACTGAGAAATAAATGGTTTCTATCGAAAACTGGCAACTTTTTAAAAACACGCGACTTTTTTCAAAACCTGCGACTTTTTCAAAACCCGCGACTTATTTAAAACCCGCGACACGCGACTTGAAACCCGCGACCCGCGACCCGCGACCCGCGACCATTAGGGAAACTCCTTGCTTGCAGTTGATGGCAGATTAAACCTTAATTGTTTGTTGGAGAAAGAGGGATTACAGCCTCCGAGCAGTGCTTCTCGTTTGGAGTTCATACCTCTTATTAATCGAGTTCGAGGTCCGTACTGTAAAATACGGATCCTCGTTTTTTCCCTTTGACTTACGGCCCAAGCGCAAAGCGCGCGGGCCATAAGTCGACGGGAAAAAACGAGGATCCGTATTTTACAGTACGGACCGAGAAAACGAGGTTAATAAGATATTTATTATATCTCTCACTCTGGAGAAAAGAAAACATTTCAAGTCAAGAGTGCTGGAAGCGGCTTCGTTTGACTGACGTACGTCAAAGGCGAAAGGACGAGTGAATTTCATTGGCTTTGTCGTAAACAATTCGGCCGTTTAATAGCTCAATTGATAAGCGTTTAAACATAATTTAAATCCAACCTTTAGTACTTTATTTCTACAATTAGTTTTACAGTAATTTCAGTGACAGGATGAAACAAGATACAGTGCAAGTTTCCTTTGGAATAACTTCTAAAGTTCTTTGCTTGGCGACGAAAGTGCCGCGATTGACAACATGCGTTATAGCTTATCAAACTTTCGAAAACTTATGGCAGTGTTTGTAGAAAATACTGAACGAGAAAACACGTATAAATTTTGAAGAACTGCTTAAAAAAAACCTAGCTCTTTAAGGCGGCGTTGAATGCTACGTTGAAAGCTTGAAATGCTGTCTGGCTCGTACTCAGCTCTATCGCGTTTGCGTACGTATTTGAAAAACTTTCCGAGGAGCTTTATATCGAGGACGTCAGCAGGTACGGTTTCTACATGAGTCTGCTCTTGACGATAATTGTCGAACCCTTTCCATTCACTTTTCGTCTTCTTGACCGTGTTTGCATATTTCTCGGCACTGATGAAACTTTCAAGTTCTGACAGTTCTTGACTTGAATCCTGCCCGGGTTGCTCTAAAGTCCGCCACATCAGGGAAGTTTTCTTCTTCCAACAGATCACAAAAATTGAGTTGAAAGTTCGGTAGACCTTCTTCGCTTCGCCTTTGTTCCTCGCTTTTTTCCTCTGACTGCGAACGTTGTAGAAAATTTTGAAAATCTTCTTCGCGAGACATTTCAACTTGCAAAGGCGTATGGCATCAGGAGAACTCTCAGTCAAATTTCGCGGGCCGTACTGCAGAATACGGCCCGTAAAATTGACCAATCACAGCGTGCGTACTATCTCAGAGATATAATAACACGCAATAACACGCAACTCCAAACAACAATGTCTGCTCGCAAGGAGGACCATCAATATGATCGTTAGACTTACCACTAATTCAACACATCGACATCTGCAACAAACAAAAAGTAACGCCTATGCAAGTGGTCATAGAGAGATGTAGTAAGGAGTAGTTAGCAACAGCTTGTGTGTTATATTTATATTTCATTCTTAAGTGTTCTTATTTTGACTATCATTTTTGTAAAGGAATTAAGATTTTGGATGTAATACGCTTTTAAACAGTAGGTGCGAGTGTCAAAACGGACACTGGGAATAACGAGGAACTGTTTATACTTTCTACTAGGGTAGATGACAGATTTAACCTCCATCGTTCGTTGAAGGACGAAGGAGCACAGCCTGCGAGCAGGGCGTCTGGTTTGGAGTTTCAGTGTTTTATGCACGAAGCTCTAAACTAGAAAGTCTGCTTGCATTTACCGTTGGACGTATCTTTCAACACAACGACACGCACAAAATAAAGCCTATTCAACTAGTAGTCGCGGACATCTGCAGCAAGGCGTAGTTAGCAATAGCTAATACGGTTCAGATAAGACAGCACTATAAGACAGGTATCACTCACGGTACGGTGTAGTGAGAAGGAAATTCAGTGAGTCATCCCTTGTTGCCATGGCCACGATTTACCAGCCTAGCTGTTGTTAGCTTTGACTGAGGAAATGTGTTATTTTTCCGTTAGTGGTAAACAGAAAGAAGACAGCAGATCATACATCCCTACCACATCAAATGCGCAAATCAGTTTGTCCTCATATCACGCTAGCTGTTACTTTGAATCAATGTAAATCTCTTCTCTTTCATTGGTGCATGGCTATGAAAATCTAAAGACCCTTCTCCATCAGAATGGTGGGTGAGCGATGATGTTGTTTAACGTTGTACAAAAGAGAGGGTTCTGTTGCCCGATAGCTAATAATAATCCCTTTTTCCGTACCCCCTCTCCCCAGTTCAAATCGTCCACATATTTGCCTGAATTGCAGCTGAAAACTGATTAAAAATTCGACGGCACCATCTTGCACGACTATCGCTGGACACTTGCCTTCAGTTCAGTCTTTGGAACTGGTGCCGTGTTTAGCGATAAGTGTTCGCACCAGTACGTGCAGTCGATCGCGTCGTTGGTACGCTCGAACAAGAAAGCTGCGGGATTCGTAAATTATCAGTTCTGAAGCCTCGACAGATCTAGTCAGGTACTTGTTTCCTTAACTGAAACCTTTGTAAGGTAACTTGGGACTGTTTGCAGTCCAGCCTCTCTGGTTTCTATTTACATCGACGTACAAACATCTCGATTTGGAAAACCAAGATGATACACAAAAATTTCAAATCATGCAATAAGTTGCATCTGTGTCATCCTCTGCTAAAAACTATCGAAGAGTTTAAAGAGAGAGACAGTGATGCCACCCACTGTTTACAACGAGCACAGAACGTGTGTGGCTTAGCGAGGCTTTTGCTTGACAGAAATACAAAATTTCTTTTGGGGAAAACAGGTAGGTTGAACCGCAAGAAAGCAAACCGACTGTAGCTAAAGGTGCACTTAATAAAAGAGAGTTACCAAATTAAACTTACTATGCTCATTTTTTTCATTCATAGGGCAGCGCATTTTGCTGTGTTCGAGGACTAGTCGAATATCTACTAAGTGGGGCAGTCACTGAATTAACATAACAAGAACAACAACCAAAATGCACGTAGGTATTTATCACATGATGGCATTATTAATTTTGTAATTACTGGTATGATGAGAAATTTTAAAAGTAATTACATGTTAGAACTGGTAACTACTAGATTATACACAAGCAAAGACTAAGGATATAATCCAATGTTACGGTGTCGGCATGACGCCATTGTCAGGTAACTTATGTACAAAATTCAAATTAAAACAAGTGTTTGAAAATAGAGGATTGGTGATGTTTATGTCCTTCCACACGATCGTGTAGATGTCCGCGCGTGTAGCCTACATAGCCGGCATCACACAGGTCACATTGGAATTTATAAAGGACACATTGCTGGTTTACAATCAGTGGCTTTGTTTCATGCATTTCAAGTTCTTGGTCAATTTTGCAGCTCACAAACACGGTCTGGGTGATTTTTTGCACTTTTTGGCTAAGGGCCTTGAGCTCTTTTTTTTTTTTATAATATCCGTTTTTTTAATGATAAGACCACTCGAATAATGAATCCTGTTTCTTTTAGTGGTAGTAAAGGCTGCTGGTCGCAAACGTTGATTGAACGAACTGTTAAAACAGCTAAGGCAGCTAAAACACAATCGAAACGTGCAATCGGACTCTATTCGTACAAATCATTTGTGTATTTTTTTTAGTTATTTTCGCACTCTCTATCATATCAATTTGGCGACAACACTGCTTTATTAAAAATAGTTGTTTTTATTTATATTTTGTACGTGAATTACCTTGACAATGGCCTGATGACGACACCAAAACGTCGAATTTCATCGTTACTTTTTGTTTGTTAATGTTTTATCAAACAACTACTAGTACAATTATAGTTTTACCACAGATATTATAAACCACTCCTGTCACCAAAGCTTTATATCACCTTTTTCTTAGGTACCTTAAAACGATAACTATGTTAGGATTGATCAGTAGCCATCAGATACTGTGGTTATAACAAACCAACACAGTTGCAATTTCATACGACGTCAGATCTCGACGTTTTTGTTAATCCGATAAACAAATACATGTAGTATGATTTATGGGAACAAGATACCTAAAAACACCCATAACCAGATAAATAAAACGCTGGATTGGTTCATACACGTTAGTCCGCCTAAATGTGATCTTTTTCTTTTGCTTCATGTGGAATAGGGACCCCGTAAAGAAAAGGAAACAACTGTTTGGAGAAATGGATTTGTAGCGGTAGTTACCTTTGCTTGATTCACCTTCATGTTTTTCACAGCAAGGAATGAAAACTCTGTATCGTGCTGAAAGACCACAAACTACTACCAATAAAACGTTCGGCGTTGTCGCGTACACTTGAACGCTTCTGCAATAGTTGTACATAGGAGACGTCTGTTAGCAGGCTAATACGCGTTTACTCTTTAACCAACCAAAGTTAAGGGAGAAGGTCAAGATTGTCGTATGTAACCTGTCTTAATCTCCACCTGGTCGTAGCCGTTCTTGCTCTTTTTTGGCTTATTTTCATCTCTTTTTCGTTCTTTCCCATTAGCTTTTTCCCCTTCGCCGATTTTATGAAAATTTTGAACATCGTAAAAATAATGACTTCATGCAGGGCAATATAGCTGAATAACTTGGATTCATTTTTTCTTCTTTTCTCTCGCTAGGGTGGCGAACAGACTTGTCTAGAACTTGATTTCCATCTTGACTGAACTCTATAAACGTCTTGCAGCGGGAAGATCAAAGCTGAAGAAGAAGATCGAAGATATAAAGATCAAAAGAGGGAAGACACCTAATAGACTAACAAGCATCAGTTTCATCCTGAACATTCAACGATCTGATTGCTCCTTTAGTGAAAGCCTTTCAGTATTATTAACTATTCAAATACTGGTTTCTTAGAGATGTGAAACTACCAGAGACATAAAATCTTAAGAAGTACTGACAAGTTCAAAACAAAAGCGTTGAAATAGTTTAATCGATATTTTTACATTTGTGCAATGGGTATGAAAGTTTAGCAGAACGCAGGCATGCGATGCATGCAGATGTTTGCAGAGAGGTTTATCTTTAGCGTTCATGATCGTATTAGGTCAAGGCGATTTATTTAACGGAATCATCTATATTTTTCTTCTAAACTACTTTTTACTGTCCCTACTGTGAACTCTGTGACATACGGTGAACGTGCCTTCTCTTTCTCTGCACCTATACTATGGAACAGCCTACCGGACTCTCTCAAGAATGCACCATCTCTTTCGACTTTTAAATCTGCACTAAAAACATTTTTGTTTCGGAAATTTTATTGTTGATCTATTTTTATTGGGCTAACCTAGTTTTATGTAACCTTAATATTTTTCTTTGATTAGTTGTTTCACTTATTTAATTTTTTAGTGTCTTAGGAAATTATAACATTATATTAGTTTTAGCTAACCTCTTTTTAAATATAGAAATGTAAGCGCATTGAGTTTTTTAAATGCGCCCAAAAAACTTTATTATTATTATTATTATTATTATTATTATTATTATTATATTATTATTATTATTTAAAAGCCTAGCTAAAGGCTCACTTTCATCCTGCATGCTTAGTGGCCGTTAGCCTCTTGTTTTATTGTTCAACGCTATAGCTCCAATAAAATCTCCCCCCTTACCTAACTTATTACTTAACTTTGCTTATTCTATACGTTTTCCTCAAATGCTTTCCATTTTTAGTTGAACATGTTAATCTGATTTGTCTTAAAAGCTATATATTTTTCAGTTTCGTATTTGATTTCTAAAATTTGTTTGAAGTGATCAAAGTTGGGTTTAATTCCTTTTCGTTTACAGGTCCAAAGATAAGTTTTTCCTAAAAATATTATATAGTTTACCAAGTCCATTCCCTTCTTCAGAATTCCAATGATAACATCACGTAACGAAAGACACCCGCAACTACCAAGCCTATTCAAAATATTAACAGTCACCGTATTCCAAAAGGACTTTGAGAAAGTGCATTCAAACAAAAAGAAATTGATAGTTTCTCGACTCACTTGACAAAAAGTACAGTTGGGGTTTGTTATGTAGCCTATTTTAAACAATAAAACTGATAAAATTAAATAGTAATATTCGATGAATCTCACTAATCTTCACTGCAGATGCCACAGTCATGAAACCGCAACTTTGACGGTCTGTTTGAGTTTGCTGTTTTGGCCGTTTTCTATATTTTTTCTGGGAAAATGAATGGGGTGGCAGGGTGATATATAGTCATGACACAAACCATAGCAAAGGCGTGATGATTCTAATTAACCCGTCAGTGGACTGTAAAATTGAAAAAAACTATTTGTGACAAAAATGGCAGGTTCATTAAACTCTCCCTTGACGAACAATCTATTGTTCTCGTAAACTTCTACGCTCCAAATGACGCAACCCAGCAATTAGGTTTCTTTGCAAGGATTGATCAATTATTGCAAGAATTCTCTCAAGATAATATAATAATCGGAGGCGATTTCAACTGCCCGCTTTCTGCAAAGGATAAAATTAGTGGAAAACCTGTCACACAGAAAACAAAAGTCATAAAGGCTATTGAAACGTCTTGCCATACTCTAAGTCTCCCCGACATTTGGCGAAGTTTGAATTCTGATCTCTCCAGCTTCACTTGAAGAAATAAGTCACTTAAAGTGCAATGTCGTTTAGATTTTTTCTTAGTCTCAGAAGACCTTTGCAGCCAAACGAAAGGTTGCGACATCCTACTAGCACCTGAAAGTGATCATTCAGCTGTCACTTTTATACATATCCAATCAGATACTCTAGCTCAGAAAAAAGGACCTGGTTTCTGGAAGTTTAATAGCGCTCTCCTCAAAGATGAGTATTACATCGCGGCCCTACGAATATATTTAGGGAGAAATACTCCGATATAACTAATTTGGGCCTAAAATGGGATCTTTTTAAAATGTAAATCAGGGGCTTCACCGTGAAATATTCAAAACAAAAAGCAAAAGTGAACAAAGATAAAGAGAAGTCACTGCAAGAAAAAATCAACACCTTGCAGGCACAAACCGAGAAACACCCGCACAACAAGAAATTACTCCTCGAACTTAACGCAGAAAAAATGCGACTAAAAAGAATAATGAATTACAAGACAAAAGGCGCCATCCTAAGGAGTAAAGTGAGATGGCACGAGCAAGGCGAGCGAAACACGAAATACTTCTACGGCCTAGAAAAAAGAAATTACAAGAACAAGACAGTTACAAGTTTGAAAATCACTGAAAATGCCTTTACAAGTGATCAAGAAAAACAGTTCTACAAATCCCTTGATAAATCAAAAAATGTAGACCCGAGTAAATTGAAGAATCAATGGTTTTCAACAGAGGAAATGTTTCTCCGCTAACTGAGGAAGACAAATTAGCATGCGAAGGTCAAATAACCACGGAAGAATGCCTTGAAGCACTGAAAGATTTCCAATCTGGAAAAACACCAGGCACTGACGGCTTTTCAGCAGAATTTTACCGTTTTTTCTGGCACGAAATCGGGAGAACCTTAACAGACAGTCTTAACCACGCCTTCCAATCTGGGAAGCTTTCTATCACCCAGAGAAGAGGGATCATGTCACTACTTCTGAAAAAATCTAAGGATAAACTTTTTAAAAAAAATTGAGGCCAATTTCGCTTCTAAATGTAGACTACAAAATCCTCACCAAAGCTATCGCAAAAAGACTTGAAAAAGTACTACCCAAGATCATAAATTCCGACCAAACTGGCTATGTCAAGGGTCGACTATATCGGTGAAAATATCCGCCTAATACAAGATACTATTTATTTCACAAGCCAAACAAATTGTAAAGGTATAGCTATCTTTCTCGATTTTAAAAAAGCTTTTGACTTGACAGAATGGAACTATCTATATGCCGCTCCTAACCACTTCAACTACGCCTGATATCCTAAATTGGATCAAAATAATATATAACGATGTTTCCAGTTGTGTCATCAATAACGGTCATGCTTCTGATTTTTTCCCGCTACAACGCGGAGTTCGACAGGGTTGCCTCCTATCCGGATTCTGTTTATCTTAGGAATCGAGTTATTTGCAAGAGCCTTAAAAAGCAATGCTTCCATCAAAGACATTCAAGTTGGTGACAACGAAATAAAAGTAGCACAATAACACCACTGTTTTTGTCCGCGATATAAAATCAGTTCATGAGCTGCTTACTTTTCTTAAAGATTTCAATTCCATCTCCGGCCTAGAGATTAATACCACGAAAACTGAAGCAATGTGGTTAGGGCTGTGGAAAAACAGACAGATTACTCCCATCGGCTTCAAATGGCCGAAAGAACCGATACTTTCTTTAGGTGTTTTCTTTTCACATAACCAAATTGACGCAGATGAACTCAATTTCGGTGCCAAAATAAGAGACGTAGAAAAATCGCTAAGTGCGTGGCAAAGAAGGAAGTTAACGTTATATGGAAAAATTAATATAGTCAAAACACTAGGTCTATCTAAACTGATCTTTAATGCTTCCGTCCTGCACGTCCCATACCACTTTATCGAGAAAATCAACAAGATTACGTTCAACTTTATCTGGGACGGAAAAACCACCTAAAATCAAAAGAAATAGCATAATAGGCGAGAAAAAAACACGGTGGACTAAAAATGTGTGATTTTACAATTATGGAAAAGGCACTAAAGACAGCTTGGATTTACAGAATTCAAAGCAACTCATCCGCGGCATGGAAATTCATTCCGGACCATATTATGCGACACCACGGCAATCTCACTTTCTTAACGAATTGTAACTATGATGTTTAATCTTTAAAGCTTGAAAATCTGCCGGATTTCTATCGCTCAATCTTAATCCTTTGACTCCCAAATTTTCCTCAAAAAACGCGTTCTTTTTAGCCGCTAAACTGAAATTTTGATGCTATGGTCTTGAACTTACCTCAACTTTGCTAAAAAAAAAGCACTTTTTTACACTTCAGCAACATTTTGATGAAGATTCTGTGTAAAAATGTGCAATATTTTACTTTGGTGCATGCGCATAAGCCAAAATGTGGATTTTTTTTTTGCTGAACCGTTCCAAATTTTTTTGGCCCCTTTTTCTTCCGTTTTTCCGCTTTCTTATTCTCGTTACTTTCTACTCTTCATATCCTTTCTTTTGGCCAAAAAAGTTTTGACGTTATCATTGGAAAACCCTGAAAAGGGGACCTTGACCAATAACAGGTGTACTGGCCTGTTTAAGCAACGACTTTGCACCAAAAATGGATTTTGTTTTTCTTTGATTAGCTCTGTCAGAATGCAACCGATATTCAAAATAAACAGTCCGGTAGAAAGGTCGATCCAAGCTCTATCAGATTCTTATCACGAAATTCCACTGACGTGCTAATTGATGACGTCACAAGTGAATCAATGACTGCACCTCCAAATAGCGCCTGAATGCGCGTTTAGGAGTGAAAGGGTTAAAATATTGGCAAAATTTTAAACACTAGATGACAACAACAGTGATATTAAACAGGAAATTCTATGGAAAAACTGCAACATTCTTATCGACAGAAAGCCAATCTTTTATAGAAATTGGTTCGCCCAAGGAATTGTTCATCTGCACCATTTACTGAACGAGCATGGACTTTTTTACAACCTTGCTGAATTTAAAATAAAATACAACCTTAACGTGCCTTTCACCGTTTACTACAGCCTCCTTGAAGCCATACCACGCGCGTGGAAAAATGAACTAAAACTGTGTAACCATACCGACATTGTCAATCAAAATAGTGAAACACTCTTATCGACTGCTTCAATTTACTCTACTTTCCTACAAAACTCCTTCAAACCACCAACTTCGCAAAGTAAGATCCTTCGTCATGGCTTTACTGAGAGTAATGTCCAAAAGGTTTATCAATTACCTTTCACTATTACAAAAGAAACCAAAATCATCATGTTCCAATATAAAATTATACCCAACATACTCCCTACTCAGATGAGTCTTTATCGTGATGGTCTTTCTGACAACGACATTTGTCTCCTATGCAATACTGAAAAACAGACTTTAAACCACTTGCTTGTCAATTGCTTAAAAACAACCTCCTTCTGGAAATTATTTGCAGACTGGTGGTATGGGAAGTCCAAAGAACGACTATCTCTAACTAACAAAAACGGCCGGCTTTCATGATAACTCTATTACTTGCTCATTTCTTCTCCTGCTTTTAAGATTTATTTCAATGCATTCTCGGCTTACACCGTTCTATTTCTTCCGAATGCGTTCTACGCAAATTTCAAGCCCAGTTGTTTCGAATAGGTTGATCTTCAGCAGTCCTTCTAAGGCTCATCGCCATATCGAAACGAAATCGCCTTCAAGACATTCAAGTGCACGTTTTTCCAAGGAATCGGCGAAAAGACGGAAGAGATCATCAGAAGCGATGAGAGCCCTGTCTGAACTAAATAATCCGCATTTCTCTGGTGGTTCTAGAGTATCCTAATAGCAAGGGAAATATAGAATTAGGCCACGAATTATGTCCGAACGCCATGTTTGCGTGTGATGGAAAGGAATATCTTCTCTCACATGGAAATGATTGACACATTTGGCAAATAAGACAATAGTTGAATCTGATAAGAAACCACTAACTTGGTTAAAACGACCCAGAAAGGTAGTTTAGAATTAACCTAACCCAGTTAAAAAATCTATTGTTCTTTGATTAATTTCCATGGGAACCGCTAACCTGGTTAAGAGTCGGTTATTTCTCCAAATACGCGGCCGCACTAGACATTTTTTTTAACCCGGTTAATTTTAATTGATTAATTGGAATTAACTCGGTTAACTCGCCAAGTGCGGCCGCAGCCAATATAAAGTTAATAACTACCATTATTTTCGATTTCTACTCTGTTTCAATTTAAATTTAGTGCAACATGGGAGAAACCATCACCATACAGTACTCCTACATGTAAAGCTTTGTAAAATAAATCACATTGACTGTGCTAGTGTGCTTGATAGAAGCATAAAAGGCTGTGCAGTGTTATACATGATAAAGTTATTGCACAATTTATAGTACAGTCTTAGAGCGCTTTCTCTTTTGACGGAAAAACAAATTGTTACGGTGAAAAAGCAAATAGAACGATCCACCCAACTCGAAAATTTTTCGAAAAAAATGAAGTGTGTATCTTCAGAGGTTTTCCTGTTCTCGTTTTTACCGAAATGATCGGAATATTATTGTTAGTGCCACTTTGCTGCTTCGCACTATCACCATTTTGCTCGATAAAATACGCGGTTCCATTTGCCGGAAATTTTTCACCGGTTTTTCCACACAAATGGAAAGCGCTCCAAGGTAAACTAAATACAAATCGGTAAAAGGCGCCAAGGTCAGCCTTATCTCTCAAGGAAGGAGAGGTTGATTTGAAGACATCACTGCTTAGAAATGGGCTTTACTTTCATCTCGGCACGTTTAAGTGAATAATAATGTCCTCTAAATTCGTACCAGTTGATCCCATCAGCAAATGAAGAATGTGATCCGTTGAGATATAAACCATTTAGATTGGAGCGGTGACAATCCCTGTACCACCAGGCGCCTTTATACTTTTGAGCACAACTGCCACTCGCCAAAAGATCATTGTCGTTATCTTTTGTGGAGAACTGCATATTGCTAGCAAAATATAAAAGGCGACACACATATATGTAATTTATTAATGCACGTTATAAAATGTTAAATACTAGTCGACAACATTAACAGTGTTTTGTCTGCGTTTTTGTCTAAAATTTTCTATTAAAAACCGGCCATGGTATATTGCAATTCCTGTGTTTTGATTGGTTTACAGACCATGTTATATGAGCTCATATACCATGGACCAGAAATATGGCAGGTGTACGCGTCAGCGAGGACAGACGGGAAGCTCACAAATTGCAATTCTTTGAGTGTTTCTAATAAGACAATTTTTCCACTAGCGCTTGTTGGATATGAGATAGTTATAGCTAACCTCGGCGCTACGCGCCACGTTGGCTATCTACCATCTTATATCCAACGTGCGTCCATGAAATAATTGTTAATTATCTGGAGGAGGATTGGGCGGGACATCATGGCGGACAGTCACGCTTTTTCACCGTGAAGAAAACCTCATTGCTCTTTTATTCCATCTTTGAAGATATTTATTCTTCATTCGTTCAGGCTAATATTACAGCCTGGTGTCGTATAAGAAGCTACAGTGCTCTCTTTTTTAAGATCCTCAGCTTATGCCGACAAAAAGTCAAAAGGAGATCGAGAAGAATTGATAGATCGTTCTCAAGCAGCCCGCCGACGACTAACACGACCAAGAAAGCAAGAAGGAGTAGCTCGAAAGAAACGCAAGAAGACCAGGCCTCCCAGACCTATTAGCAAATCAAGGGGCACAAGACGACCGTAACAAAAATGGCAATACGGTGCCATTTTAGGAAAACTTAAAAGCAGTTAGCATGATCGTGCACGTTTTGAGTCAGAGAAATGAGCTAAGCTAGATCCGGTACTTATATCTAGAGATTTATCGCTTTAACTTACTCGAGCAATCTAAAAGGCGATCCGCTTTTGGTCCCCTACCTAGCTTAACATTTTTCTTTACTTCCCTCATATTATTGGTAAACTGTAAGCTTACGTTAAACTTTATACCTGTGCACCATCGGAGGGGGGGGGGGGCTAACATCAAAGTGCTCGTTTTAGTCAGTGCCAGGTACCAAGCCTTTCTTTTATTTTTTAAAGGTTATTTTCGTTGACCAGCGAGTGTACCCTCATAGTTCTAGCATAGCTTACACTAAAAACTTAGAAGACCTCTCGTGACACTATCCCTGTTCAGGCTATTTTAAATGAATCTACGGAAGCAAACTTTTACAATGTTTCAGTAATAGTTGCTCCCTTGAGAAAATGGTATTGCATTTACTTACTTTAATGAATATGGAGAGATCATGGAGTCACCTGCCGTTCCATTGTAACCTCCAATCAAAAGCCGGTACTTATCTCCCTCGTCTGCCACCTTAAAAGTCGTGTACTCAGCGAATGTGATGTTCCCATCAAAGTCTTCCAGGTCAACTCTCAGCATGACGTCATCAGCGGCTGTCAAACGGTGAAGATTGTCGTTTCCAAGCCAGAACTCGCCCTTTAGATCTCCAAACCCGTTTTTATAGGATACCCAAGCAAGATAGAAGTCAACGGAGCCGTCCAAACGTCTCTGAACAACGGTCCAACCTCCGCCGTCTGTGGACATGTCACATAACACTTTTATCGGTTTGCCGCCATCTGGATTGATGGGGTACACGCCACTGGATTTGAAACCATCCTGAAAGAGTTGAGCGCAGTTCACGGGCTCTTTTAGGTGACAAAAGAATAGAGAAAGATGTTTTTAATTAGTTGAAGTTGATTCTCTTTATTTACCTTATCATTTAGGGAAATGACAGTATATAACTCAAAATTTCTCTTACGGTTACACGCGAGACAAGAACTGACTGATAAACATCTTTCTTTAATGACGTTAATGTTATGTTTGTCCTACTGATCTCAAGTATTATTTTTGTCTGTGAATTATAAATACAGCTACTTCGAGAAAGGTTGTCGGATAAAAGCTGCATTTAAGCCTACGCGACAAAACCGAATGGTGGTCTGGGTATTGTACACGTTTGTATTTTTGCACGTGAAAAATTTATTTTTCCTCTCAGAAGGCCTGTTTCTGTAGCTTTACTTTCACTGTCGCATGTCTTTGAGTTTTAAAAATTCTTCTATCATTCAGCATGGCTAAAAGTATCTTGTTTCCACATGTCTGAAAAGAAAGAAAACTTGCAATTTCGCGTTTGTCACGTCGTTATATCTCATAAGTATTTAGCACGTGCAGTAGCTCCCTTCTTCGACCCATACTTCCTTTCGGTCTTTTCGCGTGCACTTTTGTGCTTTGTTTCGACTTCTTTTCTCGAAACAGCTGTATTTCTCCTATTTCCCACAAGTCCTCGGTAGCTCGGTGGTAGAATATACGACCGGTGCGCGAATGTTCTTAGGTTGGACTCCTGTTGGGAGAACTCACAAACGTTTCCAAGCAACTTGTGTCCGGCTAATTGATAAACACCTTTTCATGATTCTTTACAATTCAAATCCGCAAAAACAATTTATTAACTCACTGCAAGGTTTTCCTGTATAGCCATCATTACACTGGCATCGTACGGTGTCATCTTGATAGTTGGGAATACAAATACTTTTGTCACCACAGGGAGAACTATCCGTCTCACAGATACTCTGTTCAAAAGGAATGTTATTTCAGTGTTATTTTTGTTAACGCTGCTTATAATTTATCTTAACTCATTTAAATACAGACGATATAGTTAAGTGGTTATTTACTCCAGGAAGTTGCCATGGTAACCGTCCACAATTTAAGCAAAGTGCCTTGTTTCTTAAAATGCACTTAATATCATCAGCTCAACAGAACTTACACCGTACACATAAGAATTACTTCGTAGTCAAAAGCGGACATGCAGAAACTCAAACCAAGGCAATGTATTGTTATTAGTACCATTATTATATTTGTATTATGTGACAGTTTATGATTGCATCGTGTTTAACGTCCTGCGTTATAACCGGTAGTTTACAAACATGTTATCAGTTGTTTAAAATAAAAGTTTGAGTGAAAAACTGTTCCAAAAAGTTTTACAAAATTAGTTTACTTTAGGTGTTTACTGTACTTTGCAATTTTTGAATAATACGATTTATAATTAAATTTTCGAACAGTCAACCTTGCGTAAAATAAACGAATGCTTTCAATGTTGATAAACGGTGAAACAGGTGCGAACCTTTGAATGAAGGTGCTTGCGAATTAATTTGAGCATGAAGCGTAAAAAGTTCCTCATCGACAAAAAAATGAGTAGTTCTAAACAAATGCTTATTAAAATCACCTGTATTCCTCTGTAGTTGAAATTTTCTTCTTTTGTAAAGTTTATAAAACCAACAAATCGATCATTGTCGCTCAGTTCACATTTGAATCTGTCAGCGTTATTTTTTGTAGTTCCAAAGTTGTAAGACTGACATCGATCTTCCTCGACGCACTCAAGTCTACATGAACCTTCTGACTCAACTTCTATTTCTTTTATCACGCTTCCGTTGAGCCTTTGTCCTGCTATCGCTTTAGCGAAGTTAACAGCTTTCATATCAGGCTGTGAAATACGGCTTATACCGTGCACAGCCTTGCAGACGACAATTATTATCCAGAGATGCATGTTTAGTACTTCGCCATCTTATCTTTCGTTATAGATGACAAGTTTTTTAGCTGGCAAATAACTTGCGTTTCGTTCTGGGTGTAGACTGTTGTTTATTTGTTTTACGGGTATGTTGGCAATTGTGAAACGTAATAAAATAAAAGGAATTTTCTTAATTAATTTTTTTCTTAATTTCTATTAATAATAAACATCTGTCACAAGTTCAGTATGGGGCCCAGTTCTCGGCCACTTTTGACGTAAACTTGTATTTCTTACTTCAGAAGAACCGCAGGAACTTGAAATTTCGCCCAGAGTTAGCTACATTATTCAGCTTTTTGGTGTAAAGCTTTCGGCTTGTCAACGCATAATTTGCCCGAGCAATAATAAAAATAAAAGCTCCATTTGTGGGCCCAGTTCTCGGCCACCTTGGCCCAGTTCTCGGCCACTAAAAAGCTCGTGCGTAATTATCTGTAAAAAAAAAAATGCTCAATTAATTTTCACAGTCATAAAATCATTCTGTAAACTTATTTATGTTATATCGATCCCAAATTATGTTTATGAGGCTTTGTTTTACTTTAGAAAAGAAGGTTTTTAACGCGCCTAGTTGCCTATGTGCAGGTTCTGGCAAAACCGCATTGTGTGACCAATGCATTTCGATGGTTTATTTTGCAGTGAAAAGGTATTGAAAGAGTTAGGTGTTATAGAAATAATAGACAAGACAAGAGTCAGCTCAAAACTTAGAGATAAGATTGAACTTTATTTTTAAAACATTTCTTTCTTTTATTCTGGCAGCAGCAGTTGAAACTATATTAAAAACCACGCGCTAAGCTGTGATAGCGAGCAGGGTGGTCGAGAACTGGCAAATACGCAAACGTCGCAAGAAAAAATTTCGAAATAAATTAAGACCAAAAAATACAACGGTTCAACGAAAAGTTAACTAAAGCAGAAAGCTGAATTATTCTACGTTTCACATGCCAAAAATTAGCTCGTTTGGTAGGGGCTTTCGGATAAAATACGAATTTAACTACATCCATGAATTTTAAGGAGCCGTAAACAAACAAATTTTTCGGGAAAACAAATTCACCTACCTCCGCGTAAACTCGACGTGTGAGCTTTCTATATCGAGTTGAATGATCAAACTCAAGATACTTAAAAGCACATGAATCAGTCTATCGTTTGAAGGAAATAACACAAAGTGGCCGAGAACTGGACCCGGCCGAGAACTGGGCCCCATACTGTGCCTACCTAATTATATTTTAGCTTGGGGGAAGATTTTTCTTCTTTAATATAATACAAATCGAGTCCCGCTGCACTCTGCAATGAAAAGATTACTTTATATTCAAAAGTTATCATTTTCTTTCTTTAAATGTCTGTGCAATTTAGGAAATATTAGAAATGAGGCAAGTTTTGTATTCGATTGTACAAACCCTTTACATGGACATTTGCGAAAACTGTTTCTACGCTTCGTAGTGCACGCACGTTTGCATTTGCAAAAAGTTGACGCGATCTCAAGAGAAAATAAGGAAAAATTGACTTCTTAGACTTTTATTTTGCATGAATTTGATTTCAATGCAAAGAATATGCAAATTGTTCCCACTTACCGACAACTCCATCCAAAAATGGCGGCCGACATAAACACGAGTGGGCCTACGTTTCCCAGACGAAAAGCTTTTCCAACATCATGGAATTCGTAGTTCTCTGATTGTTCTGCGTCGCACAAGGGGTTTCACGCTCGAATATTTCCTTTCCCGAGACTGCAAGCAGTCTGCTTTTCTATTATATGGCAAGTGTCGTGTCTTTACACGCGTTTACATGCACGTAAACATTACTTGAGTTGCTGTAAAATTAAGAGCCAGAATATTTTGGTAATTTGCATACGGTGTGATAGGTTTTTGATTTGACTTTATCAGTTTTTTTTTTTTTTAAAAAAATGGCTAAATTGGCAAAGGACAAGAACAGAACATCGAGAGAATTGCAACTCTAGCACGTCAACAGAGGACGACACAGTCTCAGGTTACCTGTAGTTTGTCCAATAACGAATTTCAGCGGACAAAGACCACAGTACGCAATCACAGGTCTTTTTTCACATAGATTGAGGCGCGATTTTCTCTAATTAGGTCATACATTCGCATTGATGCCTTGTCGAGCCTTGATCTTTTATAAGTGCGTGATTTGAGGCCATCTAAAAAATATATTTCTTATTCCTCCTTGACTGTCTCATTATCTTTGAACAAGCATAATCAGAAAAGCTTTGACGATGACACAAGGGAATGGTTTTACACCTTGCTTCGATTTTACTTATCTTAATTTGAGTTGTATAACAAAGAAAAACAGTATCGTCATACAATAGGCACACGCGTATTTGCAATAAATCACATGGTCTGTGGTAGTGCGTGTGTTGATAACGAAGCACACACGGCTGTGCAGTATAATACATAATAAAGCCAGAACACAATTTGAAGTACAGTAATAAATCTCTATTATTCTTATCCCAACCGCTCCTTTGGGAAGCAAAGGTCATCTACTGTTCTCTTCCTGGGCTTGGAGTTCTACTTCGCTTCACCATAGTCCTATCTGCAGCAGTTCTTGTTCGGCTGACCTCCTCCAGCTGTTTTTTCCCTTTCCATGCTTTCTTTTTCCTAGCGGTTTCTTAAAAAGACCTGCCCGGTTACACTATAACGCGGTTACTTAGAGTGTGGCCGATCCATTTCCTTTTTCTCATTGTAATGATTTGAGTCAGCATCCTCTTTTCCTTTGTTTTTCTCCTGTGATCTTTGGTACTGATAATTTCTGGTCATTCGACCCCGAGGATGTAGCATAGGTATCGATTTGCAACTTCATGTGTGTGTCTTGCATGTCTAGAGTAGAGGATGATGTGGCCAGATTATAATCGAAGTTTTTCAAATTTGATCCATCTTTTTCTCACTGATACCAAGAAGGTTGATGTTGTTTCTGTTAATTTCTTTTGCAATCTGCTGGGCTCTCCCAGCCTCGAACATAGTCCTATATTGCCATGTGCCAGCTTAAGCCTATTCAGACCGGGCTTTTTTGGACCTTGTGGGACCGGGAAGTGGGCGGGGGCTTTGAAAGCCCCCCATGTTACTTCCAGAATATTTAAGTAATCACAATGAAACTTATAGCATTTATAGTATGTCAAAAACTCTATCGTTTGGTATACATCACGTGGGATGATGACGTCACATCACGTGTCAATAAAATCATGATGTCAAAAGAGCCGCCATCTTGGATCCGCCATCTTGAATTTCGATTTTTTTTTTCAAAACGACAGAAAACCACCCAAAACTACTACAAAGTACTCAAAATTAATACAACTGTGCTTAAAATCCGTAAAAAGTTAAAAATAATTGCATTAAAGTGTTATAGGCGCGTTTACACGGCAGAGAAATTTGGGTAAGGACCCGTCACAAAAATGGTCCGGACCTTACCACTTTTTTAGAAAAACAGTCAAATCAAAACGGAGCCATAGGCGCCTATGGCCCCGTTTTGATTTGACTGTTTCTCTAAAAAAAGTGGTAAGGTCCAGACCAATTTGCTGACGTGTCCGTACCCAAATTTTTCTGCCGTGGTAACGCGCCTATAATGTTGCTCATAAAATAATTTTAAAAAGGCTAAAAAGAGATAAAAGTTATTAAAGTTCTTAAAAACAAAACGTTTTCGACTCGAAGGTCATTTAACGCTGATGATGACCTTCGAATCGAAAAAGTTTTGTTTTTAAGAACTTTAAGAACTTTTAGCTCTTTTTAGCCTTTTTAAAATTAATTGCATTAAAGTTAATTTTCATTAATAGAAACACGAAAGCTACAAATTTTGGAAACATGGCTGTCAAAATGCCGTTGCCATGGTGATGTCAAGTTCCTGATGCAATAAACTATCCTATTAAATTATTCCCAGATAAAGTTTAGATAAACTCGCAAGGTTTAGCAGCGTTTAGTTAAATCTTGAAAACGTTATAAGCGTTCAAAGTTAGCTTGGGCCTCAAAAGTCCTCCCCGGGTCTAAATAGGGTTAATGACAGTCCTGGGTGTGAGCAGCCGTTCAAAACTTGAAGCGTCCACATTATGGGTTTGGCTGCATTGGGTGATAACACAGTTACAAACACAAACACTATTTGGAAAAAAACAGCCTTAAAATTTTAAAAGAAAACTGTTCTTCAGAAACAACATTTTCTGAAGCGAAATAGTACTTGAAATTCAACTTTTAACCCCTCAAGAAAGTTCTGTTCCTCAAAGTTCAGAAAAACATTTGATCTATAGAGGACTAGTTCCTAGGAATCAATCTATAAACTTTTAAGTTTAAAGGGGATTCTGTTTACAATGTTCGGAATACCTCTTGAAAGTCGACTTTCAAACCTTTTTGAGAGTTCTGTTATACTATGTCGGGCACAACTTGTTTCATATCGAAACAGTACTTGAAAATCAGCCTTCCATAAGGAGCTCATCAGCTAGGTAAAACATAATAATCTACCACGAGCTCAATATGCTGCCCTCAGATAACATGAATTCCGTAAGGAACTCACCACCTTAGTTACATATAATAACCTAGCACGAGGTCAATATGCTGCCCTCAGATAAAATGAGTTCCATAAGGAACTCACCACCCGAATAAGACGTAATAATGTGGCACAAGGTTGATATACTTCCCTCAGATAACATGAATTCCATGGGGATCTCACCACCCAAGTAAGACATTGTAATTTAGCACGAGGTCAATATGCTGCCCTCAAATAAAATGAGTTTCATAAGGAATTCACCACTCAAGTAACACATAAATAATGTGGCACGAGGTCAATGTACTGCTTTCAGACAACACGAGTTCCATAAAACCCACGATCTAAGTTAAACATAATAATGTAGAACGAGGTTAATATGCTGTCACCTCAGATAAAATTAGTTCCATAACTAACAAACTCACAACCCAAGTAATTCATAATAATCTAACACAAGGTCAATATGCTGCCTTCAGATAACATGAGGTCCATAAGGAACTACCACCCAAGTAAGACATAATAATGTGGCACGAGGTCAATATGCTGCGTTTGGATAACATGAGTTCCATAGGGAACTCACCACCCGAATAAGACGTAATAATGTGGCACAAGGTTTATATACTTCCCTCAGATAACATGATTTCCATGGGGATCTCACCAACCAAGTAAGACATTGTAATTTAGCACGAGGTCAATATGCTGCCCTCAAATAAAATGAGTTTCATAAGGAATTCACCACCCAAGTAACACATAAATAATGTGGCACGAGGTCAATATACTGCTTTCAGACAACACGAGTTCCATAAAACCCACGATCTAAGTTAAACATAATAATGTAGAACGAGGTTAATATGCTGTCCTCAGATAAAATGAGTTCCATAACTAACAAACTCACAACCCAAGTAATTCATAATAATCTAACACAAGGTCAATATGCTGCCTTCAGATAACATGAGGTCCATAAGGAACTACCACCCAAATAAGACATAATAATGTGGCACGAGGTCAATATGCTGCGTTTGGATAACATGAGGTCCATAAGGAACTCGCCACCCAAGTAAGACATAATAATCTACCACGATGTCAAAATGCTGCCCTCAGATAACATGAGGTCCATAAGGAACTCACCACCCAAATAAGACGTAATAATGTGGCACGAGGTCAATATGCTGCCCTCGGATAAAATCAGTTCTATAAGGAACTCAGCATTCAAGTAAGACATTATAATCTAGCATTATAACTCATCACCCAAGTAAGACATCTAGAACGAGGTCAATATGCTGCCTTTGGATAACATGAGTTCCATAAGGAACTCACCACCCAAATAAGACATAATAATGTGGCACGAGGTTAATATGCTGCCCTCAGAGTTCCATAACTAACGAACTAACAACCCAAGTAATTCATAATAATCTAGCACGAGGTCAATATACTGCCCTCAGATAACATGAATTCCATGAGGAACTCACCACCCAAGTAAGACATTGTAATCTAGAACGAGGTCAATCTGCTGCGTTTGGACAAGGCGGAAAAACCACTGAGCATGCGCGTGCAAAATCCCGCCAATTTCGAATTAAAAATGGCGGACGGTGCAGGGCGACAAATAGCATTTTGCCACGTATTTAGGAACCAGTTACGGCTGCTTACATGAGTTTGAGACTGCGGCTTCTCACTGCATTTCAAAGTTCGATCACTTGACTTTCGGGTGGCCATTTTTGACGGCAATTGAACTAAGTTTTCCTAAAAGTTTTGGCATTTGTTCTATGGACTGAAGCGACAGCTGTACATGACAACAGGAGCCCAATCGACCGTGGTTTTTCCCGTTTGTTAAGGTGTTACGTGAATTGTTAAGGTCAGGAACTCCGTGGACGAAAGTTTGGACATTTTCAAAGAACATATCAAATATGACTTTTTTTTCGTTGCAATGACTTTTTTTAAACGCCCTTGAAAGATGGAAATCCAAATACGGGCGAAGGAGTCTGCATTGGCGTTTGTCTTCATCGCCTCACTCCCTTTCGATGAGCAGTTTAGCGAACGGTAAGCAGTTCATCTTGTTTATCGTGATGGCTGTTGTTTGTGTTATCGATTTTCTCATTGTTGTAAATAGCTCGTTTCCTAAAAGCGCTTTCTTAACTAGTATACTGTATTTAGAATTAATTTGTATGAATAAACATTTGTGAGTTCAAGTTATTTCTTGTCGTTGTTCTTGTATTCGTCGACACGGCCATTTTGTGCCGGTTTCCCTCACGATTTTCCCGCCTTTTTGCCGTGTAGCCGCTAATGTCAATATCAATTTAGCCGGTCTTCGGCTAAACTGCAACACAAACGCAAGATTTTTATGTTTACATCGCTTAAAATATGTTCTGTGTGAAGGCTCCTAGAGCTTTGAGCAATAAAGAAAATCTCGTAACAAGGCCCGAAAATATTTATTGTTGGGGGGAAATTTCCTGTGTGGCTAAAACTGAGTATTTAAACTACGGGTTTCAAGAAAGTGTGTACCTCTGTGTACGACATCACGAAGAGCTAAGACAGAAAAATCGATATGTTCCCCCGACGACAAGTGAAAGTGGAAGACTCACCACTTGCCCACAGCGTTTTGTTTCAGTGTTTGAGGACTTAGCTGGTCGGTAAATTGTCAGGCCGAAATATTTGTCAAACACATTTAACTCAGGCTGACATCGACACTCGCATACCTTGAAACAAACTATATTTCTCCCAGAAAGGCGAGTCCGCTTTTGTGTATAATTCATTTAAATTTCGTTCTTTTTTCTACAAGAGGGCAAAAGTCGAGAAAATATTTTTTTGTAATAAAAAGTGAAAGTGAAAGCAAAGACACCCGAACAGTGAAGGTTTCACCGAAAGATCCCCCTACCTGGAGTGAACTGCTTAAACACATCGAGAGTCTGGAGCGTGAAAATGTAAACTTAAAGATCAAATGCAAGACTGAAGAGGAAAGGTCAAAACAGTTGTGTATTGCCGGAAAATTCAAACCTGAATGACCGCTTTAAAGGTGTGTGGAATTTAAATGGCTTTTATTTTTAAATGGGTTTCCCAATGAAATGGTATTCCAAGCATCTTTTTCAAGATGTTGCTTCAGTAGTTACCCAGATTAAAAAAATATTTTAGCTTAATAAATAGAAACACCATTTTAAACTGCAGTTGTTTAATTCAGATGTAACCTTACACTTCACTTGAAAAGAATGAATGAGAACCCCGTGACTGGTACCACAAATGGAAATACTACAAGTTATAATTATTTTTATTATCGCTAATGTTATTACTATAAATAGGTTTCCGAAGACAAGATATTTAGTAAGGATTGCAATAACATTTGCAGATACTGAACAGAAAAACAAGGAGCTTGAAGAAGAAAATGCCCAGCAACAAAAACATATCGATGAGGTCAAAGCTGAGAATAACACTCTTTTATAGAGAAACGGAGGTATATGCTTACTAATAATTCTAAATGGCAGATATTGAAGAGCATAACTTAACATCAAGCAAGGAAAATAGATGCAATAATTGAATTTAGTCAAATCAAGACGTCTATTTATAAAATTTTAATTCAGTTATTTTCTCATGAGTAAAGGCACATCAGTAAATATAATAAAAAAAACATCATGTGCACTATCCTGCTTGGGTTTTTTTAAAAAAAATACTGTGTATAAAATTCAACCAAACAAGTAAAAGCAGCATCTAACAAATGATATAGAACGAAGTCCACAAGTTCAAGGAATTTATAACACCCCTATGACAGAATGTAAATAAGGTCGAAAATTATTTTTAGGTGAATCAACATTCAGCAAGTTGGTTAACTAATTACACAAAGTACTAGCACATCATTACACAATGGGTGGAGCACATCTGTACGACCCCACTGATATGGAGCAGTTTTGTAACAATCACGCTCCTGGTTTATTCAAACAAGTATACACAGCAATACTTAATGACTCCAAGGAGGTACCTTCTATAAAAAGGATGGAGCTGCAAAAAGTTAGGACCCTTGCTATACTTCACAATCTTTGTTTTTTCGCAATCAGGTATTTTCCTTGAAATATATAATTACAAAATAGATGTATTTTATTACTGGTATACTGACTGCAACTATACTTACAAGTACTATTTAACCTTCCTCACGTTTTTCTTTTTTAACTCGTACAAATACATGCAGCACACACTAGTGTAAAAGCTCTACCCACCAATATGGACTGGAAAAGAAATGAGCTCACTGGGGACTAGTTGAGCTTTCAACAGTATTACTTAACTGGTACTGTTTAAAAGTTCCCCTTGACAACACAATACTTTTCTTTTCAGTTAGACTCTTTACACCCTCAAGACTTTTGCTCTTGCTTGAAATTGACTAGGTTTAAATTGAAAGAAAGTTTTGACAGGGTCAGGTTATACCAGGTTAAGCACTCAGGAAGGGAACTTCCTCATAAGACATACAATAGAAATATACTAAGACACAAAGCTTCTTTTTAGAAAATTTGTCCTATGCAAAAGGCAAATGGCCTGAATCTTAAAATGTCTGGTGCCAGTTACAATTCACTGATGTCAGGGATGGTCCTCGGATATAGTTGCCATCCGAAAACTCTTCGGAACTATGGAAAAGCATTAGCAGAGGCTAACAAGAAGGAGGTCAAGAAGAGAATCATGGAAGCTATGGCAGTAGGAATAATATTTTTTTCTTACATTGCACATGTCATTTTTTCATTTTTTTAGTTTTACTTTCTTCGAAAAAGTTATTAAGTCAAAAATTAATGATACAAAGTAAAGACAACATTTATGTCAAATGTTAGTGAAAAAATTGAAATAACATAAGTGGCAGCCAATTTTTTATTTAGCAGTGGTGATAAAAGATGTACATGTAAAGGTCTCAGAATAGTGACACCTGAAAAAAATCATAGCCCAGTACTTACTAACATTCTGGTTGAGTGAAAGATACATGTACATGTAATTAGCTAACAGACATTAAGTATCATACAGCTGGCCATGGTATTCTACATGTACAATGTACATGTACAAAGCAAGTTTTTGATGTTTCAACCCTAAGAATTTAAATTGTTTTCCTTCGCCCTTGACCTAGCATCATTACAATCATGGTACATGTACTTTTACTCAATTGGGTTAACCATACTAAAGTGCTACACGTGTATGTTAGATACAAGTGTTCCGATCCTTTTCAGAAGAAGCAGTTCTTGCTCTTAATTGAAGACGACATCTACTTTATTCACACATGTCATCATCCTACAACAGCCACCACAAGCACTGCCTGGCACATGTGCACAGGGTTGTTAGATGTGCAGGAGAAAATACCAGCTGTATCCTTGCCACCTGACATCAACAAGCTCCATCCGACAGTCCCAGTGACTATGAAAAATGGTGTTGTCAAGCAGTGCAGACGAGGAATAGACGTGAAATCAATTCTGGAAAAATTTTCTTCCACCCTTCATGACTACTTTGTGTCAAGCTACCTGAGCACCTTGTAAATAGAGCACAGAAGATTGGACTTGACCAATGTGAAGCAAAGCTGTGAAAATCTAAGGTTAAAAGGGAAAAAAAATTAGTTGTGTTCTCTATAGCAAAGCACTACTGCATTAGGTGCTGGACAAGATACTATGCCCCTTGGACTTGATACTCAGCACCTGAATAGCAACCAAGTGTTGCTTAATACATTTAATTAAAATGATCTAGTCCAGCTATGAGTATAAATGATAAAACTTTGCTCACTTTTTGTAATTATTCTGACTGGTCTTAAAAACCATGTCTAAATGAATTTATAGTCCTTTAAAACTTTGCTCACTTTTTGTAATTATTCTGACTGGTCTTAAAAACCATGTCTAAATGAATTTATAGTCCTTTATTGGGCAATAAAAATGATAAAAATAATTGCCACATGTTCTAAACATTAAATTGCTGCAACCCTTGACATAACCTCCAACGATATTCCCTTGCATGAAAGTTAAAAAGCAGGGCTAGAGAATAGTACATACATTTTTTTAGTGATACATGTAGGTCCCCAAGGAGGCATTCACAAACTGTGATTTAAAATTGAATGAAATCCATTATTATTCTGATCTTGTTTCCACTTCTGAATGATTTTAAAGAATCAGATGAAGCCAGACATGAGTTAGAGCTGCTAAGCACAACTTGGTTAATAGATGAATTCGAACAAAATCTAAAAGGTGTGGCCAATTATCGCACTATGAATCACCTACTTGAAGCAAAACCTTGTGGTGCTAACAGGAGACTTCCCAACTTGGAAATATAACAAAAGATTATTGCAGAGGTTTGTTGTATTTACAATGAACATGCAAAACCCTCAGAAATTACACTCCTAAGTCTTTTAATTTCTAATAGAAAAAGTTAAATCAGTTCGATTCCGAAGTTAAATTAGAATTAAAATCGCACTTAAAAAGGTAATCATTATTTACTGTAGGTATACTGACCTTTTTCACTGACTAGGTATCTTGTATCCAATCGTTTTATAGGTATCTGGCATGAGAAGACGATGAAATCGACGCCACTGACGAAGACGATGGAAACGACAACGATTCCGATCCTGATTAAACTGATGAAAACAACGACTCAAAATTTGATGTGCAGTTCTTCAAAGAGCAAGTTTCGAAGATCCAGCAGAAAGCTGTCACCCGGTTCCAGGAATTACCCCATCGTGACTATCGGTTACTCAACAGATATGAGAAAACCACGTCGTAAAATTGAGGTGAAAGCCGTGCACTGGAAGCTGCATTGGTACCGTTCGTTGTCTTGTCTGAAAATCGTGTGGAACTCCAACGAACGAAAACCAAAAACGGCTTCTTTAGAAGCCACTCAATATGCAAAAGTCAATGACAAATAAATAATAATCTTTCCCATAAAGTAAATCGAAAGAGCTTTGAAAGATCAGTAAGGAACCGACACCTTTTCGACTCACACGAACGAACCTCATGGTTATCCGCCATCTTGAATATCAAAATTTGAAAAATACGCGCAAGCGCATTAGCGTCGAGCGGGCAATGTTACGTCATTTCGCTCAGCCAATCAGCGGTTTTTCCGCCTTGTCCTGCGTTTGGATAACATGAGTTCCATAGGGAGCTCACCACCCGAGTAAGACATAATAATGTGGCACAAGGTTAATATACTGCCCTCAGATAACATGAATTCAATGAGGATCTCACCACCCAAGTAAGACATTGTAATCTAGAACGAGGTCAATCTGCTGCGTTTGGATAACATGAGTTCCATAGGGAACTCACCACCCAAGTAAGACATAATAATGTGGCACAAGGTTAATATACTGCCCTCAGATAACATGAATTCAATGAGGATCTCACCACCCAAGTAAGACATTGAAATCTAGAACGAGGTCAATATGCTGCGTTTGGATAACATGAGTTCCATAAGGAACTCACTAACCAAATAAGACATAATAATGTGGCACAAGGTCAATATGCTGCCCTCGGATAAAATACGTTCCATTAGGAACTCCGCACCCAAGTAAGACATTATAATCTAGCACGAAGTCAATAGGCTGCCCTCAGATGAAATGAGGAACTCACCACCCAAGTAACACATAATAATGTGGCACGAGGTCAATATACTGCTTTCAGATAACATGAGTTCCATAAAGCCCACGACCTAAGTTAGACATAATAATGTAGCACGAGGTTAATATGCTGTCCTCAGATAAAATGAGTTCCATAACTAACAAACTCACAACCCAAGTAATTCATAATAATCTAACACAAGGTTAATATGCTGCCCTCAGATAACATGAGTTCCTTAAGGAACTCGCAACCCAAGTAAGACATAATAATGTGGCACAAGGTCAATATACTGCCCTCAGATAAGATGAATTCAATGAGGATCTCACCACCCAAGCATTGGCGTACGGGCACCTTCGGACCTGGGGGGCGGAGACCTTATTGCTCGAAAAAAAATGTCATGGGTTAAAACCGAATAAAGAGGCATATAAAATGGACGACAAAAACGACATTTAAATAATTGTGTACAAACCTTAACTAGCCTGCTTGCTTGAAGTCCTTTGATTAATTCCGTGGCGTTGCCCGAAAATTTAAATGCACTGTATCCTTTTCTTCGGAAATATTTTATTCACTCTAGTTCAGCAAAAAATACATTATTTTTGGGGAGCCAATTTACATTGTTTTTCCCCCACTTGAAAGTTAAACAAAAGCGTGTGAAACATTTCGTTGAAAGTTTTAAGTTAGTCTTGAGAACTTAACATTTGAGTCAAAAGCATTAACTTCATCGCATTGTAACAGCTTTGTTTCAAGGTCTCACACTGGATCCACCGCGCGTAAACGCTCAAACTATGGAAAAGCTGATTGCAACTGAATCAAACTGAGGGGTCATGCAGAATTTGCGAGAAAAATCGAAGATGATTAAAGCAGTTTGCGAGAGGAAACGAAAGCAGATGAATGAGAGATTTGGACTTTTGAACCCCCATGTTCGGTGTATTTCCAATACTTTTTCTGTTGGTGTGATTCGTTTTGAACGTTATGTTGAGATTTTTCGGCTTATTTTCTTTTTTTCTCTAGGCTTGTTGCCCGAATTCCAAGCATTTTGCCCGAAAAATTTCGGCACTGGGGGGGGGGCTGCAGCCACTTATCTTTCCATTTTGGTGAAATACGCAGCTACTACAGATTTGACACGATAATAAAGTTGTTATTATTATGCAAAATAATATGGGAAGTCCTTGTTTAGACCAGGTCACATTGAGACACGTGTGGTGGTCGGAAAATAGAAAGCAATGTAGATGCGCGTACGTTTCGTTAAGGTTATCCACAACGGATTTACTTTAAAAGAATTTTTAATTGTACAATTTTGTTTGAAAAGAGTACAAATTTACGGTGTCACTTACTCTGCGACAAAAATACAGTCTTGACCCGAATTTTGTTCATCATCATATAAAACACAAAACATTAGTGTGACGTAACAAATGACGTCACACCCGCCTCCAAGTTAAAGGATGTTATGAAGCATTGGATTTTTGAAATAATGTGTTCAAAGGCTCTTTGTATGTCACATTTGGTGCTTTTGTCCTATCTGTAATTACGATTTCTACAATATTTAGCACTAACTCATCTCTTTGAGAGATTTGTGAGATTTGATGCAAGAAATAGCAAGAGGTTTCTGTCAGTGACAAAATTTAGACACCCGGAAGCACATCTAAATTAATAGCTAACTTAAACAGACAATCGGCTGCACGTGTTAATTCGGCGTTGGACACGTGCAAGAATGACACGTGCAGCCCACTGCCGCGTGCATCTAGATCTTGGCCATTGTGATGGTGTTTCGTGGCATAGTTTGGTAAGGAGATGTTAGAGGTCAATATCATTTTAGTGAAGATGAGTTCTCTCAGCTCAACCTCGTTCCCAGGGCTTTTTTCTTGGAGATCTGCGGTGTCCATAAGATCATAACCGTTGTTAATTTCTACAGACAATTCAAAAATTCAATTGTCTGTAGAAATTAAGCAGTGACACAATGCCATCTTTTCTTTCTTAGCTTTGACAACTGATAGACACTATCGTTTTCCTCTGTAGATTTAGTGGACGTTTTTTTTTTTTTGCTCTTTGGACGTATTGTGAAGTGTTGGCTCTTATTGGCTGGATAGATAACCACTGTTATATTTAGGTTGTACTGTTCGGCTCCTTGTGAGCAATTTCCTCCCTGGATATAATCCTAGTAATGTACATCCGTGAGATGATTAGATAGTTTCACGAGATATTAAGCTCCACAATTTGGAAGTTGGGTTTATTAAACCAGGTTAATAATTTGAGATCTCAGTGCCATTCTCTTTCCGCCTTTTCCTTAATCCAATTGTTAGCTGTCAAATAATTAAGACACTGTATGAACACAGTTTAACCTCGTATGATATAAGCGGACACAAGGACGCCCTATGATCAATTAGATTGGAAGATTATCCTCTTGTAGGAGGTTATTCAATGTTGTGTTTATATGTGGCTGGGAACACGACTAGGTATCCACTGTAGTTGTTTGACCACGGAAGGTGAACCGTTACCGAATGATCGATTCCATGATAATTGCTCGAGTAGACAACTGTTACAAATGTCAGACACAATTGTCAACATGCAACTTTGCTAAAAGTGAAAACTCGGCTTCCGGCTTTATTCATGTACTCTCTAACAGTGATCGATCGAGACAACACTTCGGCAAAAATGTCGAATTAAAAAACATTGCCTGTCTTACTTGGCTCGTCACATAAGAACGGTAACAATAACCCCGGTATTAAGTGAACCAACTTCGCGACCAGGGCCTTTTCTATTAAGGGACAAAAAGGACTTTAGTCCATGGGAAAGAGTTTGGGTGTACACGTGTTTCAAAATGCGTGCTGCATATTGCACGTGCACGTGAAAACACGAGACAGTCCACAGCTGCACGTTTTCTGAAAGATGACGCGTGACATAATCATAATCTCAAAATTATCAGTTAGAGATATTTTGGTCATTGTTAGAGGTCGTGGTTTGTTTGTTTTCACTGTGGGGATGTATAACTGAGCAAGAGAAAATGAGGGATCTTTCTTTTGTCTTGTACTCAGACAACATTTATAAGTGGATGTATCGATAAAAAAGTGTTTGGTGAATGGTATATGGAACGTAAACACGTTTTGGCGAAATTTCAACGACCTCATTGACCTGACACCACGTGCAACTCCCCAAAATTCCGCGTTTATTATCAAACCATGGACAAAGTAAAGTGTTTACGACTTAATGAGGGTGACATGAAACAGTTTTAACAGTTTCATTTAAAAAAGGGGAAGATGAAACTGACAAACTTGTGGCCCTCCTTAGCAAAACAAGAAAACATTTTTCCCATGACATTTCTCTTTAGTCTTGTATTTTTTCACCAACTACCAGTTTACAGAGATTCACTTCCATAATCTCTCAGTAACACGACATTTTCAACGCCGCCTCGCTGTCATCAACTGCGTTTCAAGAGTTGGTTTCCATTTACCAATATTGTCAATAAGAAGACGTATCTATCAAAGCTAGTTAATTTAAAATAAGTGATTCCAAAAATATCTTTTTAAAAATGTTATATTAATAACCACGACTTTTGGAGTTGCGTGCATAAAACATGGAACTCCAAACGAGAAGCACTGCTCGGAGGCTGTAATCCTTCTTTCTCCAACGAACAATTAAGGTTTAATCGGTCATCAACCGCAAGTAGAAGATACATTGCATAAACAGAACCTCGTTCTGAGTGGATGAAAAACACTTGAATTCGATGACGGACCACAGAGCTCGAATCATTTCCCGAATGGAACGTCATTTTGATAGCTCCCGCCACGTGCAAACATGGTCATGTCATTCCATCGACAACAAACACCGACAGAACTTCACTAGGCAAACTTGTGGAGCCGCGGCGCGGAGGCGAAAAAATATTGATTCTGCATGTCACTGAGGTCTACTGATGTATGGAACTCAATTTCTTTATTTAAAAAAATAGGCTCGTTTGAGTAGATAATTGTGTCAAACAAGAGAGCCGGTGACAGCTAAAGAAGAGAAATCCCATTCTCATGTTCTGAATTACTTATCCTTTTCCCAGCGGTTAAATCTCAGTACCAGTGCAGTAAATCCCACATTCTCAGTTTTTAAAACGGCAAATCCAAGTTCTCATTATACCCGTTCATGACCCTCTAATCTCACCTAACTACAGCTGTCCGTGACTACTTCTATTTGTGTTACTTTGCGTATGTTGCAGATGTCGATGTGTTGAGTCAGTGTTAAGTCTAACGGTCATATTGATTGTCGTACATAAAACATGAAATTCCAAACTAGATGCCCTGCTCACAGGCTGTACTTCTTCTAACAAACGATAACTCCGTTTAAATCTTAATCAGTAGCTAATAGATAGTACACTGCATAAACAGTCCCATCGTTTTTAGCAGTACCCGTTTTGACTCCCTTCACCAAACCTCGTTCCCAGGGTCTCTCTCTCCCCGCCCCTTCTCGTTCCGTGGGGAGGGGAGAGAGGACCGAGGGCCTCATCTTCTTGCCGTCCTTTTCTAAAGGTTTCCGACCGTTCTTCTCCAATTATTGAAAAAGCCAGCATTGCGAGCCCACCGAAAGTTTTCACGAAACCTTGTTGACGAAAACCCCAGCGCTGGCAATCCGATAGAAGATACCGACAGAAAATGCTCAGTGTCTTCAACTGGACTGAAAAAAGCTCTATAAAAACCATGACTGACGATAGCGTGATTTTGTTTTTCGGCCACACGCGAGTTAGGTTGGCAAAAAAGCTTTGTATTACAGTATAACTACGAAAGAAATAATCGAAAGCCCAAACCCAGATAAGCCCAAGATACTCAAGTAATGGTGATGGGACTAAGTGGAATCCAAATTGGTGCCACCATCGTTAATTATTATATTTTTTATTTTTTCTGAAATCACACGTTACAATTTGGAGATGCATCCTTTGTGTCGTGTGTTTAAGGCTGAAGTTAGCTAACCTGCCTATAACAATGATAAAATAGTAACATGATTTTGTGAATACAAATTATGGAAAATTAAATCCGTCCCCGATTCGTATCCCGTTTCACGCACAATTTTAACCAAATTCACAGTCACAGCAGAATTCACGAATCAAGTGTCTTTTGTAGCTATTCTCACGCGTCACGGTCTAATTAGTTTTGTCCTGTTTTCACGATCACGCGTGACGGTCTACTCTGTGCCCTTTTCACGTGCCCTCTTCTACCCTTTATCCATATGCGCTAAAATTTAAGATGAAAAATCTCATTACCTAAACATCTAATAAGCTTAAATTGACATCTGGTCGAGAACTGAGTGCTGGACGCGTGATAGACTTTAAACTTCGTAAAAGCGATCTCGTAGTCTCGTCTTCGCTTCTAAAAAGAGACTGATCAAAGTCTAATTTACATCCGATTATATTCAATGTTCCTATAACGTGCTTGATATACAAACAGTTTTAGGCCTTATGTGCCAAAAGTCGATTGCTTACCGTAAAATTCCGGTTATAAGCCCCCCCGCTTATAAGCCCCCCCGGTTATAGGCCCATCAACCTGGAAACAAAAAATACATCCGGTTATAAGCCCCCCGGATATAAGCCCCCCTCTACCGGATGACAGTACTGAACAGGGCTAAATGATGCTTTTTTGTGCGTTTTTAACTTAAAAACGTATTTCGATCAACACTCCCGAGGCTCGTTTCGAAACGTTTTTCTCCTTCCGCTTTTAAGCCCTCCCGAATATAAGCTCCTCCGCTTATAAGCCCACCCAAAAACCCTTACGAAGTTGTATAAGCCCAGGGCTTATAACCGGAATTCTACGGTATGTCCTCACGTGTTAGCGTTTGTGCACGCTTTCTTCCCGCATCACCAACAACTCTCATTTTGATTGAGCCACGTGAATGGCCACGTCATTTTCTCTTTTCCTTTGTGTTACAATCTCATTTCATGTTTTTTCGTGACTGTATTTGTTGAGGCTCATATTCCGCCTATTTATACTCGTGCAAGGTCAAACAACACACTCATTGAATCTTTCGCAGGCCAGCTAGCCGATCTGGCTGGCGGTTACTAGCTTGCCTCTTGAACGATGAACCAACCATCTTTTGATGGTACAACCAGCAACTGAACGAGCCAATTTCAACCAATAATTTATGGCTGCCAGACTAGGCCATCCAAAACCAGCTTCCACCGAATGGCCGAAGATGGTTCAACGTACGGTTTTTTGAAAAAACAGCATCAAAGGAAGAGACTAGCACCTACAGCGTATTTTTTATTTTAAATTAGAACACTGTCTACCGCTTTGTAATATTATTATTTTTCTTCGTGCTAGTATTTTAATATTTTTTAAATGATTTCTTCATTTTTTTTTTTGAATATGTAACCCGCAAGATTTTTAGTTGAAGAAAATTTCTGACAGGGGTAGAAGAAAACACTGCCACTGGACAAACGAAGTATCGAAAATTTGTAAATAATAACTCCCACTAACCAACTAAGGAAATACACGCATGCACCAGAGTAACTTTCTGAAAGCGGAACCAATAGAAAAGAATTACGGCACGTATTTTTTTGATGCAAGTAGCCCGGAACAGTTAAAATAAAATGGAACACTACCTAACGAAATGGACAATCTAAGTAGGACTACCTCGGCAAGACCCGGAATTTGTCCTTCGTTTACTCAATGGACGATGAAATGAAGGAAACAAGGAAGTCGGAGCGAGTTAATACACCAGGAGCGATGGCAAAGATATAGGAGTCAAAAAAAGAGGAAAAATTGAAACTGGACCAAGGTGAAAATGGAAAAAGATTTAATAGACGCTTGGCAAGCTGAGATAGAACGCAGATATTATGGACAGGTTCGACTGTACAAAAACACAGAAACACCTGCGACGCTTGGACACTGCCCACCGACAAATAAAATGGAACAGAAGACAACTTAAATTTGTGCAACTCATACTAATCATTATTATTTCTTGGCTGATATCAGGCAGGAACATAAATTTTTTTGGCTTTCTTTTGTGGCCAACTTAGTGGTGTTTAAAATGGAAATAATCTTGGAAGGACGTTAAAAGTTTTTGTGGTTATTGAGATTGTCAGTGATCGGAAGTGTTAAGATCGGTTTTTCGCATCAATTATGCTGAAAATTAAACGATTGGCGTCGGCTTTCATAGATTAACGAAGGACATTTTGCACATTTTATTCTAGTGCTTAGAAGCTTGTGCTGGGCCCATGTATTCTTGATAGTCTTTTTTACAGTGCCCCGACAATTTGCGCTAGCGCTCCGCGGAACAAACAAAATAGTTTCGCAACGTAACAT
The DNA here is from genome assembly GCF_052425735.1 of Oculina patagonica. Taxonomy (NCBI): domain Eukaryota; kingdom Metazoa; phylum Cnidaria; class Anthozoa; order Scleractinia; family Oculinidae; genus Oculina; species Oculina patagonica. The sequence goes on from NC_135758.1 coordinate 13,283,406, forward strand.
TCATGCGCTATGATCGCAAAATTCGGCTAAAATATTTTCGATATGAATCTGTAGCTCCATAAAGCCCAAGTCAGTCAAATAAAGCAATTCTTCATTTTACAAAGGGAACTTTTAAATTACTCTGTGTGTATTCAGTAAAGGGAGAAAAGCCAGAACGGCTACAACGGCCTGATGGAATAATAGAGCAATTCTATCATCTTCAAAGGGAACGAACGAACGAAGAGAGAGAAGGTGAAGGCTACTATAGTTTACGTTTTTAGCAGGAAAGACTGAAAATAGATGGCCGCCAAGATGAGCAAAAGATCAAGAGGCCATAACCTTCGAATTTATTAGTTCGGTTCTTCATGTTCGGAGCGGGTTTGCTGGAAATTTTTACACGGTAAGGTTTCAATAAACTGCAGTTAAATCAGCAATACAGGAGAAATATTTACAGGAAAATGGATGTAACGGACAATCAACAACTAATGACAAATTTGCTTATGATGAAAATAATACCCTAGATACTAAATCTAGTAATCAGAATGAAACGACTTGATATTTACAGCAAACACGTTTGTTGTCGTTTCAAATTATTTTTAAGATGCGAATTGATTCTCGAACCGATGTTTTCCTGAAATAACCTTTGCTATGGACGATGAGACGTGAGATTTCCCGAAGTACGCTCCGCCAAGCGATGGTGATATTAGTTCTGCGTGTAAAAATGGCGGCTCGTTACAAGGAACACAGTCGCAGCAAATAATTCATAAAAATAAATCACGACAGAGGAACTTCAAAAAAGTTCGTAAACGAAAAAAAATCCCGAGTAGTGAGTGGATTATAAAGATGTTAAGATGACATTAAGGAATCAATTGTCATCTCAGTTCAAAGAGCTAAGCGTGAACGGAGGTAAACTTTTTACCGTTCCGTTATGAAGTAGAGTAGTTTAGGGGCAATAACTGAAAAAATTTAAAAGATAAATAAAGAGCTGCACGTCCACCCTTGTCAGTAAATACCACGAATTTTGTCGTGTATTTCAAGCATTTTTGTTGACAAATGGGATGAATTTTAAAATTGAAATTTGAAAGCGTACAACTGAGGCGTTGTGGTTCGCTTATTTTTGCTTTTCGAAGATGTTAATATGGAATAAAAGGATCACGTTTAGCTAACTTGAATACGTAAGAGAACTCTAAAATTTGCTTTCACATGTGAAGAGGAATTATCGACTCAGTAGAGATAGTGATAGTTTCAAGCGAGTAAGAGTACGTAATTTAATCAATTTTAAAACAGATTTGTTAGGATTTATTATTTAACACAAAATCAAGTGAAATCAGCCTGCATCATATTATACTCTCTTTCTAGGCAACTTTATAAATGTTTTTACACGAGGTCAACTGTGGGTCAGAAAAACAACAGTTATTCACCGTGATATTTTATTGCAACAGCTACAGAATCAAGAAGACTTTGGAATAACATAGCTAACGTGATATTGATAAGGTAAGCTTCAAGAGATAGGTCTGCAACTTGTTAAAGCTAAACAAATGGGGCCATTCTCACAGGCAGTGAGTAATGATCAAGTTAAGTTTGAGTGATTTTAAACACACTGTGCGTTTTAAAAGTTGTGTAATTGATAGTGTGTTGCAAAAGCTATCGAGCAATTTTTTGCTTTATGCGCTGAAACAAGATTTAATTTCACAATGACAGGTTTCTTTGAGGCTGAATCTGTTCATTGCGTCCTCCTTTGTTCAACGGAAATGAAACGATCGCAGGTTGAAGGAAAGTTCATTGTGTTTGGAAATTATACTGCAATCTTTTTTAAAACGACAACAAAGGAAACTTAATTTCAAAATGTCTAGCTAGATTTGTTACAAAATGGCTGATGCTCATTCTTTATTTACTTTCTTCTGAGTATTAAAGCAATTGTTTCTTGCTTTTTAATATCTCGTGTCTACTATTTCACTTTTAACCAGTATAGCTTCCCTTTTGTTATCTTTGTTCAGTTCACCCTCTCGTCGCAGGCAGTCATGTAAATCTGGTGAAAAGAGACTGCATTATACTTTTGCTTTTGTCTTAGTTTTTGGACAAGAAACTTGCTATGGACCAGATGTTTTTATTACAAACAATTTTGTTGTTAAAATTCATTGTGTACGTTTCCTTGATCAAAGAACTCGAAGGAAAGAAACGAAGTAAGGGCGAGGACGACTGATTTTCGAAGCCATTTTGTACGTCGAACAAATTTGAATTTATCAACCCGTTTTTATAGAATGCCGGAACAATGTGTCATTTCTCCTTGTGTGGACATTGAAGAGTCAAGAATTTAGAAATTACACATGAAAGAAACGAGGTTAGAGCATTCGCGAAATTACAGAACACATATTGAAGTGCGAGGAGTGACTCGAGCGGATGCTGTACGTTGCAGGCGCGAAACCTTTCGTTATCTGTTTCAAGCTAAGGAAATTACAAATTTTGTGATATTGTCAGAATTCTTTTTTTCAAAATTCTATCCCACCTGCTTTATTACTCTCACTCCAGATTTCTTTTTTTTTATTTATTTTGGAAGTCGCTAACCAGTCTTACATTCATTCATCGCAGAAATAACTTTGCCTCTTGTTATGACAATTGAACGGCAGTCCTGTGGGTCTAGTGAGGCTTGCAACTTTCGTTTAGTTCTTGCTGTTAAGTACTTTTGCTAGAGAGGATGATTGTTACTAATTAACGTAAAAGGGCACTTTCAAATTCCGATTTGCTGACGGATGTAGCTGCACGAGGAAGATTTTTAGGTCAGTTTCATTGTTTTGCACGACTCGGAGTTATGATTTACAATTGCAAATGCGTCGTATATGATGCATTTTTATGGTTTCAAATTTGATGGAATTGCAGACATCTTTCCACAAACGAGTCAAATAACCAGCGAAATTCTACCTTGGTCTTTGCTTATAATCTTTACAAGGAAAGTAGCAGTAACTGAAATTTGAGCGATTATCACCGTATATCTGCAAATTGACGCCATATTGTAGAAATGTGGATATTTTACTCCATCTTCTCGTGTGAATCAAAAATTACAAATAAAACATTTTCTTTTCCATGCGTTTCAACGAAACGAAAAGAAAGTTAAAAATTGTCCATGGAAATGCATGGTTTAAGATGAACGGTATTGTGGGTGTAAAGCTCAACTTGACTCTGGTTTAATGACTGGAGGAGTTCTGTTAGTTCTTTCAGCGAATGAATCTCTTGAAAGAAAACAAGTTCTGTTGTGCAAGGATTCCCTATAGTATTTACTGACAACTAAATGTGAATTACAGACGACGAAATGGTGAATTGTTTTTATTCTCTAAAAGCGAGCTCCATGTTTGTAGATTTGACTCCGTTATGAGCCTTTTGCCTTATTATTTGGAACAAAACTTCCTTTGGCCAAGATTTTTAGTTACAAACGGTTTTCTTGTTAACAATTCACTTCTTAAATGTATTTTGGTCAAAGATCTCGAAGGAGAGAACCGAAGTAAGGGCGAAGAAGAGATTTTCAAGCCGTTTACGCCGAACGAATTTGAGTTTATCAACACGTTCTTATAGCACGAGCAATGGGTTATTTTTTTGTCTGGACACAGAAGAGTCAAGAAATTCGAAAAACATGAAAGAAACCAATTTGGAGCTCTCGCAAGACCCTAGAGCACAATGTAGTAAGCTTTACGTCGCTCATGGCGCAACACAATTCGTTTCACTCTATCTTCAAGGAAATTACAATTTTTGATTTACGATTTTCTTTCCGACTTCTCTCTCAGTTCCTTACTACTCTCACTTGGATTCCTTTTTTGCTTCTTTTGAAATTCTTATCAGTGTTAAAGTCTCATCCCGGAGATGACATCGCCCTCTCTTTTTCGTGCAGATAATTTAGCATCAGTCTGTCGATTAGTGAGGATATACGTTTTGCAATAAAACATTTATTTCGCTAGAGAGAGAGCCTGTAACGCAAATGGACACCTGATTGATTTCTGGTGGATTTTTGTACGGGGAGGACTTTTAGGTCAGTTTTATTGGTTTCCGCAACTCGAAGTATATGTTTTATGTTGTAAGCGTCTTATTTTTGTAAGGTGTTAATTAAATGGAATTGCAGTATTTTTCACAAAAGAGTCATATAGCGATGTGCTACCTTAGTCTTTCGCTAAAATTCGGTGAACGCGGATAACTGAAATCAAAGCGATGGCCGATAGCTCAGCATGGCGCCATACTGTAGGTATGTGGCTATTTCACCTTGTTCGTGTAAACAAAATAAATAAAACATTTTCTTTTCATCATTTTACTGAAGAGAAAATAAAGCTAAAAACTTGTACAAGAAAATGTTTAAATGAACAATTTTGTAGGTTTGAAGCTCGACTCGGTTTACTGACACGAGGAGTTAGGTTACACACCATAATAAAGCACAAATTCCATACACCACAAGAGTAGAGAAAGTGACGGAAGCCATAGTTCCCTCGGTTGTCATATTTTTTCTACAAAGATGCGGGTCTTTCGCATGGCCACGGAATTAATTACTATATTCTCGTGACCAAATATCTGAATTTGACTTCAAAACAATCAATGACCGAAAAAACTTTCCCTGCGAAAAAGCTTGTCACGAATAGCTATTATGAATGGCTGTTGTTTACTGTTAGTTCACTCGGCGAAAGAGTCTCTTGAAAGAAAATTATTTTTTTTTAAGGATTCCCTTATAGTATTTACTGACAACTAACAGACGACGAATGGTGCATTTTTTTATTCTCTTAACGCGAGCTCCATCTTAGTGGATTTGACTCCGTTATGAACCTTTTGTCTTATTATTTAGAAAAAACTTCATTTGGCCAAGATTTTATTTACAAACTTTTCTTGTTAACAATTAAGTTTTTAAATTTTCCATGGTCAACGAACTCGAAGGAGAGAACCAAAGTAAGAGTGAAGAAGAGATTCTTCAAGCCGTTTACGCCGAACATTTTCAACACTTCTTAAGCACAACAAAGGGTTTTTTGTTTGTCTGGGCACAGAAGAGTCAAGAATTCAAATAAACATGAAAGAAACCAATTTGGAGCTCTCGCGAGACCCTAGAGCACATCGTTCTAGTACGCTTTACGTCGCTCATGGCGCAACACAATGCGTTATCAACTCTTATAATTTCAAGGAAACTACAATGTCTTGGTGATATTTTAAGAATTTTCCTTTCCGAAACTTCTCTCTCAGTTCCTTACTTCTCTCACTCGGATTTCGTTTTTGCTTCTTTTGAAAATTGCTTATCAGTGTTACACTCAGTCATCCCGGAGATGACATCGCCCTCTCTTACTTCGAGCAGATAATTGAGCATCAGTTCCTGTCGGTTAGTGAGGCATTAAACTATCCTTCCTGTAGTAAAACACTTTAACTTTCGCTAGAGGAATGATTTGCACTGGATAACGCAAATGGACACCTGAAAATTTCGATTTCTGGTGGATTTTTGTACGGGGAAGACCTTTTAGGTCAGTCTTCATTGTTTTCCACAACCGGGAGTCATGATGTTATATGTTGTAAATCGTGTATGTATTTGAAAAGTGTTAAATTTAATGGACGTGCAGATATTTTTCCACAAACGGGTCAAATAACAGAGATTTTACCTTAGTATTTCGCTTACAATCTGTTCGGTGAACGCTGAATAACTAATATCAGAGCGATTGTGGCCGATTATGCCCATTATGGCGCCATACTGTAGGTATGTTGATATTTTACCCTTTGTGCTCGTGTAAACAAAATTGCAAAAAAAAAAACATTTTCTTGTTCATGCAATTTACTGAAGAGAAAAGGAAGCTAAAAACTTTTACAAGAAAATGGTTTAACATGAACAATTTTGTAGGTGTGAAGCTCGACTTGATTCTGGTTTACTGACACGAGGAGTTTGGTTACACACCATAATAAAGCACAAATTCCATACGCGACAACAGTAGAGAAATGTGAAGCCATAGTTCCCTCGGTTGTAATGCCTTTTCTACAAAGATGCGGGCCTTTCGCATCGCTACTGAATTTATATACTATCATTGCTCGCGACCAAAGATTTGAATTTCTTGACTTCAAAGAAATTGAAACAACTAAAATAACTATCCCTGCGAAAAAGCTAGTCATGAATAGCTATAATTAATGGCCGTTAGTTACTGTTAGTTCACTCGGCGAATGAATCTCTTGAAAGAAAATAAGTTCTGTTGTGTAAGGATTCCCTATAGTATTTACTGACAACTAAATGTGAATTACAGACGACGAAATGGTGAATTGTTTTTATTCTCTAAAAGCGAGCTCCATGTTTGTAGATTTGACTCCGTTATGAGCCTTTTGCCTTATTATTTGGAACAAAACTTCCTTTGGCCAAGATGTTTTAGTTACAAACGGTTTTCGTGTTAACAATTCACTTCTTAAATGTTTTCTTGGTCAAAGATCTCGAAGGAGAGAACCGAAGTAAGGGCGAAGAAGAGATTCTTCAAGCCGTTTACGCCGAACGAATTTGAGTTTATCATCCCGTGATTTCTGTTTGTCTGGGCACAGAAGAGTAAAGAAATTTAGAAGTTGAACACGAAAGAAACGAGTTTAGAGCTCTCGCGAGTTCCTAGAGCACAACATTGAAGAGTGAGGAGTCGGTCGGACTGGACCGTCCGCTTTACGTCGCTCATAGCGCGAAACAGTTCGTTATCAACTCTCACAATTTTAAGAAAATTACAAGGTCTTGGTGATATTTTAATTAAGAACTTTTCCTTTCTAAAATTTCCCTTTTAGTTTCTTAACTAATCTTTCTTTGGAATTGTTTTGTTTCTTTTGGAAATTGCTTATCAGTGTTACATTTAGTAATCGCGGAGATGCCATCGCCCTCTCTACTTCGTGCAGATAATTGAGCATCAGTCCTGTAGGTCTAGTGAGGCATTTAACTATCGTTCTTGCAGTGAAACACTTTTAACTTTCGCTAGAAAGCATGATTTGTACTGAATAACGCAAATGGACACCTGAAAATTCCGATTTGCTGGCGGGGGTTGTTGCACGGGGAAGACCTTTTAGGTCAGTCTTTATTGTTTTCCACAACTCGGAGTCATGATGTAGTAAGTGTTATTGCGTCGTATATTTTGTGAGGTGTTAAATTTAAAAGAATTGCAGATATTTTTCAACAAAAGAGTCAAATAACTAGCGATGTGCTACCTTAGTCTTTCGCTAACAATCTGTACGGTGAACGCGGAATAACTGAAATCAGAGCGATTATGGCCGATTATGCCCAAATTGACACCATGTTGAAGGAATGTGGATGCTTTAGTATTTCTAATTGCAAAAAAAACGTTTTCTTGTCCATGCATTTTACTGAACAGAAGAGTAAGCTAAAAATTGTCCATGAAAATGGATTAAGATGAACGGTATTGTATGTGTGAAGCTTGATTCGAATCACTTTTTTACGGCAGACGAAAAGTTCGGTTACATACGATAACATGGCACAATTTCCATACGCGACAACAGTGCAGAAATGTGAAGCCATAGTTCCTTCGGTTGTTATACCTTTTCTTCAAAGTGCGGGTCTTTCGCACAGCCACTGAATTAATATACTATCATTGCTCGTGACCAAACATTTGAATTTCTTGACTTCAAAGAAATTGAAACGACTGAAATAATTATTCCTGCGCGAACAAGCTAGTAATAAAAGGCTGTTATGAATGGCCGGGATTCACTGGTAGTTCACTCGGCGAATAAATGTCTGGGAGAAAAAAATCCGTTGTGTAAGGATTCCCTGAAGTATTTACTGACAAGGAAATGAGGATTATAGACGACGAAATGGTGAATTGTTGCAATTTTGTAAACGCGAGCTCATCTCGGAGCTCATGAAGTGCGGGATGAATTGACTGCATTATGAAGCTTTCGCTTTCTGTCCTCATTTTTGTACAAGAAACTTACTATGTCCAAGATGGTTTTATAACAAGCAGTTTCATGTTAACAATTCACTTGGAAACGTTTCCTCGATCAAAGAACTCGAAGAAGAGAAACGAAGTTAGGGGGCGAGGACAAGGTCTTCCAAACTGTATGTTTATGGCGATCAAATTTGAGTTAATATTCATCCCATTTTATAGCATGAACGTTTCTTATTTCTCCGATTGTCGTGACCCAAAAGAATCAAACAATTTAGAAATTACACATGAAAGAAGAGAGGTTGGAGCATTACGCCTTTTTTTATGAGGGATGTACTTGCACAAGAAAGACGTTTTAGGTCAGTCTTCACTGCTTTGCACAACTCGAAGTCAGTATGGTGTTATATGTTGGAAATGCGTCGTAGACAGTGTCTTTGTACAGTCAATGGGACTGCATTTTTTTTTTACCCGCAAACGATTCAAATAACCAGCGAAGCGCTATCTTGCCTCTTTCGCTAAAAATCTGTAAGGTGAACGAGGAATAGCTGAAATCAGAAAGATTATGGCCGATTATGCCGAAATTGATTATTTACGGGAACAAGGTATTTAGTTGTACTCCGCAACAAATTCATTGGCATGAACTCTATTAAAAAAGATTAAATAATAAAAAAATAAGCTTTACCTGGTGCTAAAGAATGGTGAAAAACAACTCTGCCTTCTAGTGTACCACGGCGTTTATTGCGTAGCACGAATAAATAAGCTTTACCTGGTGCTAAAGAATGGTGAAAAACAACTCTGCCTTCTAGTGTACCACGGCGTTTATTGCGTAGCACGAAAACTCACGGCACTTGCTCAATCCTCACGCTTTACCAATTCTCGTGTTTGATTGGCTAGGGTTTAATTATGGTGTCGTGATAAGGTCCAATGGTGCACAGCTTTCTTCTAATGCCGTAGATCAGCTCCACTAGCCCCACCCTCTCTAATTAGCTCCTTGTTCTTCGGTTAATTCATTTTTTTTAAAAAATTTTATATACCCTCTACTGTTTTAAGCCACACCTTTCCCTTTTACAGATTATAAATTTATATGAACAAGGAAACAAGGCATCTATGCCCCCTTTATAGGTATTTATCCACCGAAGTTACTTATTATTGTTGCTATTTTGTGAAAACGTGTTACAAAAAAGTAATAAAAAAGCCATCTACTTTTAAATTAGCTATCTTTGATAATATTTTAAACCGGTAACCTTAAACCAACTCTTGAAGAGCATTTTTATGATACGAGGCAACGTTAGAAATGGCTTTTTACCGTCGTGTTACTAAAAGATTATGGGATGTGATCGTGAGTAGTTAGTGAAGAAATACAATGCTAGAGAAAAATGTCATCCGCAAAATTTTTCTTGTTTTGCTTAGGAGGGCCACAGGTTTGTCATTTTCATCTACCCATTTAACTGTCATGTCTCATGTCACCCGCATTAAATAAAGCTTATCACTTGACTTTGTCTATGTTTTGATAATAAATACGGCTTTGTCTGGTTGCACGTGATGTGTCAGGTCAATAAGGTCGTTGAAATTTTGCCAAAACGTGTTAGACCTTCAGGCTTCATCACGAACACCAAACACTTTATAATCAATATATCCACTTATAAATGTTGTCTGAGACAAAATAACGACATCTCACTTTCTCTTGCTCAATTATACTTCCCCACAGTAAAAACTAATCACGACCTATAACAATGACAAAAATATCTCTATCTGATAATTTTGATTTTTGATTATTATGTCAGGCATCATCTGTTACTAAACGTGCAGTGGTGGACTGTCTCGTGTTTTGACGTGCACGTGCAACAAGCTGCACGCACATTAAAACACGTGAACACCCAAACTCTTTCCCATGGCCTAAAGTCCTTTTTGCCCCTTAATAGAAAGGACCCTGGGAGCGAAGGACACCGCGGCAAAACGCACTGCGCAGAGTGGAAAATTAACATCCGGTCAGTTTTGTATTTCCGGTTGACTAGTAATCCAGTCGCGTAAATACAAAATTCCCGTCGCGCGAATTTAAACACAAAACTTAAGAAATAGCAAAGAAACTTAAGGAAAATAATGTCTAATTCAAAAGTTTTTTTTTTTGTAGCTTCAACTTTTGCACCATAGGGTTTCCTGCTTGCACCAGCAGAAAATGATGCTGAATTTACAGGTCGCAAGCGCCGACAGTCGACAGCGGCAATTCGTTGACTGTGTCTATCACTTTGCCCGCTTTAATTCTCGCAATTAGGGGCGACAAATGAGAAAGAAAACAACATAAAACCAAAATAAAGAACCACTGAACTTTCAAGTTTAGGCTTTCGATAATTCTTGCCTTCACTGAGAAAAAAGTCAAAAACAAGAAAGAAAACAAATTGCTCATGTTGCTTGTTCAACATGAATGAATTGAGTCTTCGATACTCCCGGACTACCTGGAGTTTTTGTGGATTGAAAGCTGTTAGCCGAGAAGCTAAACAAGTTTAAATTGTGTTTCCATTCAAGACAAAGGCAATTTGATTTTCTTAATCCTCCTCACAAGGTCAAATATTCGTCTATTTGGCGGATGTTTTCCACATTTCCAGTCCGTGTGGCTACCTCACGCGCGAACGAAACTTGCAGATTCGCACAGGCGTTCATTACCAAACTTTCAACTATCGTACCGGTTATCTCTCCTCAATCTAAAAGGAAAAAGATCAAAGTTAGTTTAAAATTTAAACAAAAAGTACGGACCTATACGGGTGTTTTTAAAATTAAAACGAAGGATGTGTGTATTTTTTAGGGAAGTGTTAGGTTAAATAAAGTAGAATAAAAATAAAGTAAAAAATAACAAATGCAACAATACTGGATAGGAAAGTATGAATTAGTCAAGGTTAATAGATAAGAAATGGAAGTAAAATTCCTTCTGTTTGTTGATAATAAGTTTTTAAGCTCATCTGCTGCTCAAATAGATCAAAGCCTTAGCGATTAGCGAATCACGATACTTTTAAATTATCGAGTATTTTTCGTATATTTAGTTTGTATCATGAAGAGATTAAAAACGATTAAAAAGCAAAATAAGTGGGCACGAGAGCCGAAAGAGATATATTTTGCGAGAGTAGATTTATTTTAAAGTATTTACGTGTGGTATGATAGTTGGGGGTGTGTGGAACATTTAGTGATAGAAAAATGTGCGTGCCGCAAGATTTGGAGATGTTCACAGAAGAGGTAAGAGTGGAAAGAGGTGTACAGAGGTTTTTTAAATGTGTATGGAGGGGGTATGTGGACGGAGAGAAGATATAGAAGGAAGAGTGAGATGATTAAAAGGTCGATTTATGAAGGGGCAATGGAGGAGGCGTAAGAATGTTGGAAGTTTAAGGGTGTGAAAGTATTAGGGATTAGAGGGTGTATTTTTTTTTGGAATGTTAGTTTGTAGTTTTTTTTTTAAGGGTTTAGTTAGTTAATAGTTGTAAAGAACATAGTAGTGAAAAATTTTCGTGTATAATAAAAGTTTTATTATTATTATTTTATTATTATTAAAGCGTAGCGAGTGAAGCCCGTTGAGTGACTGGAAAGATGACCGGAAGTGTAAATTCAGCGATGCGTAGACGTTCTGCCGCGGTGTCGGAGGAAGTTGGTTCATTCAATCCCGGGGATAATTTCCACCGTTCTCTTTGACAAGCAAGTGTAGGAGGCAATGTTTTTTAATTCGGATTTTGGAATTGTTTTTGATACCTGGAATATGTATATTGATTGTATGAGGAATTTCCTAAAGAACCCAAAATACAATTTAAAATTTTAGTGTGATTCTATCCAACCAATACTAGCCAAGATAGAATGCGTTTAAGAAGCAGAACACCTCCACTGAAGAGTAAAAGAAAAGCGATACAGGTGCCTATCAGTTATCAACACCAAGAAGAGTAAAGATGACATTTGCAATTGGCAACAGCATTGATGATGCAACAAAAAGACAACGGTTATGATCTACGTACACCTTAATGTTTTAGTGCTGTTTGGTAGCACGTTTTCGCAAAATAGCAACAATAATAAGTAAATGTGGTTGATAAATACCTTTAAAGTTGCCCTTTTTCCTTGTTCATAAATTGTAATGATTTACCATTTAGGGAAAGGGGGAGGACTTTAAAAGAGAGGGGGGACTTAAAAAAAGCTTTTATGGTATAAAAAAGAGTAATGTAAAAGGCTCTCTCCTTATGAAATGAGCAGTTTCAAGATTATGTACCATTGGGCCCTATTACGACACCATAATTTAACCCCAGCCAATCAAACACGAGAATTGGTAAAGCGGAGAGGATCGAGCAAGTGCAGTGAGATTTCATGCTACGCAATGGAAGCCGAGGTCCATATGGAGGCAGAGTTGTTTTTTACAATTCTTTAACTCCAGGTAAAGCGTTATTTATTATTATTTAATCTTTTTAACTAGAATTCATGCCAAAGAATTTGTTGTCCATTAATTTAGCTGAGTCCGGTTGCTTTATAGCTAGAATTGTATAGAAACCAAAACTTGCGTGCACGCTCCTAGTAATAAACAATGCTTTAAAGCACGTTTTCACGCAACTAGTTATGTTAAAACTTAAACTTCTACAGGTTCTCTTTGTAAATTGTGCGTATTTCAAATTTGATCCTTCATGTCAATTTATTTAGTGCGAAAAGTTAACTTTAATCGAGAGGATTGTGCCTTCATGTACACTTCGAATGTTGCAAATCAAATTCCCTGCATACATCTCCTATTTATGACCGAAATTACAGCATGAGACTAATGCTCAACTGAAAGAAAAAAAAAAAAAAGAAAAAAGTGGAACCACTGGCGTCTCTTTCCTTGAACTTAAAAATACCTTTCTGAAACCGTTACTCCCCTTCTCCGTAACTACCTCATATTATTGCCTGGTCAGAAAATAAAGTCATTTTAAATAACGAGAATTACCACAATAGTCACAATATTAATTTTTTTTAGCGACTTGCTAATTCTTTGATTCCATGGACAAAATGCTGTAAGGAAAACAAATGGCGTAAAAGAAAAGACAGCGAGTAGTTAACTTTGAAGAAGAAACTGTGAAATGCTTCTCTCCGAACATGTGCTAACGGTTACTTGAGTAGTCCTAATTTGTAACAATAAAATTCAATTTTTCGAGAATTTTATCACTATTCAGTTGTACACAGCAGGGGTATTATTCTATTTTATGATTTCCTTTGGTCGTAAATAAATCCTTATGTGTTCAGATCACTTCTCATAGACCCGTATTTGTTCTACGACTCGTTGCCGAATGTCCTCTGTTGAACGAAGAACAGAACATAACACACTTGTCTCTCCAGCTGAAGCCGTGGATTTACTAAAGATCTTGCCGGTCAATGGCATCAAAAATGCTACGATTCTAACTTAAATAAGATAGCGTATAGTCCAACTGCCAAAATGTATTATTATTTTGGGAATAACTGATTTGTTTGCTTTATAGTACAGTAACCCCCAAACTACCAAGCTCGCAGGATAGTTATTTAGCACTTTTAATTTCTTTAAGTCAAGAAATTACATTAGTTTACGAACAATTGTGGCATAATGATTTAACGGAAGGACCCAGATCTTGCAAAAAGAGTTAAAATAAACCAAGGAACTATGGCCTTACATATCTGGGCTGTTGTCGCGTGTGTAATTGTACTATACTCATGGAAAAAATGTAACAAAATGTCTCTTATCAGAAACCGAAAGGATCGAGAAGTAACATCCATGCAATCCTAATATCTACCGAACTACTTATCTTAAATCATTTCCTGTACAAGTAAAACTTTAGTTTCTCTGCAGTAAAATGTATGGACAAGAAAATGTTTTATTTCAATTTGATTAAAATGTGAAGATAGGGTAGAACATCCACATTCCTACAATATGGCGTCAATTTCGGCATAATCGGTCATAATCATTCTAATTTCAGTTATTTCTCGTTCACCTTACAGATTTTTAGCCAAAGACCAAGATAGCACTTCGCTGGTAATTTGAATAATTTGTGGGAAAAAGTCTGCAGTCCCATCGGGGGTTGACCGTACAAAGACACTGTCTACGACGAATTCCAGCACATAACATTATCACTTCGAGTTGTGCAAAACAATGAAGACTGACCTAAAGGGTCTTTCTTGTGAAAGAACATCCCTCATAAAAAAGGCGTAATGCTCCAACCTTTCTTCTTTCACGTGTAATTTCTAAATTGATTGACTCTTTTGGGTCGACAAAAGGAGAAAAAAAAAGGAGAAAAGACCAATGTTCATGCTATAAAATGGAATGATAAACTCAAATTTGTTCGCCGTAAACATGCAGCTTGGAAGACCTTGTCTTCGCCCTTACTTAGTTTCTCTCCTTCGAGTTCTTTGATCAAGGAAACGTTTTCCAAGTGAAATTTATACATGAAAACTGTTTGTAACCAAACCATCTTGAACATAGCAAGTTTCTTGTACAAAAAGGAGGACAAAAAGCGAAGGGTTCATAATGCAGTCAATTCATCCCGCACCAGATTAGCTTCGGGATGAGCTCGCGCTTAGAAAATTGCAACAATTCATCATTTTGTCGCCTATAATCCTCATTTCCTTGTCAATAAGTACTTTAGGGAATCTTTACACAACGGATTTTTTTCCGAGACATTTATTCGCCGAGTGAACGAGCAGTGAATCCCGGCCATTCATAACAGCCTTCTATTACTAGCTTGTTCATGTAGGAATAGTTATTTCAGTCGTTTCATTTTTTTTTTGAAGTCAAGAAATTCAACGACCCGCACTTTGAAGAAAAGGTATAACAACCGAGGGAACAATGGCTTCACATTTCTGCACTGTTGTCGCGTGTGGAATTTGTGCCTGTTGTCGTATGTAACTGAACTTCTCGTCTGTCCGTGAAAAAGAGATTCGAGTCAAGCTTCACACCTAAAATACCGTTCATCTTAATCCATTTTCAACGACAATTCTTAGCTTACTCTTCTCATCAGTAAAATGCATGGACAAGAAAACGTTTCAAAACGTTTTAAGGGTAAAATATCCACATTCCTTCAACATGGTGTCAATTTGGGCATAATCGGCCATAATTGCTCTGATTTCAGTTATTTCGCGTTCACAGAACAGATTGTTAGCGAAAGACTAAGACAGCACATCACTGGTTATTTGACTCTTTTGTGGAAAAATATCTGCAATTCCATTATATTTAACACCTTACAAAGACAACATATACGACGCATTTACAACTTACAACATCATGACTCCGAGTTGCGGAAAACAATGAAGACTGACCTAAAAGGTCTTCCCCGTGCAACAACACCCGCCAGCAGATCGGAATTTTCAGGTGTCCATTTACGTTAATTTAGTGAAAATTATGTTATCTACACCAAAAGTGAAAGTGTTTTACTGCAAGAACGAAAGTTGAATGCCTCACTAGACCGACAGGACTGATGCTCGATTATCTGCACGAAGAAAGAGAGGGCGATGTCATGCATCTCCGCGATGACTGTGTGTAACACTGATAAGCAGTTTACAAAAGAAACAAAACAAATCCGAAGAGAATTTTAAAAAGGAAGAGTTCTCAAAATATCACCAAGACTTTATAATTTACTCGAAATTTTGAGAGTTGATAACGAACTGTTTCGTGCTTGGTGCGACGTAAATCGTACGCTCCTGTCCGACTGCTCATACTACTACAATGATGTGCTCTAGGATCTTGCGAGAGATCTAAACTCGTTTCTTTCATGTGTACTTTCTAAATTTCTTGATTCTCTTGTGCCCAGACAAAGAGAAATAACCCATTGTTTGTGCTATAAGAACGGGTTGACAAACTCAAATTTGTTCAGCGTGAATTGCTTTAATAATCTCGTCTTCGCCCTTACTTCGCGTCTCTCCTTCGCCAGAGTATTTGGATCAAGGAAACGTTTACGAAGTGATTGTTAACGAGAAAACTGTTTGTGAGCTGAAACATCGATCTTGGCCAAAGACAGTTTCTTTTAAAAAATAAGGACAAAAGGTTCATAACGGAGTCAAATTCTCTAAGATGGAGCTCGCGTAAAGAGAACAAAAACAATTCACCATTTCGTCGTCTGTTATCCACATTGAGTTGTCAGTAAATACTACAGAGAATCCTTACACAACATAACTTATTTTCTTTCAAGGGATTCATTTGCTGAGTGAAGTTATAGTTAATAATGGCCATTCATAATAGCCATTCATGACTAGCCTCATTTTTTCGCAGGGATAGTTATTTCAGTCATTTCATTGTTTCGAAGTCAAGAAATTCAAATCTTCTGTCACGAGAAATGATAGTATATTAATTCAGTGGCTGTGCGAGAGACCCGCATCTTTGCAGAAAAGGCATTACAACCGAGGGAACTATGGCTTTACATTTCTGCACTGTTGTCGCGTATGGAATTTGTGCCATGTTATCGTATGTAACCGAACTTTTCGTCTGCTGTATTAAAGATATTGGAGTCAAGCTTTGAAACACCTACAATACCGTTCATCTTAATCCATTTTCATTGACAAGTTTTAGCTTACTCTTCTCTTCAGTAAAATGCATGGACAAGAAAACGTTTTATTTGCAATTAGAAAGGGTAAAATATCTGCATTCCTTCAGTATGGCGCCATGTTGGGCATAATCGGCCATAATCGCTCTGATTTCAGTTATTCCGCGTTCACTGAAGAGATTGTTAGCGAAAACCTAAGGTAGCACATCGCTAGTTATTTGACTCTTAAGTGGAAAAATATCTGAGATTCCATTAAATATAACACCTTTCAAAAGACATAAACGACGCATTTACAACATATAACATCATGACTCCGAGTTGCAGAAAACAATAAAGACTGACCAAAAAGGTCTTCCCCGTACAACGACACCCGCCAGCAAATCGAAATTTTCAGGTGTCCATTTACGTTAATTTAGTGAAAATTATGTTATCTACACCAAAAGTGAAAGTGTTTTACTGCAAGAACGAAAGTTGAATGCCTCACTAGACCGACAGGACTGATGCTCGATTATCTGCACGAAGAAAGAGAGGGCGATGTCATGCATCTCCGCGATGACTGTGTGTAACACTGATAAGCAGTTTCCAAAAGAAACAAAGAGAATTTTAAAAAGGAAGAGTTCTCAAAATATCACCAAGACCTTATAATTTGCTCGAAATTATGAGAGTTGATAACGAACTGTTTCGCGCTAAGGGCGACGTAAAGCGTACGCTCCTGTCCGACTCCTCATACTACCACAATGATGCCTCTAGGATCTCGCGAGAGCTCTAAACTCATCCTGGCCAAATGAAGTTTTTTCTAAATAATAAGACAAAAGGTTCATAACGGATTTAAATCCACTAAGATGGAGCGCGCGTTAGGAGAATAAAAACAATTCACCATTTCGTCGTCTGTTATCCACATTGAGCTGTCAGTCAGTAAATACTATAGGGAATCCGTACACAACTGAACTTATTTTCTTTCAAGAGATTCATTCGCCCGAAAGAACTTACAGGAAATAACTGCCATAAATAATAGCTATTCATGACTAGCTTTTTCGCAGGGATAGTTATTTTAGTTGTTTCAATTTCTTTGATGTCAAGAAATTCAAATCTTCGGTCACGAGCAATGATAGTATATTAATTCAGTGGCCATGCGAAAGACCCGCATCTTGTAGAAAGAGATATGACAATCGAAGGGACTATGGCTTCACATTTCTCTACTGTTGTTGCGTATGGAATTTGTGCTTTATTATGGTGTGTGACCGAACTCCTCGTATCATTAAATTAAACCAGAATCGAGTCGAGCTTCACACCTACAAAATTGTTTATGTTGAACCATTTCCTTGGACAAGTTTTATTCCATTAAATTTAACAGCTTTCAAATACATCATATATATACGACGCATTTACAACATACAACATCATGACTCCGAGTTGCGGAAAACAATGAAGACTGACCTAAAAGGTCTTCCTCGTGCAACAATACCCGCCAGCAAATCGGAATTTTCTGGTGTCCATTTGCGTTATTCAGTGCAAATAATGCTCTCTTACAAAAGTTAAAGTGTTTTACTGCAAGAACGAAAGTTGAATGCCTCACTAGACCGACAGGACTGATGCTCAATTATCTGCACGAAGAAAGAGAGGGCGATGTCATGCATCTCCGCGATGACTGTGTGTAATACTGAAAAGCAAATTTCAAAAAGAAACAAAACAAATCCGAAGGAAGATTAGTTAAGAGACTGAGAGAGAATTTTTAGAAAGGAAAAATTCTTAAAATATCACCAAGACCTTGTAATTTCCTTGAATTTGTGAGAGTTGATTATAACGAACTGCTTCGCGCTATGTGCGACGTGAAACGTACCAAAATGATGTGCTCTGGGGTCTCGCGAGAGCTACAAATTTGTTTATTTCATGTTTAATTTCTTAATTCCTTGACTCTCCTGAGCCCAGACAAACAGAAATAGCCCATTGTTAATGCTATAAGAACGGGTTGTTAAACTCAAAATTATTCGGCGTACACGGCTTGAAGAATCTCGTCTTCGCCCTTGTTTCGTTTCTCTCTTTCGAGCTCTTTGAGCAAGGAAACGTTAACGAAGTGAATTGTTAACAGGAAAACTGTTTGGAATAAAAACATCTTGGCCAAAGGACGTTTCCTAATTCTAAAAAATAAGCCAAACGGTTCATACGGCAGAGTCAAATCCACTGAGATGGAGCTCGCTTTTAAAGAATAAAAACAATTTACCATTTCGTCGTCTGTAATTCACATTGAGTTGTCAGTAAATACTATAGGGAATCCTTACACAACAGAACTTATTTTCTTTTAAGAATTTCATTCGCCGAAAGAACTAACAGTAAATAACGGCCATTAATAATAGCTATTCATCACAAACTATTTCACAGGGATAGTTATTGCAGTTGTTTCATGTTTTGAAGTCAAGAAACTCAGATATTTGGTCACGAGCATTGATAGTATATTTATTCAGTGCCCATGCGAAAGACCCGCATCTTTGTACAAAGCGGATAAAACGACAGAATGAACCATGGCTTCACATTTCTGTTGTTGTGTATGAAATTTTTATTATATTATAGTATGTACCAGAACTCATCCAGTCGGTAAACAAATGAGTCGAGTTGAACGTCACACCCACAATACCGTTCATCTTAAACCATTACCATTGGCAATTTTTAACTTCCTTTTCGTTCAGTAAAACGCATGGACAAGAAAATGTTTTAGTTGCAATTTTTGGTTCACACGAGAAGATAGGGTAAAACATCCACATTCCTACAATATGGCGTCAATTTGCAGATATACGGTCACAATCGCTATACTTTTAGTTACTTCTTCTTTCCCCGTGAAGAATATAAACAAAAGACCAAGGTGTCATTTCCCTGGTTATTTGACTCGTTTGTGGAAAAATGGCTGCAATTCCGTCAAATTTAAAACCATAAAAAGGCATCGTATGCGACGCATTTACAACATATAACATCATAACTCCGAGTCGCGCAAAACAATGAAGACTGACCTAAAAGGTCTTCCTCGTGCAACTACATCCGTCAGCAAAATGGAATTTGAAAGTGTTCTTTTACGTTAATTCAGTAATAATCATCCTCTCTAGCAAGAGTACTTTCCAGCTAGAACTGAATGAAAGTTGAATGTTTTACTAGACCGACAGGACTGCCCGTTCAATTATAATAAAGCATTATACAATAAGCGAAATAATTTCTGTGATGAATGAATGTAAGACTGGTTAGCAACTTCCAAAAGAAACAAAAGAGAGAAATCAGGAGTGTCCGGAGTGATTAAGCAAGTGGGAGAGAATTTTGAAAAAGTTGAATTCTTATCGTGAGAGTTGATAACGAAAGGCTTCGCGCCATGAGCAACGCAAAGCATCCGCTCGAGTCACTCCTCGCACTTCAATGATGTGTTCTGAAATTTCGCGAAAACTCCAACCTCGTTTCTTTCATTCGTAATTTCTAAATTGCTTGACTCAAGTAGAAATGACACACTGTTCGTGCCATAAGAACGTGTTGATAAACTCAAATTTCAGTTCAGCCTACGAAACAACTTGAAGAATCTCGTCCTCGCCCTTACTTCGTTTCTTTCCTTCGAGTTCTTCGACCAAGCTAGGAAACGTATACCAAGTGAATTGTTAACAAAATAAAAACATCTCTTCCATAGAAACTTTCTTGTCCAACAACTCAGATAAAAGCAAAAGGTTCATAATAAAGACACTATTTACCAGATTTACATGAGTGCCTGCGGCGACAGAGTGAAATGAAGAATAATAACAAAGAGGAAAGCTTCTGGTTAATAGTGAAATAGCAGACAAAAGATACTTAAATAATTGCTTTAATACTCAGAAGAAAGTAATATGAAAACATGAACATCAGCCATTTTGAAACAAATCTAGCTAGACATTTTGAAATTAAGTTTCCTTTGTTGTTGTTTTAAAAAAGATTGCAGTATAATTAAAGACGAGTTCGCGGATCTTCACAAAGACAACCATTCTACGAAATAAATACGCCAAATATCTCATTGGCTCGAAAAAGTTCAAATGAGAAATACTCTCACGAAATCGTTCTTCTCCATTGATGTAAAATTAAAGTATGTTTATCTTTTTTCCGTCGTGGACCAGCTTTTATAGGCAATCTAACTGAACTTAGTTTGCTCCGAGCTCAAAACGTTCTGAGTAATTCATGGATTTTTTCTTGGGTGAGCTGTCCACTTGTTCCCAATGAGATAAAATTGTATGGCCCTTGTTTGTTCATCCTCGCGCTTCAAAATTACCTATTCTCTCGAGAAGGCTTCTCGCAATTTAGCAGTGTGTTGTCGTGCGATAAACAGAAATTTCGTTGACTTATGAGCACAAACAAGTGCCACCCGGACGACAGCTACAGCCATTGTAAACATTCTCATTTTTGTTTGCATGTTGATTTGGTTTCTCTGCGAAACATTCTATCTCGGTGGAATCTGTAACTCAGTAGACATCCCGGCCTGGAGGCCTCATTTTGCAATTCCTCAGGAGTCACGCTTTATGGGTGTTCGCTGGCTCGAGTATAAAACTCATATAATTTCCAAAGCACCAATGGACTTTAACCTCTCATCGTTTCAGTTACGTTGAACAAAGGAGGACGCAATAAAAAGATTCAGCCTCAAAGAAACCTGTCATTGTGAAAACTCGTTTCAGCACATAAAGCAAAAACATGCTCGATAGCTTTCGCAACACACTATCAATTACACGACTTTTAAAACGCACAGAGTGTTTAAAACACTGCAAAATTAACTTGACAAGGCCTGTGGTCAGCCGTTGAGTATGGCACCATTTGTTTAGCTTTGACAAATTGCAGACCTATCTATTATTTTATCTTTGGAATCCCTTGTAGCTTACCATATCAATATCACTTTAGCTATGTTATTCCAAAGTCTTCTTGGTTCTTTAGCTGTTGCAATAAAAAATATCACGGTGAATACCTATTGTTTTTTTGACCCACAGTTGACCTCGATGTAAAATACACTTTATAAAGTTGCCAAGAAAGAGAGTATAATATGATAGCAGTTGCTGATTTCGACTTGATTTTGTGTTAAACTAACCTGAAATCCTACACAAATCTGTTAAATCTGGGCATTCAATATACGTTCTCTTACTCGCTTGAAACTATCTCTACTGAGTCGATAATTCCTCTTCAGATGTGAAGGCAAAATTTAGCAGTTCTCATTACGTATTCAAGTTAGCTGAAACGTGATCCTTTTATTCCATATTAACATCTTCGAGAAGCAAAAACTTAAGCGAACCACAACGCCTCAGTTGTACGCTTTCATAATTTTAACTTTTAAGAATTCATCCCTTTTGTCAACAAAAATGCTATGAACACCGATGAAAACATTCGTGGTATTTACTGACAAGATTGGACGTGCAGCTCTTCATCTGTCTTTTAAACAAATTCCTCAGTTACTGCCCCTAAACTACTCATACGAACAACAAAAAGTTTAGCTCTGTGCACGCTTAGCTCTTTGAACTGAGATGACAATATCGATTCCATTAAGACTGTCATTCATCTTAAGTTAATCCACTTACTACATGCAGGCATTTCTTTTTCGTTTACGAAAAATGCTTTTGTATGACAGGATTCCGTACTTCGGGAAATCTCACGTCTCATCATCCATAGCAACTAAAGGTTATTTCAGGAAAACATCGGTTCGAGAATCAATTCGCATCTTAAAAAATAATTTCAACGACAACAAGACGTGTTTGCTGTAAATATCAAGTCGTTTCATTCTGGATTACTAGATTTAGTATCTAGGGTATTATTTTCATCATATGCAAATGTTGTCATTCAGTTGTTCATTGTCCGATTACATGCTTTTTTCCATGTAAAATATTTCTTCTGTATTGCTGATTTAACTGCAATTTATTGAAACCTTACTGTACAAATGTTCCAGCAAACCCGCTCCGAACATGAAGAACCGAACTAATAGGCATTCAAAGGTTATATGGCCTCTTGAAAATCTCTGTTGCTCATCATTGGCGGTCATCCATGCTTCAGTCTTGTCCTGCTAAAAATGTTAAACTATATAAGCCGTTTTTCCTCCTCTCCCTTCGATCGTTCGTTTCTCTTCGAAGAAGGATAGAATTGCTCTATATTCCATTGACCGCCTTGGACTCCATGGAGCTACATACTCACTGATATCGAACAAAAGATATGCTTTGAGGCGAAGTTTTAGACCGAAGCGCATGAATGTTGCAAACTTTTCTGTGTTCCGCGGAGCGCCAGCGCAAATTGTCGGGGCACTGCGAAAAGACTGTCAAGAATCCTTGGGCCCAGCACAAGCTTCTGAGCACTGCAATAACATGTGCAAAAGTTCCTTCATTAATCTATGAAAGCCGGCGCCAGTCGTTTAATTTTCAGGAATAAAGTTGATGCGAAATATACCGATCTTAACACTTGCCAAACCAAGACAATCTCAACGACACGCACACAAAACTCGTTTAGACGTCCTTCCAGGTATTTATTTCTATTTTAAACACCTCTAAGTTGGCCACAAAAGAAAACCTAAAACAATTTGTGTTCCTGATATAAGGCAAGCAAATAATAACTGATTAGTAATGAGTTGGTCCAAATTAAAATCTTCTGTTCCATTTTACACGATTTTGTTGTCGGTGGGCAGTGTCCAAGCGTGGCAGTTGTGTATTTCTGTGTTTCTTGTACAGTCGAACCTGTCCATAAATAGTCAAGCGTTTCTAATCTCAGCTTGCCAGGCGTCGTTGTAATTAGCAAAAGAAACCTCTTTTTTCCAGATAGATTGTCACCCTGCGGTCCAGTATACTCAAAGTTGTAGCTCCTCTTTGTTTAAGTTAGAAAGCCATATTTTTCTAGATTTTCTTGTTTACCATCGCTCCTGGTTGCTCACTTGTCACATATGGTTTCTTCATTTCAGTCGATTTCCACAGTAGTAAACAGAAGGACCAAGGATTTCCAGAGGTCTAGAAGCCGAGGTAGTTCTACTTAGATTGTCCATTGTTCGTTGTAGGTAGTATTCCATGTCTTATTTTAAAAACGTGTTTCCGAGGCTTAGCCATCAAAAGAAATCACGTTTTGCCGTTAAAAGTCCAGGTTTCTTGGAGTTCCAGCTTTCCAGAGAAGTTACTCTGGTGTATTACCATTAGTTGATTAGTAAAAATTCTAGTTTTTAACATTTGTCGATTACTTCGTTTGTCCAGTGGCAGTGTTTCTCTTCTACATTGTAATGCCACAGATGTCAGCTAAATATACTATTTCTGTCAACTTATAAAACGGGTTACATCAATGTCGAATTTAAAAAAAATACAATGGAAGATAACTCGATTCTAAAACAGTAAATATCTTAACAACATGCAAATAAAAATGTTACCAAAACTAAAGCAATGCCAACGAAACGGGAAAAATGACATAATTGTTACCGAACAGTGGTAGACAGTGGTCTAAAAGATTACAAAATTTGCGCTGTAGGTGTTAGTCTCTGTCCTTTGATGCCAATTTCTGCAAAACCAAACCATACGTTGAACCAATCTTCGGACATTCGCCACATTCGTTCGAAGCTGCTTTTGGATGGCCCAGTCTGGCAGCCATAGTGGTTAAAGACGTTAACCGCCAGCGAGGTCTGCTAGCTAGCTAGCCTGCGAAAGATTCAGTGAGTGTGTTGTTTGACCTTGCACGAGTATAAATATAGGCGGAATATGAAGCCTCAACAAATGACATAGTTACGAAAACAAGATGAAATAAGATTGTAACACAAAGGAAAAGAGTAAATTCACGTGGCCCCTCACGTGTCTCAATCAAAATTTCAGGCAAAGAGAATTGTTGGAGATACGTGTGGAAAATGTGCACAAACATTTACACGTGAGTACATATTATGTAACAGACTTTTGTCATATAAGTCCTTTAACTGTTTGTACATCAAGCACGTTACATTGAATATAATCGAATGTAAATTTTACTTTGATCAGTCCTTTTTGGAAGCGAAGACGAGACAACGAGATCGCTTTTACGAAGTTTACATATACGGGTAAAAATAAGACAAAAATTAGACCGTGACGTGTAAAAAATAGCTAGAAAAGACGCGTGATTCGTAAATTCTGCTGTGACACGTGAATTCCGTTAAAATTTGTGCGTGGAACGGGATCACGAATCGGGGACGGGATTAATTTTCCAGACTTTGTATTCATATATTACTATTTTGTCGTGGCTATAGGCAGGCTAACTTCCGCTTTTAACACACACACACACACACACACACACACGACACAAAAAGATGCATCTCCAAATCGTACGCGTCCCATTCTGTTAAACCATAGTTAGTAGAGGCTTTTATTTTTATTGTGGCTTTTATTGAATTTCAGACCTTTCTGTCAGCCTTCTTGGCACCTTTTGTTGAAACAAGCCAGATCAAGCCTGTTGGCACGGCCCGGTTACTTTATGCTGCAGGCCCTACTAACCAGCCGGAGACGAAATGTCGGGCACCGACCGGGTGACGCTTGGGCCTTTCCAGGGCCATGTTGTGTCACAATTTCTACACTGATTTGACAAAAGGTAGACCTCGGGATACGTGCTTGAAGGCCTTCAAGCCAGTCCCGCGCCCGAACATTGAGGAGTGGGGAGGGGGTCAGTCAAGGAAGGTTGTGCCGAGTAGCTCAGTCATTGACCGAACAGCCCTAGGGAGACCAAGGTCAGGCATTAAATTGCTGGCTTGCTAAGGGGTGGGCATAGTCAGGTTGGGGTCAATTTCACCAGACTTTGCCAGTCACAGCAATGTCACGGTAATTTACTCATGATTGTCATGTTCTTGGCAGCTGGCTACAGCCCTGTGGCAGCTCTCGGCTGTTATCAGGGGTGACTAGGCACTCCACCTAGCCCCCTAGTCTATCCAGGGACCCTCGGGGGAGGGAGTGTGGCTGTTACTGAATTTCAGACCTTTGTGTCAGCCTTCTGGGCACCTTTCCACCTGGACACCATCAATATAACCGTTAGACTTATCATTGATCAACACATCGACATCTTCAATATAAGCAAAGCAACGCCTATACAGAGTTAACAGGATTTATCGTTCGTTAGAGGAAGAAGGACTACAGTCCGCGAGCAGGGCTTCCGGCTTTTGGTGTTTCACGTTTTATGCACGAAACACCAAACAAGAAAGTTTGCTCGCTAGGAAGACCATCAATATGACCGTTAGACTTATTTCTTATTCAACACATCGACATCTGCTGCATACGCTAAGAAACACCTATGTAAGTAGTCGCTGTAGTTAGGCGAAGTTAGCAATAGAAAGTGAGTTATAATTCTAATTTTTATATTTAAATCGAGTCCATGGCCATGGGTTTCTTTGTCCCATGCTCGCGTCATTGTTGAAAAATTCATCTTTGATTTGCTGTCGGTGGGTATTTTCCAAGCGTTGCAGTTGTGTATTTCTGTGTTTCTTGTACAGTCGTAGAATCAATAGTCAATGTAAACAGTAGGAGTACCTCTTTTTCCAGATAGATTATGTCACCGTGTGGTCTTCAGTTTATTCAAAGTTGTAGTTCATCTTTGCCTAAGATGCAAAGCCAAATTTTCCTAGATGTTCTTGATTACCATCGCTCCTGGTGTAATAAGACTCGCTTGCTGACTTGTCACGTATGGTTTCCTACATATCAGTCGATGTCCATGACAATGAAACGAAGGACCAAGGATTTTCAGAGGTCCAGTAGCTGAGGAAGTCCTACTTAGATTGTCCATGTTCGTTGCAGGTAGTGTTCCATCAAAGGAAATCACGTTTTGCCGTCAAAATTTCTGGTTTTTTGAAGTTTCCGTTTTCCAGAGAAGTAACTCTGTTGTATTTCCATTAGTTGGTTACCGGTAGTTAAAGTTAAAAATTTACAATATTTGTCGATTTTAATCGACAATTGTTGTAAATTACTAACTTTTACTACTTCGTTTGTCCAGTGGCAGTGTTTCTCTTCTACCTCGTAATGCCACAGATGTAAGCTAAATATACTATCTCTGTCAACTTATAAAAATGCTTGCGGGTTACATCAATGTTGAATATAAATAAATGGCACGCAATGCATGCAGAAGCGATCGATGACGTTTCACAAGGGATCTAACATAATTGTGAGTAAAGTTGTCAAAAACGTAACGTAAATAAAAGTAGCTAGCACCTTTTGCGTAGCTTGTTAGTGGTTGTATAAATAGCATAGTTATGATGTGATGGAATTTCAAATAAATACGGTAGTTATGAATTCACAGGCCAAGTATGCAAATAATACGTTTTCTTCATAGATTTGCTCAATTGAACAATAGTTATATTTTATTTTATATTTTTAGATTTCCTTATGTTGTCTCAACAGAGATTGCGTTATATTGTAGCGTGACATCCGATGTTGCGTTCGTTTGGCCGAGCTTAGACTTATCAATGATTTACCATATCGACATCTGCAACATATGCAAATGAACGCCTTTGATAATTTAACTGGATTTATTTATTATTTATTTATTTATTTATTTATTTATAGTTCCCCAAAACAATATATAATATATAAAGAAAAAGGGTTACAGTAGGAGGAAACTTAATTCCCATATTAAAGCAGTTCTCCGGACTAAGAGCAAAAAAATTAAAGACTGTTATTTACCACTGGTGTGAAAAAAACTGTTACCTTAGCAATTATTCAAAAGAACTGCTATTAACAATAAGAAGAAAAAAATTCAAGTTGGAAATAACACAGTCAAATAAATCGTGTTTACTATTTATGTGCTATGACATTTAATGACTTGCTTCGAGGACCACACGCGGCTTCAAATTGTTATCACTTTGTCGTACGCATCTATTAAAAAAGGAAAACTTAAAGTATAATTAGTGCGAGCATAATTTATCGTTCGAGCACAATTTATCGTTTCTTGGAGAAAAAAGGACTACGTACAGCCTGTGAGCAGGGCTTCTCCTTTGGAGTTTCATGTTTTATGCGCGAAACTCCAAACAAGAATGTCTGCTCGCTAGGAAGACCATCAATATGACCGTTAGACTATCACTATTTGAACACATCGACATGTGCAACATACGCAAAGTAACGAATATGCAGATTTAGCCGGAATTATCTTTCGTTGGAGGACGAAGGACTACAGCCTGCGAGCAGGGCTTTTAGTTCGGAGTTTCATGTTTTATGCATGAATCTCCAAACTAAACTCCCTGATCGCAATGAGGACCATAGGTATGACCGTTAGACTGACTGATTCAACACATCGACATCTGCTACATTCGCAAAGTAACACCTTTGCAACTAGTGGTCATGGAAAGCTGTAGTTATTTATAATTATATTTAATTCTTAATTTTAATTTATTGCTGTGCATATATTAATTAAATTTATCTATATTAGTTTTGAAAAGATCTAGAGCATTGAGATTTTGGTTTTAATGCGCTTTTAAGTGATTTGGTGGGAGTCAAAATGGGCACAGAGAAAGCACAGCCCACGAGCAAGGAATCTGGTTTGGAGTTTCAGTGTTTTATGCACTTAACTCCAAACAAGAATGTCTGCTCGCATATGACCGTTAGACTTTTCATACGCAGAGTAATTCTCATGCAACTAGAAGTCGCGGACAGCTGTGGCAAGGCGTAGTTAGCAATAGCTAGTGCAGTTATATATAAGGCAGGAATCCGATATTCCGGAAATATCACTCACGGACCAGTGTAGTGAGATGAAAATTCAGTGTGAGTCATTCCTCGTTGCTATAACCACGATTTTCCAGCCTAGCTGTTGTTAGCTTTGACTGAGGAAATGTGTTATTTTTCCGTTAGTGATAAGCAGAAAGAAGAACACAGAGATCTCTACCGCATCCAGGAATACAAATGTGCAAATCAGTTTGTCTTCATGTCACGCTAGCTGTTACTTTGGATCAATGTAAATCTCTTCTTTTCAGTGCATGGCTCTAGAAATCTGGTCAACTCTACCCCATTGGAATGAGAGGTAAGCGATGATGTTGTATAATGTTGTATAAAGAGGAGGGTTCAGTTTCCTGTTAGCAAAAAATAGTCACCGAATCCGTAACCTCCAGCTCAAATCGTCCACAGGTTTGTCTGAATTGCAACTGAAATCTGATTCAAAATTCGAAGGCACCAATGTTGCACGGCTGCTCTGGACACTTACCTTCAGTTCAGTCTTATGAACCGGTGCCGTGTTTGGTGATAAATGTTCACACCAGTACCACACAGTCGTTAGTACGCGCGGACTAAAAAGACGCGGGATTCGTTAATTCTCAGTTCAGAAGCCCCAACAGATTTAGTCAGGTAGTTGTTGCCTCAACTGACACCCTTGTAAGGTAGCTTGGGACTGTTTCGCAGTCCAGCCTTTCTGGTTTTTATTTAAAGCGATGTACAAACATCGTTATTGGGAAAAATGATAAATCATGCAATGAGTTGCAAAGGCGTCCTCCTTTGCTAAAACCTATCGAAGAGATCAAAGGAAAATGTTCTAATATCGTGAAAGGCAAAGCGAGAAACACAGTGATACCAAGCATTGTTTACAACGAGCACAGAACGTGTGTGGCTTTGCAAGGCTTTTGCTTGAGAGCGATACAAAATTTCTCTAAGGGAAAACAGGTAGGGTGAACCGCAAATAAGCAATCCGACCGTATCTAACGGCGCACTTAATAAAAGCGGGTTACTTAATTTACTATGCACATTTTATTTTCATTCCTAGGGTAGCATCACTTGCTGTGTTTAAAGACTAGTCGAACATCTACTGGGTGGGGCAATCACTGTGTTAACATAACAAGAACAACAACCAAAATGCGGGTAGGTATTTATCACATTATGACATTATTGATTATGTAAAGATGAGCAATTTTAAGAGTAATTACATGTCGGCACTGGTACCGTGTTTGACACTGCTTGCCCACTTTTTTGCTTTAACCTCCCGTCGTGTTTGATTCTCAGTGCAACTACTAGATTATACACAAGCAAAAGCTAAGGATAAAATCCACTGTTGTTGTGTCGTCATGACGCCATTGTCAAAAAGACTTAAGTACAAAATGTAAACAACGGCAAGTGTTTGAAAATAGATGATAGGTGATGTGAATTTCACGGCCAGTCCAGTCCGTATCAGAGTTTCTTAGCTAACGTACATCTCTAAGCCATGCGTGTCTACGCAGCCCTACATTTAGTCCTACGTTTCGCTTCGAAATTCTCTGAAAATTCGTAACTTTCTTCGCGAACTTCGCGAACTAACTGCTCCAAATCTAATTACAAAGTCAAAAAATACTCGTTTGCCAAAATCAAAATGTCACGTGCATGCAAAACACGGAATTATTCAGAGTTACGTTGCCAATCGCGCCCACGTGCATTTAAGCACGAAAGACACGACAGTGGCCCCACAAACGTCAACGTTTAAGCGTTTGTTAATCCTCGTAAGTGTCTTTCATCCCTGTCCATCTAATAGGCACAGCTTCACGATTGGACGATGCAACTCCTTGCTTGACGTCTTCACCTTAGCGGATCGCACCTTTGAATCTCTTCCCTCAAAGACCTCAGTTACACGACCCACAGTCCACTTGTTGCGAGGGACATTCTCTTCCAAAACGAGCACCAAGTCGCCCACTCTAACCTTCCTTTGGTCTCTTAACCACTTTCCTCTTTCAGTCAGACTCGGCAGATATTCATTAATCCACCTCTTCCAGAAGACGTCGGCTAGGTATTGGACCTTTCTCCACTGTTTCCTGCCCAAATGGTCTTCCTTGACGAAAAGCCCTGGTGGCAACCCAGACACCTTCCTTTGCAGCAAGAAGTGATTGGGGGTTAATGCTTCCAAATCGGCAGGGTTATCTGATGCTGCTACGATTGGACGATTATTCATAATGGATTCCACTTCAGTTAGCAGTGTTCGCAACGCAAATTCACCGAGCAATCTATCTCCTGCGACAGCCTTCAGATGCTTTTTGGTAGTCTGCACTAGTCGCTCCCAGACCCCGGACATGTGAGGTGCTGCTGGGGGATGAAAGGTCCACTTGACTTCTCTTTGTTGCAATTCTTGGCAAATTTTTGCGTGGTTCCACCTATCGATGGCTTCGTTCAGTTCGCGCTCCGCGCCAACAAAGTTAGTGCCTCTATCTGATCTAATTTCCTTGGGAGGACCCCTTCGGTTAATGAACTGTCGCAAGGCCATGATGAAATCGTCAGTTTCCAATGAGGGCACAAGTTCGAGGAAAACAGCTCGCGTGGACAGACAAGTGAAAATGCATCCCCAGCGCTTTGCTAAACCGCGGCCTCACTTAACCATTAGTGGACCGAAAAAGTCGACACCAGAGAACGTGAAGGGCGGATTGTATGGTTTTAATCTCTCTCTAGGAAGGGGAGCCATAATCTGCTTCATAGGCCTCTCGTTCAATCTGCGACACTTCACACAATTTCTAATGGTGCTCTTTGCTAAACCTCTGCCTCCGAGAATCCAGAACATTTTCCTTGTTTGAGCCAGGGTCTGCTCCTTGCCGGCATGGGCTAAACCTTCGTGGCAATGACGGACGATCAGCTGACTGATGTGATGGTTCCTTGGAAGTATAACGGGATGTCTTTCGTTATACGACAGCACTACTGCCTCCTCTAAGCGACCTCCGACACGAAGAATTCCTTCCGTCAGTACCGGTTTCAACTTTACAAGTTTGGACGACGTCTTTACTTCCCTGCCGGCCTTGAGGTCTCTCAGTTCTTCTGCAAAGGTTTCAGCCTGAACCAACCGCACGAGAAACAGTGTTGCCTCTTCTAACTCTTCCGTGGTTAGTGTTCGTGTCGTTGGGGAGACTTCCCGGGACCTCAGCCAGTAGCAAAATCGCACTAGCCAAGCAACGTAACGTAGCAACTTAAACCAAGAGCTGTAGTGCGATATCATCTCGTAAACGGTCGGTTTGCTCGCGCATCGAGCATCTGAGTGAACTCCAACGTGAGGGTTAACAGTCCTGATTGAATGAATTTGTGCTTCATTTCGAACTTCAGGATCGTCATGTGGAACTTCGCCAATCTCAGTTTTGGGCCAGTTGTTCTCCGACTGCCACAAGTACTCTGGTCCTTTCCACCAGCGATGCTGACTTGATAACCTTTTAGGCTTTAAGCCACGTGAGGCGTCGTTAGCTGGGTTCAACCTTCCAGGACAGTGTCTCCATTGGTCCGGCCTGGTAATCTCACGAACTTCCGCAATTCTGTTAGCTACGTAGGTGTTGAAACGCTTTGTTTCATTCTTGATGTACTGCAAGGTAGTTTGAGAATCGGTCCAGAATACGACTCTGTCAATCTTGTAGGTTAACTCATCCCTGCAAACTTGATAAATCTTGGCAGATAACGTTGCAGCTTGTAACGCGAGTCTTGGGATTGAAATAGCTCTCACTGGCATCGTCTTTGATTTACCAACCAGAAACGAGCACTGAATGGACCCATCTTCATAAACGAACCGCAGATAAGAGCACATGCCGTAACCCTCGTCTGACGCGTCTGAGTACTGGTGGAGAGAGATTTCCTTTACTTCTCCTTGTAGCTGGAGATAGCATCTTGGTATTTGAACTTGCGATAAAGCTGATAATTCAGACTTCCAACGTTCCCAGTGGGCCAGCTCAAATTCTGGGACAGGATCGTCCCAATCCAACTGCAGTTTCCACAGCCGCTGCATAATCTTCTTTGCGTCTAGCACCACTGGACAAACGAAACCCACAGGATCGTAAAGGGAACTAATAGTCGACAGGATACCTCGTTTCGTAGCTGGTTTGTCTGGCTTTAAGACTCTAAACTGGAAAACATCTGTTTCGATATTCCACAGGACTCCCAACGCTCTCTCGATCGGCAGCTGATCCAACTTCATCTTCGCGAACTAACTAACTGCTCCAAATCTAATTACAAAGTCAAAAAATACTCGTTGCCAAAATCAAAATGTCACGTGCATGCAAAACACGGAATTATTCAGAGTTACGTTGCCAATCGCGCCCACGTGCATTTAAGCACGAAAGACATGACAGGTGATGTTAATGTCCTTCCACACGATCAAGTAAATGTCCGCAAATGTAGCCTACATAGCCGCCATCACACAGGTCACATTGAAATTTATAAAGAACACATTGTTGGTTTACAATCAGTGGCTTTGTTTCATGCATTTTAAGTTCTTGGTCAATTCTGCAGCTCACAAACACCAGCTGGATGGCTTTAGGCACTTTTTGGCTAAGGGCCTTGCGCTGTTTTTTGACAATATCCGTTAAGGGTTAAATTCTAATTGATAAGACCTCTTGATTAATGTCTCCTGTATCTTTCGGTGGTGGTAAAGACTGCTGGTCGCAAACCTTTGATTAAACGATTTGTTAAAACAGCTGAGGCAGCTAAAACCCAATCAAAACGTACAATCGGGCTCCATTGGTGCGAAACTTTTTGTGTATTTTTTATTTTCGCATTCCCTATCATATCAATTTCTTCCCCTGTTGCTTTGCCTTGACGTGTCAGGTAAGCTTGCGTGCCCTTGCGACCCCCAGAGCTGTGCCGGCGGGAACCTCACGCTCCTGGCATGTTCAACCATGCCGGATTGGTCTGCGGGAGAGGGGTCAGACAAAACAAGCACCCTGGCCCTCCAGATTGGAGGTTGGGCGTGGGGCCAGCATCCCCACCCTGTAAAAACTCTGATTTTCTACCGAAACGTCATCATATCAATTTAGCGTCAACACTGCTTTAAACACTTGTTTTTATTTACATTTTGTACATGAATCACCTTGACAATGGCTTGTTGACGACACCGAAACGTCGAATTTTATCGTTACTCTTTGTTTGTTAATATTGTAGCAAACATCTACTAGATCGATTTTAGTTTTACAACATATATTATAAACCACTCCTGTCACCAAAAGTGGTCACCAATATTTAATTTATAAACTTTGCATCGTTGTTTTAAGCTTAACAAGACACCAAGCTTTATACCACTTTTTCCTTAGGTACCTTACGAAGATAACTATGTTAGGTTCGATCTGTAGCCATCAAATACTGCGGTTATAACAAACCAACACAGTTGCAATTAGTTAAATAAGGCAACAGATCTCTTAGGTTTTGTTTAACCGATAAACAAATAGTACGATTTATGGGCACAAGAAACCACATGAAATAGCTGAAGAACACTCATAACCAGATCAATAAAACGCTGGATTGGTGCATACACGTTAGTCGATCCACCTTGATGTGTCCTTTTTTTGCTTCATGTGGAGAAAGGACCCCGTAAAGAAAAGGAAACAACTGCCTCGATAAATGGATTTGTAGCGGTAGTTACCTTTGCTTAACTGACGTTCATGGCGTTTACAGCAAAAGAAGAACAAAGCATGAATACTTGAAAGACCATGCACTACTACCAATAATACCTTTTGGAGTTGTCGCGTACGCTTTAACGCTTCTGCAGGACAAGCGTTCCCGATATAGTTGTACATAGGAGACGTCTGTTAGCAGGCTAATACACGTTTACTCTTTAACCAACCAAAGTTAAAGGAGAAGGTCAAGATTGTCGTTTGTAACCTGTCTTAATCTCCCCCTGTTCGTAGCTGTTCTTGCTCTTTTTTGGCTTATTTTTATCTCTTTGGCCTTCTTTTCCATTAGCTTTATTTTCCTTTGCCGATTTTATGACAATTTTGAACATCGTTAAAAAATGACATCATGTAGAGCAATAACTGAATAACTTGGATTCATATTTTTTTTTTTCTTGTTAGGGTGGCGAACAGACTTGACTAGAACTTGATTCCTATCTTGACTAAACTCTATAAACGTCTTGCAGCGGAAAGATCAAAGTTGAGGAAGAAGATGGAAGATATAAACATCAAAAGAAGAAAGACACCTACCTAATAGAGTAACAAGCATCAGTTCCATCCTGAACATTCAATCTGATTGCTCCTTTGAAAGCCTTTCAGTATTATTAACTATTCGAATCTTGGTTTCATTCAGAATGGAAACTACAACAGACATGGAATCTTACGAAGTATTGACCAGTTCAAAACAGCGTAATGATTATGGAAAATTAGCTGAACGCAGGCATGCGACTCATGTAGATGTTTGCAGAGAATTTTATCTTTAGCGTTCACGATCGTATTAGGTCAAGGCGATTTATTTAAAAGCCTAAAGGCTCACTTTCATCCTGCATGCTTAGCAACCGTTTGACTCTTGTTTTATTTTTTAATCTTTTTTGGACGCTGGAACTACTAGCTCCAATAAAATCTTCCCCTGTTTTCACGCACTATGATCTGAGTTACTTCAAAATTCAAACCAGTACAAAGACGGCATTAATTATTCACATATGACAAGTAATGCATGCTGGATGAAAATGGGCCTTTAAACATTCAGATATGTTCAAGATTGAAAGAAAATGAGATGTACACTCTTAACGATAGGCATAAAGTGTCTTAATCGATAAAAGCTCATCGAAAGACGCATGTCAAATGCAAAGTAATATGAAAACGGCAACTAAGTGCTTATTAAACAGTATTTCCTTTCATTCCTTCATCCTCTTTTTGAATATGGCACTTTGTGGTGATAACTGATAAATGTAAACAAGCTGCTTGCTTTAGCCTTATGATAGTTCTGTTTGCTTTCAGCTCAGTAAGCCTTATGGTGGCTCAGTTTTACTATGATACGTCCCTCTGTTTTGCTTTTATTTCACAGTATTGCTGCGCACTTGATCCATATCAGCTACTTACTATCAGAGCCCATAAACCCTCCACCTTAGCCACCTTAACAGGTATCCTTTTGGCTCGTCACTTTTAAAATTACAGACAAAAGATTGTGTGACAAGTCAAACGAACGCCAGTGGAGGAGGCTTCCAGGTTCTCTGAGAAGTTTTGTCCTCTCCGTACAATCTTCAATATGACGGTTCTACGAGTGGTCTCCCCCTTTTTCTTCCTAATTTTTCCTCACCATCCTCCTCAGCTATGCCGACTTCGAAACCCGTAGCCCTCATTTAAGTCGTCGTGCAATGCTGTTCCCTGTGGGGAAGTATCGTATACCTACAAGTAACGGGTGCGAAGCGAAGATGGTGGCTCTACGATGGAAGCGGAATAAGCTGACAAATTACTCATAGCCTATCTCTGTCTTGATTTAAAAAAACAAGGCCCTTGGAACTGCCAGGGGCCAGCAACTCTCTTAGCCCTTCCTCCCTTCCCCCTGTGGGTTTGAGAGAGCCCAGGGGCACTGCTAGGAAGCCTTCCCATGCCCGGTCACAGCTGAGCTCTCAGCGGCCTCAAGGCTACTGAGCGCAGCCCCCCCAAAAAAACGAAATCCGGAAGCAGTCCTGGCCACATTTCAAAGCAAAGTCTTTGCGGAGACAAGCCAAAAACCTGACTTCAGCCAGCCCCCCAGCCGGATTGCAATTCAACAGCTGACCCAGGGCTCCCTAGGGTTGTTAGGTCAGGGCCCGGGCTACCTGCCCACGGTATCGTTGACGTTGCGCCCCTCAAATCAGTCTCGGACCGCAATGGCTACAAGCAAACCTCTTTCCTATTGTATGGCACAAGATGAACCCCAGGGGTTGGACAAAACAGTGACAGGCGGAGTTTGCATTATTTGCACTATGATCTGGAGGAAAAAAAGCTCACGACCAATTTCTCGGAAAGAGGTCCCCAGTGCTTCCCTCCAACAGGTGACCTGTCCACTTCTTATTTTAGGTGCTCGCATGTCCCATTTATGAGTCATTTACCCGAAGATAAGGTAAAGTGATCTTTTCCTTAACGTATGGTCAATATTAAGTGCACGCTTATCCGATTATAGACGTGTGATCGTTCTAAAGACTCTAAAGTTAGCCTGAAGCAGAGCGCACGTCTTTGGCGGGTAGCAACGGTTAATGAAAAGGGGTCTAGAAGGTTCTTGACGAAAGCGAGGTATGGAGGTGAATTTCTAACACGTCAACAAAGGAAGAAAAGGTGCCTTGGCTACCTTTCGTATGCGCAATAACAAATTTCCGACAATGAACACACTAGGCAATGAAAGTTGTTTTGGCTTATGTATTAAGGCGAGAATGCCTCTCGATCTCATTAGTTAATGAAACGGCATGCTCGCTTCGTCTGTTGATGAGTGCATGAGTTAATAAGGCCATCCAAAAAAAAATTTGTTTCCCACCTTGACGCAATTTGTTTTTGAACACCATAATTAGAAACGCTAAACCACTATACAAGCTTATTATTCAACAAATTGGACACAATTCCCATCTATGGTCAGAAAGTCCAATGTATCCTTTATCCGTACAAAACAGATATCCTGTGTTATTATTCAACAGATGCGCGCGCTGCCCATATATGGTCAAAATGTTAACGATATCTGTCATCCGTACATAACAGATATCCTGCGATATTCGTAGGTTGCGAAGATTCGTCCGAAATCTTGTAAAGCGCTGCAGAATTACAGTTTTTCTATGTGCAAAATGTGTTTCTTTGACAATTTGTTGAATAATAAAACAATTATCCTGCTCAATCTTGCGGAATATCGTCTGATTTTAGCCAACTCGGCCTACGGCCTCGTCGGCTAAGTATCAGGCGATATCCCGCGCGATTTCGCAGGATAATTGTTAAATATACGAAGGTTGCCAAGATTCGTCCGAAAGCGCTACATAATTAACCACGGTTTTCCTAGCTGTAAAATGCGTTTCGTTGTCAATTTGTTGAATAATAAAACAATTATCCTGCTCAATCTTGGGGAACATCGTCTCGCGTCAGCCAACTCGGCCTATAGCCTCGTCACCTAAGTACCAGGCGAGATTTCGCAGATGTAGCGACTACATTGACATTGACTATTGTTGACTTTATATTCGTACTAACTTTGTTTCGTATTGATTTTTACGTCATGCGTACCTATAGCGTATAATCATTGTCGCCTGACAAAATACGCTTTGTAGACCTCGTGGTTTGGTTTGGTCGCCATGTTGATAGTACACTTTTAAGTTTTTATGGAAATTACAGTCAATATTCGCGTTCTTAATTATTATGGTGATCGCTTTAAGCGACAGCGCGATTTTGCAAGGAAATAATGAAACTCCTGTGCTTCCCAGCCAGCAGCTCCAATCCTGGATCCATCAGTTCAAGTCATCAGAAGTAACCATAACATACAGTTTCGGCCCATATTCCTCGACTGCCTTCTGCCATGGCGGGGCCCCTCCCTAACGAGTCTTCAAAGAGCTGGTGCTGACTTGGAATACTAATCGAGCTGGTGCTGAATGAAAATACTAATCGAAACAACACGCCAAGGCCATCTTTTGGTTAAAACGTTATAGTTATGTTCCACTATTTTAAGAATTAAGTTTGTGTCATAGTGGAATAGTACTTAGAAATTAAACGTTAAATAATGAAGGAAGTACTGGTTTACAATGTTCAAAGACAACTCGCTCCAGAATGAGATAAAACTTGGAAATGAGGGAGAAAAATTTAAGGCGTTCTCTTCTATAACATTCAAACAACTTTTTCCTAAGCAGAATAGTATTTGGGACTGACACTAGTTTGCACGAGCAATGAGATATATTTCAAAGCAGCTGTTCCCACCCCCCAAATAAAATTCACTATTTAGCGTTAAAAAAGCCCAAAAAACGCTTGTCACAAAATACGGTCTTAGCAACAACTTGGACGCAGAAACAACTTGTTCCGTAGTAGTTAGTACTTTAAACTTTTAAAGTAAACTGCAAAACAGTTGTTCCTTTTGCAAACGCGCTTGGTCGTCGAACAAAAGCGAGAGGTCTGAAGTCAACGTCAAAACTGTGAGTGAGACTGGGGAGAGACACTTTTTGCGAGGCTCGCAAGACGTTCGGTGCTTCGCGCTTTCGATAAGCATTTTTTTCAACGAGTTCAGAGAAAAAACGACTGTCTTGCAGTCTACCTTTAAAGCGTCCTAACTAACTCACCTATGGAAGCAGCTGCCTTCTTATGTTAGACAATCCAGTAACTTGAGAGACTTTCGAAAACATTTGACTTTTTTAGTTTTAAGGCTAGTTGCAAATGTAATTATTGTATTTCATAGATTTTAGCGACTTATTTTTAGTATAATTATCATTTTTTGAGTTTTTAATCCTGGGTGTAACATTTAGTGTAGGTGGGTTAAAGCATTTTTACATTTTAAATTTTTTTACTCATAAGATATTGTAATCTAGCTATTTTTAAATTTTTAATTGTTTTTATAATGTATTTTAAAGGGGTCTTTTAATTATTGTCATGCGCTTTTAACATGAGCCTCTGGCTCGGATATAGAGGGCAACCTCATCCCGCGCATGACATTAATAAATTGATTGTTCCACATGTTCAAAGCAAATTTTCTGTTAGTAGAGTAAACTTTTGCTTTACAATGTTAAAAATAGTTTGTTCTACAGTGGACTTGTAAGTAAGTAAGTAAGTAAGTAAGTAAGTAAGTAAGTAAGTAAGTAAGTAAGTAAGTAAGTAAGTAAGTAAGTAAGTAAGTAAGTCAGTCAGTCAGTTAGTCAGTAGGTTAGCGATGTAGGCATTCGTGAATGACTGTGAAGGAGTGGTTCATTCTCGCTACAATACTTCAGTTGGGCGAAAGTATCATTTTAGTAGGAATTTTGTACAAGAAGACAGGCAGCTAATCAGATGATGAGTTCGTATAGTGTCATGCCAACGCAACAATTTTTGGACCACTCACGAGACCTCTTCCAATTTTGGATCGGAAAAAGCAACACTTCTTCTTCCTCCTTGCCTTCCCTTACCCTTTTAAACTGGCATTAACTATACCCTTTCTAAGCCTTCCTTGCAAGCCACCTCGCCAACCCTTCTTATCCCCACCCAGGGATACTATAATTGACATGCAGTATCTAAACTAACAGAGAGCAAGTTCATATATCAGGAAATCATGCAAATACGCTACACACGGTAAATGCCACTGCACAAAGAGTAATGGAAGTACAGGCTTATATGAAAATTTCACTGCTTAGACTTTGGCTTAACTTTCATCTCAGCACGTTTTAGTGAATACTGATATCCTCTAAAGTGATACCAAATGATTCCATCGGCAAACGAAGACTGTGGGCCATTAAGATATAAACCGTTGAGATTGGACTTGTGACAATCCCTGTACCACCAGGCACCTTTATACTTTTCAGCACAGTTGCCACTTTCTTTGTCATTGTCGTTATCTTCCGTGGTAAACTGCATATTACTAGGAAAAAAATAAACAGTTACGTACAGGCAATTTGTTAATGTACAGATAAAATAAACTGGTTAATATTTCTAT
Source organism: Oculina patagonica (assembly GCF_052425735.1). Lineage (NCBI taxonomy): Eukaryota > Metazoa > Cnidaria > Anthozoa > Scleractinia > Oculinidae > Oculina > Oculina patagonica. The sequence goes on from NC_135758.1 coordinate 13,322,940, forward strand.
ACTAGTTCCAGCACAGGGAGATTTCTTTATGAACAAGAAGCTTGAGAAGCTTGAGAAGCTTAAAATCGGGCGCTTAATAATTAGCTATCTGTTTTGACTTGAAAGGCAGGGTACAGTACAGTAACAATCACTGGAAAAACAGTCACTTTGAGGCCCGCGCTGACTTTGGACGCTTATAACTTTTTCAAGATTCAACCAAACGCTGCCAAACTTTGCGCGTTTATCTAAAATTTATCTTGCAATAATTTGGTAGGATTAGTTATTGTGCCAGTAACTTGAAATCACCATGGCAACGTCATTTTGACAGGCTTGTTTTCCCAAATTTGAATTTTTCGTGTTTCTATTTAATAATGAAAATCTGGACTGTTTTCAAGATTGCATTATTACTTAATGACATAATGGTCTCAATTTATAAAAATATATTTCGCACAATACAACTAAACGATTGAACTAGACGTCTAGAAAATATAAATTTGTAACACTTAATAAAGTGCAGCCTTTTCGCAATACTTAATAAAGGCGGGTTTTTTACCTGAAGACCAATTTTTCCAACGCTTTAGGTGGCTGACGCATTTCAGTATTTTCCAGCCCTTACACTTTAATGGAACAGTATACAACTCCTTATCAGGTAACTACTATTGTCAAGAAAATGATCACAACTTATTGACCAATGATTAGGTATTTGTTTCATACCATTACTGTAATAGCAACTGGTGAAGAATAGTAGTACTGACCCAAAGTATAAGGGCTGGAAAACACTGAAAACCATTTTAGCCGCGTTTCAAGGAATCCAAAAAAGCTTTACTTATCCCATATATATTTGTTTTGCAGTATTTTGTTAATTTTTGGACGATTTTGGGGGATGTCTGGGAGGCGATAGTTTTTCTCAAAGGATTAGTAAAATTTAGACAAATAAGAAATATTGGAGATTTTATGTGATTTTAAAATTTGAATTTGAAGTTAAAAATTGGTGGACGGACACCAAACAGTCTCCTGACAACCCGGAGTGCTCTTGCAAGGGGGTCAACTGTTTGGAGGTGTTTCCATTCTTTTCTTCAATCCCTTCTTTAAATCTCTTAAAGTTCCATTCAAATTCAGGTAGAACCCCACCTTAAGTTTTGTTCTTGTGAGAAAACAACAGAAGTCAAAGGTTGCGTGATATAACCAAGCATGGATTTTAATTCTCCCTCCCTTTCCATCTCCTTAGCCTTTCACCCCCACCTGTCCCTCCCTTTCTACTCTCATTCAATTTAATGTTTGTTTAAATTTCCTAACCAATTCAGTATCGTACTAATCTGTGCCAAGCAATCAGATAATAACAGAAATTTGCCTTAATTTTGATTTCCCATACCAAGACCTTAGAGTATAAACCGCTAATAAAACAAAACACACTTGATAATAATTCTCTGAGGTTATACACCTTGCAGAATTAACGTACTAACGAACTTGATAACAAACCCCATGTCGTACTAAGGATTTTTACTGATCAACATAGAAAATAAGTTCACAATGGTTTGTTCCCAAAACGTTTTTTAATGTACAGATGGTCTGTATATTGACCTGTAACTTGTATACCGTATTGAAAATTCAGAACGAACCGACTTCTGCCCGCTACCATGATATCATGTTGAAAAATTAGCTCGTTCGTAGCAAAATCGTTAGAGACAGACAAGATACAGCCGTTTACTGGCAGTCTTTGAAAATCCTGAATTTCTTCAAAATGAGCCAAAATAAAGTTTTAAAATTTCCTTTATCAATATGGTTCTTATCTTTTTATTCAATTCTATGAACTGCTTTTATGCAGTACTGTCCACAAAGATTTCAATTTCCTCAAAGTTTCGGGACAAATGGATACAAAATATTTCGTGCAGAATGTAATTTGATTAAGCGAATGTTTTCACGTCTATAAATACTTCAAGCAGTGAATGAAAAACCGTTTTGTTTTCATCGATGAGAACCACTTTCAAATAGTTAATGCATAAAAAATAACAATCAGACCAGAATACAATAATTATTAATGTAAGGTCTCGCTATTATGTCTCGGCAGAGATACTTCTGTTTTGCAAGTTCAAATGTATGCAAATTGCGTGTGAAATGTAATTCGATTCCATTGTCTTGTTTACAAACTCTTTCTTAAGAAAGTTGTATTTTCGTGAATAAAACCCATTGGCCTGTTTTGTTTTCCTGATCATGTTTGTCTGTGATTTTTACAAAACATGTGGTCTTTTTTTTTTCGGAACTTTAAGTTGTACAAAAATTCCTATTTTGAACACAGATGTCACTTCCGGAATTTCTCATCTAAAATTCAATTGGTATTTAATTATAATTATTCGAAGTTTTCATTTTCAAGTCATCTTTTCATTCGATAGCTTTACTGATCTCGTAAAAAATTCCATTCAAGTTCACACCAATACTGTACATTGCCAATGTTTTTCACTAGTCAAATCTAAAATATATCCAAACCATGTTATGCAAACCTTCTACTCTTTGTGACAGGCGACTTTGACGCCCAACTGTGCGGAAATGAAAATCGACATACTTCTTGCTAAATATATAAAAAATAGTTTTAAAGTGGAGTCCGCCTCAAAAAAATGTACCGCCAGATCACACTGCTATTTGTAGAAACCAGCAAAGCGTCTAGTTTCAAAGTTTCCCACAAAAACATTGCGTGACATAAATGACGTTACCCCTTTTATTTACAAAAATAGCTTCAACTTGTCAAAGCAACTTCAGTTTCACAATGGTGATTATTAGTACTTTACCCCTTAAGCTTTTTTCTCTGTCCTCCCGCCGAAGCAAAGAAGAGAACCAGATTGCAGATTAGCCCAAAAGTCGACCCAGTGTTCCTACAACGATTTACTGTCAAAACTGAAATGAAACCGATTGGCCCAGGCTATCCCCGTCATTTTTAGCCGACAGGAGACTATCGTCTAGGACGACCAAAGGGTAAACTATAAATCGGCCACGCCCGATTAATAAAGCGGTCATTAATTTAAAAGAAAACTTGTAGGTTATTGTCCTTGCTGTTTTGTGACCGCTGATTGCAATACGAGCTGCTTATACACACTTGTCTCAAACCCTAATAGCCATAAATCCCGAATATCGAATTTTCTTACTTTGCTTCCTGAGGAGCAGAATTCATGGAGTCACCAGCCGTTCCATTGTAACCTCCAATCAAAAGCCGGTACTTATCTCCCCCGTTTGACACCGTAAAAGTCGTGTACTCAGCGTAAGTGATGTTCCCATCAAAGTCTTCCAGGTCAACCTTTAGCATGACGTCATCAGCGGCTGTCAAACGGTGAAGATTATCGTTTCCAAGCCAGAACTCGCCCTTTAAATCTCCAAACCCGTTTTTATAGGATTCCCAACCAAGATAAAAGTCAACGGAACCGTTCAAACGTCTCTGAAAAACGGTCCAACCTCCACCGTCCATGGTCATGTCACATAACACTTGTATTGGTTTGCCGCCATCTGGATTGATGGTATACACTCCACTGGATGTGAAACCATCTTGAAAGAGTTGGGCGCAGTTTACGGGCGCTGTTGGTTGATATAAAGAAAATAAAAAGATTTGAATTATTTTTTAATTGATTTAATTTCCAATTGTTTTATGTTTGAATGGAAATGTTGCTATAAACTCGGATGTTTTTTTTAATATCGGCTGCCTTATTGCTACAAACAACTAAAAACAGGAAGATGACTGTACGGTCTGGATTAAACTGGAAATTTTAGCAGCTTATAATTAATCTAAAATGACGGTCACTCCGTACGGTCAGCCTTTCTGCTTTCTGAGTTGTTCTTATCTCTACATTTTGCTGATCAGATCACCAGGATTCGGTTCCTTTGTATTGTCCGTTGGCCCTTTCTAAGATTAAAAGTGTTTACTTATTGTTTTACTCCGGGTACTTAATTTTGGGGATTTTCACTTTTAATTTTCGCGAAATTATATTTCCGCGCAAAAAAAAAAAAACCCGAAAACTTACGACGCGGAATGTCACACGAAGCTAGTAAAAGTTCTTTCATAAACTTGAAGTCTGCACGCATGATATATTATGTCTTATGTTTTCGTCCTGAAGTTAAGATTCCGTATTTATGGTCTCTTTCCCTGAATCGTACAACAGACAAGACATATCGTACATGCTGACTCTTGTATACTATAAACTTGTGGTTTTTTGCAAGCGAACATTTCAACCTGTTTTTAATTGTTTTGGTTCAATAACATTGTAAATATTGCACTGTAAAATTAAAATCTGTAGCGTAGCGGATCAACATTTGGAAACACTTTGCGCACTTTATTTTCTCCGAAAAGCTTTTGGAAATGACAGATAAGCATCTTGGAAATTATTTTTAGTTTAGATCTGTCTAGCAATCTATTATCTATCAATTCTAAACTCACTGCAAGGTTTTCCTGTGTAGCCGTCATTACACTTGCATCGTATGGTGTCATCTTGATAGTTGGGAATACAAATCCCTCTATTACCACAAGGAGAGCTATCCGTCTCACAGCCACTCTGCTCGAAAGAAATATTACATGTACACAAGAACACGATTTCCGTTAAACGTGCATACTTAAATATTTTTGTTATTGAACACTTAAGCAGGAGGGGTGCTCGCGATTCATTTGATTAATCAAAGTGGCTTTGAGTCACCGAACTCGGACAATTAATTATGAAACGAGAATCGAAAACTGCACTGAACTGACATATAAAGATTTGCCAGAGCAAATCATGTTAAACTTTCCACACTTCAGTTCACTTCGTGTTAGATTATTTTGTCTAACTTGGTTGGTGATTTCCTTATGGAACTAATGTTATCTGAGGGCAGATTTTTAGCCTCTTTAATTCCACATTATTATGTCTAACTGCTGTGGTGAGCTCCTTATGAAACTCATGTAATCAGAGGGCTGCCTATTGAGCTCGTTGAACATTATTTACTGTCTTACTTGGGTGATGAGTTCCTTTTTGAACTCATGTTATCTGAGAGCAGCATATTGACCTCGTGCTAGATCTTACTTGGGCAATGAGTTCCTTTTGGAACCCATGTTATCTGAGGGCAGCATATTGACCTCGTGCTAGATCTTACTTGGGCAATGAGTTCCTTTTGGAACCCATGTTATCTGAGGGCAGCATATTGACCTCGTGCTAGATTATTATGTCTACTTTGGGCGATGACTCCTTTTGGAACTCATGTTATCTAAGGGCAGCATATTGACCTTGTGCTAGATTATTATGTCTAACTTGGTTGATGAGTTCCTCTTGGAACTCATGTTATCTTAGGAGCAGCATATTGTCCTCGTGCTAGATTATTACGTCTTACTTGGGTAATGAGTACTTTTTGGAACTCATGTTATCTGAGGGCAGCATATTGACCTTGTGCTAGATTATTATATCTAACTTGTGTGATTAGTTCCTTTTATATCTCATGTTATCTGTGAGCAGCATATTGATCTCGTGCTAGATTTTAACGTCTTACTTAGGCAATGAGTTCCTTTTGGAACCCATGTTATCTGAGAGCAGCATATTGACCTCGCGCTAGATTATAATTATTATGTCCAACTTGGGTGATGAGTTCCTCTTGGAACTCATGTTATCTGAGAGCAGATTATTGATCTCGTGCTAGATTATTATGTCTAACTTTGGTGATGAGTTCCTTTTGGAACTCATGTTATCTGAGAGCAGCATATTGACCTCGCGCTAGATTATTATGTCTAACTTGGGTGATGAGTTCCTTTTGGAACTCACGTTATCTGAGAGCAGCATATTAACCTCGTGCTAGATTATTATGTCTAACTTGGGTGATGAGTTCCTTTTGGAACTCACGTTATCTGAGAGCAGATTATTGACCTCGTGCTAGATTTTTACGTCTTACTTGGGTAATGAGTTCCTTTTGGAACTCATGTTATCTGAGAGCAGCATATTGATCTCGTGCTAGATTATGTCTAACTTGGGTGATGAGTTCCTCTTGGAACTCATGTTATCTGAGAGCAGCATATTGACCTCGTGTTGAATTATTATGTTTAACTGGGGTGATGAGTTCCTTTTGGAACCCATGTTATCTGAGGGCAGCATATTGACCTCCTGCTAGACTATTATGTCTTACTTGGTTGGTAATTTGCTTAACGTTGCAACAGCTGTTTTTTGTCTCTGGAATGTGGAGCGTGCGTAGTAGAGTCATCGTAGCCAGATTGTGGCTACGCTTGGAGTTTCCCAGTACTTTTGTCGCCCTCAGTCACGTGCAAATGACCAATCTTGTCCCCAGAGCCTGCGTTCGCCTTGACCAGCGGTCGGAAAAGTCAACGGCTCTGGATGAATCCGAAACCGGAACCAGGAAATCCTGGTTCCGGTTCGATTGTGCGCGTGCGCTGGAGATTGTGTTGAAACGAACAAGTTTTCAACAGCCAATCATATTCAGACGCTTTTGTGACGGTGTTTTTCAGAATAGCCCAGAGGTCCCGATCCCTACCGCAGACCAGAAGGATGGCGGCCTCTGCGTACGTGATTGGCAAAAGACAAGAGCTCTAGGGGTCGAGAATGAAACAGGCCAAAACACCTGTAATTGAGTGAAGTCTTTTTTTTTTTCAGGGTTTACTAACGATTTCATCAAAACTTTTTTGGCCAAAAGGAAGGATGCGAATAAAAGAAAGGAGTGGGAATAAGAAAGCCGAGGAAAATGGCAACGGTCCAAATTTTGGCTTATGGGTATGCGCCAAAGTAAAATATTGTACATTTTTTATGAAATCTTTATTAAAATCTTGCTACAGTGTGAAAAAGTGCTTCTTACCAAAGTTAAGGATAATTCAGGATCGTAGCACTCAAAACCCAGTTTCACGATGAAAACGCGGGTTTTTTCAGAAATTTAGCACTGAAAGGGTAAAAGCTTGTCATGCCGCATTTTGGAAGAGTTAGCATGCCGCTGTCGAAATTTCGTCATTAGTAGTTTTTTGTTTGTCCTGAATGTGGGATTTTTCCTTTATTTTATGAGGGATTAATTTTAGAATTCGATAACAAGTGAAATGAAAGGCAACTTGCTTGCGTTTGCCGCTTGCCGTATCAGAGCAGTGGTTTCTCGGGCACTTTAAAACGGTTTCAATTTCTCGACAGATCAAAAACGACGTGACTCTGAACTAAGTTCACAAAGCAAGAGTTCTCGTGAATTTTGAATGAGCCATAAAAACTTATTAAAAGTTGACAGATTGGAAAACGACGTGACTAACTTAAATACACAAGAGCATAAGGGAATTAAAACTGTTTTAATTCATGACCGATTGAACCTTTTCTACTAACAAAAGTAGTTTTCAACTGAGCAAAAATTCTCGATCGCTAAAAATATTTTTACACCGATTGAACTTTTTGACAGATCAAAATTTCTGAAGATACTAGACCTCGACTTCTGCCGCTGTTTCAATCATTCATTGTCAGTTTTTGACAGGGGGGTTTGTATTTCGCTAGCTTGAATGACATCTGTGTTTTTTATCTTATCTGCTAGGCCAAGTAAAAAAACAAATGTTTCTCGTCCCACCCGCTTCGGTTTTTGGGACCACTTTTCTTTTTTTTAATATTTGATATTGGAACGAACAACAACCAACAGGCGTTACTCCTCAATTAAGTACAAACTCTTACTAGGATCAAAAGAATATATGTTTAATGCAAAGCCTCCTTACATACACATGAATAAAGGGACAGTTTATGTAATTTAATTATGTACTAGTGCGTGGAAAAAAGCAACAACTGTTTTTGACTGATTTTATTTATCCACTTTTCGACTTGGAAGCCTTTTGCCGGTTAAATCTGCGAGACCTTAAAACAAGCCCTGAATGCTTTAGAGAGGAATATTTCCTTCGCAGTCGCTATTTCAGCCGAAGTTTTGTCGTTCGTCACCATTTTATTTCTTCTATGTCGCCATTTAAAGGCCGTATCGCTTGTCGGAATTTACCCTAACAGGGCCTCGCAAATGCATGCTTTCGTTTTAGTGTTGCTGTAGGTCACGGTTGTAGAAAGTGTACGTTTATTTGAGGAAAACGTCATAACAACGAAAATGTTCGCACGGGTTCATTTTCGAACAAAAAAGGGTCCATTTTTTTTCTTTCTGAGAAATGTATAGTCCGTATGTTTGCTTAGGAAAATAACACCAAATACAATACATTTAATAGTTTGACTATCCGCCTTTAAACTAAATGAGCAATGTTTCGTTGCTCGCGTCTTGCATGTCGGTCAACCTCATCGTGATATCATATCATGGAGACGAACTTGTTCGCCCGTCTTCAATACAAGTAGTTTCTCATGCAAAATATTAAGTCCGAAAATTGTTTAAGAACTGATCGTTTTTTGGTCCGAAGATTATCGCCCGAATTAAAAAAGTACTTATAAAAAATATATTTTTTAAACAAATGATAACAAATTACCTTTAATCCTGTGTAACTGAAATTTTCTTCCTTTGTAAAGTTTATAAAACCAACAAATCGATCAGAGTCGCTCAGCTCACATTTGAATCTCTGGGCGTTATTTATTGTAGTTCCAAAGTTGTAAGATCGACATCGCTCTTCCTCGACGCACTCAAGTCGACATGAACCTTGTGACTTAACTTCTGTTTCTTTTATCACGCTTCCGTTGAGCCTTTGTCCTGCTATCGCTTTAGCGAAGTTAACAGCTTTCATACCAGGCTTTGAAATACGACTTATTCCGTACACAGCCGTCCAGACAAGAATTATTAGCCAGAGATGCATGTTCAATCTTCAATGATTGTTTAACTAGAATGTGTTAAGGAGTATGAATATATAACTCCAGCTTACTGGGTTGCAGCTGTAAAGTAAGTGAATTCTTATAATTAATTTTATGAATACTTCACTGCCTTTTTTTATGGATGACAAGTTGTCTAGTTGTCTTCACTCTGACTGGATATGGTGAAGCGTGCGTACGTGACAAAATACTTCTATTATTGCCTCTTTTTGGTTGCTCTTGCGCAAAGAAATTAATTGCCATCCGCCAGCACGACATTCCCCCTCATTTTATTGGCTGAGATCCCTGCAGGTGGGAATTAAAAGCCCAGGGGGGGGGGACTCGCATATGAAAGTGACGGGGATGCTCGTCGTCTCGCTTAGGGGTGTAAATTTCGGATTTTTGGTCTCGCTTAGGGTGTTCCGGAAAAAACGCCAATATTTTTAGCCAAAATGGTCTCGTTTAGGGTTACACACGAAAAAATATACAAATATAAATTCTATTCTTAGTTTTTTGGTATCTTTTAGGGGTCAAGAAAAGCTTGAGCCACACCCAGATTGGTCTCTTTTAGGGTTCTTTTCCAAATTTCCGACGAGCATCCCCGTCCGTTTCATATAGGAGTCCCCCCCCCCCCCCGGGATTAAAAGCAGCATCCATCACAAATTGTAATGAAACTGCCTACAAACTATATGGGCTTACCCGCTCTTAAACACCTCTTGCCTATCAAGTCTTGGGTTAGTTTTTGGATATGGGAAAAAATATGTGTGTGATTAAGGAAAGGCAATAGTGAAAAGCTTTACTCACCTAAACGATTCAAAGCGAGCGCTAATCCGCTATGTGCCTTGGAGGCACTTAATTTATTTAATAGAAATAATCTTCTTTCTCTTAGTTCGTTTGTTCAATATCACCCTTGAGCTAAATTTAGTATTGTTGTTGGAATTTCATCAACCAAATTGTCAACTAAACCAAAGACAAGCAGAGCTAACCTACGTTTGTAAGACAAACAGCTTACGTCATAAAATATACTCCTAAATCCCCTGATTGGCACTACGGAGTCTCACTCGGCCCCAGTCTTATCTTTCGAGAAAATTGCAAGACGCGAAGGACGGTGTGATGTCTCTCTTCCTTCTCTGCCTTCTTCCCATCGTTCTCCGCGCCTGAAATTCTTCATTCATAAGAGAGGACTGGCGACGAGTCAACAACGGGGGCTTCACAAGAATTGCTTTTACCAGATACACTGCAAGCAGTTCGTTTTTCTATTTTACTCTATTTTATGGCAGACAGTTAACTGTTAGAAAAGTCAGTGGAGAGCGGTGATTTGCATAATTTGCAAGATGATCTGTAGGAAAGAGGGACAAATAAATCCTTATTATGAGTCGCGCGATCGCCTACCCGAGGATCAAGATAAAAGGTTTCTTTGTGGAATCAGTCTGAAAGAATTTATGGTCATTCTAGGGAATCCCTAGCGAACCTGAATCAGAGTCCACGACTTTGGCGTGCTAAAGCTGTTCCTGTGAGGCCGGTATGGAGGTGAATCTCTAACACCTCAACAAAGGAAGAAACAGTACCTCGGTTACCTGCAGTGTGTACAATTATGAATTTTCGACAAAGAAAACACTAAGCAGTGAAGTTCTTTTCGCTTAGGGAGTAAGCTTAAAGCACGATTAGCATGCGGATGGATTCTCATTACTTGATAAAACAGCATGCTTGCTACCACAGTTTACAAATGCATGCGTTAGGCTATCAAAAAATGTTTTGTTTCCCATCGCTCCGATCCAATTTTTTAAACAAGTTAGAAATAAACCCCCTATTCATTGCCTCCTCTCTTCTAATGTTTTTTTTTTTTACAGATTTCATTCATTTTAATACACCCTAAAAAGACTCTGACGTGTAAATCAACCTTTTATCAGGATTGCCTTAATGATATTTGCATGGAAATCATCCAAAAAGATAGCACCTGTCCGGATACCGTCTGGTTGTATGTGATCACTTAAATACATTTGCTTCATCTTGCCTTTTTCACATCAGTAATGGTCAATAATTCATAGTTAGGGTTAGCCAACATTTTAAATTCTCAGATTACACCTCGTCAGTAACTCGTTAACTTAGCTCTTATGAAATTCATGTCCTCAACCTAAGTAATCAGCTTATAAATCATGGTACCCACTTTTTTCGGGTATTGAAGAAGCACTACCACAATCAACTGCCTTAAATAGAAATGCAAATAAAACTTGCAAAGTATGAAAAGCAAAACTATAAACCTTTTACTCGGCGTGACGTGTGGGTCAGTGCAGTTCTTACAATAACTGTTCAGTCTCAATCCCACGCCGAAACCTATAAAAAAAATTCTTGGGACGTGCAGATTTGCTCACACTATATGATAGGCGTTTACAAGATATAGCAACGCTTATGGATAAGGTCAAGAACGGGTTTGCACCAGACAACGTCTCTGCCCTTGTCGTCCGCAAAGACCCTACACACTCGCTTAGAAACAGTGATTTTGTCTTACCGCGTTTTGATACTAAACAGTACGGGAAACATTGTATCAGATATCTTGGACCATTACTATAGTCAAAACTAAGCAAAGATCTGAAAAAACTCGCCAACAGTACAAAAATCAGAAAACTGAATCTATCGGACTGAATGTACAAGAAAATAAAAGTAACTGCTGTAAGCTCTGTAGTGCATAGAAAATATTGTAAATATTAGCTTTTAGTTAATTATTTTAAATGATTTTAGCCTCAGTATTTTTTTTAAGTATTAATAGTTTTTGTTATGAAATTTAGCGATATAAAATCACGACGTCTCGACCTCTCCGAGGTCATTTTCAAGTGCGAATAAAAATATAAAATTAGCATAAATATATTAAAATAGTAAAATAGGCAAAATTGTCACGAACGCTGAAAAGCGATAAAATATGTAAAAATAAGTGACAAAATATTAATGAAGTTAAAAGGGTTAAAAAACTTAAAAATACAGAAACAATAAGAGTAATTAAAAAGAAAAACCGACCTAAACAAATAGTTTTGCGCGGATGGAATCGCATTGTTTGTTCAGAGTTGGTTTCAGTTCTTTGATAAAAAACATTTCATAAATAAGGCAGTCAAACTTGCTCTGACACTTCTTCAAAATTCTAAAAAACTGCGCGATGTCATCTGGGGCCATATCGTGTTGTTCCTTTAGGTGAGTACCAATGGCCGATCCGTCAACTGTGAGACCGCAGTTGAATTCTTAAGAGGTATATTCGGAGAGTTTGGAGAATTGAAAGAAACTCGCCCTAATTCGATTTTTTTTTATTTCGCCAAAACATTGCTTTAGCTGAACTTATTCGAGGAAAAATAGTTTTAAGTTTCAGCGTTTTATTTTACGGGCGAAATTTAAAAAGTTTTGAAGTGTTTGAAATTTGGATACAATGGCCGTTTTCGCCGCTTTGAAGGTTCAAATTTTCACACTTCTTTGAGAAAACAGCAGAGGCGATTAAACAATCCTATTAAAACGAAACTAAGCACAAATATTATTTTACCCTTACACTTTAAAGCCGCGTAATAATTTTCTCAAATTGTTACTTGTAGCTTTTGAACTGGGCGTATTAATTCAGTCGCCATTTGTGTCTCGCCCACGAAGGACAAAATAAGGCCAACTTTGACTACTGTAAATGGCCACTGGTATATATCATTTGGTCAAATTATTTACATGTTTAGAAACCTTTGTTATTGGTCTTTACACCAGGAAAGTTTCAGCGCTGGGAATCCAATATTTTTTTGTCAGTAAAATAAACTGTCATGGCATATTAGCGAGTTGTATTTTATGCAAATTACACGGTTAAAATACATTTCACAATGAAATCACTAACAAGAATGAACGACTCACCGCTACTTATCCTTGTTTATGCTGCTGAGCATTTGCTGACGATATTACTTCAACTTCCAGTGTCCTGCTGAGTCTTTTGACAAAATATATCCGGTGATGATCACCAATAAACTCGACAGCAGGAAATTTGATATCCGCGAATTGACATCTGAGTGGCGCTGATTTGCCCAGTTTTCATCGCTCTCTTTAAAAGTCTTTTGAAAACATGGTAAACTATGCACTTCTAACTGCAAAATCATCAGTTTTTATCGATACATTGACGACTTCCAGGAGAATTATTTGTTTAGAAATGCGTGAGCGAAGAAATTGGACTGACCTTTGAATTGACCCCCGCGTCGTCACGATACTTCCTTCCGTCACGGTACTTAAAATGAAACAAATGAAAAGATTTTCAAAAGATTGTATAAACAGTACACTTATTCTTGATTAGAAAAAAAGTTAACAAAGCTTTTGGAGGTTTTTCATAATTATATTATTATATGTACATGTTTCAGGAAGTTGCAACATCGCACATGTCGTAGTTTTACTACTAATCAAATTATAACTTTCGCAACAAGGCTACGGGCTACAATAAATTACGGCTGGTTAGTGGAAACATAGGCGTACGAGGCGGGGGGGGGGGGGGGGGGCGAGGGGGGCTGCAGCCTCAACCTCAACCATTACGTTCAAAACAAATTACATCAACAGGAAAAGTATTGAAATATACCTAACTTTGTGGTTCAAAAGTCCAAATTTCTCATTCATCTGCTTTCGTTTCCCGTCGCAAATTGATATAATCATGTTCGATTTTTCTCGCAATTTCTGCGTGACCCCTCAGTTTGATTCAGTTGCAATCAGCGTTTCTATAGCTTGAGCGTTTGCGCACGATCGATGGATTTAGTGCAAGACCTTGAAACAAAGCTGCTTAAATGTAATGAAGCTAATGCTTTCGACTCAGATGTTTAGTTCTCATGATCAGGGCTAGCTTAAAACTTTCAACGAAAGGTTTTAAACCCCATTCATCCCTGAATGTTTTACACGCTTTTCTATTTCTTTTAAATGTGGGGAAAACAATGTAAATTGGCTCCCCAAAATTAATTTATTTTTTGCTTAACTAAAATGAATAAATGGAAAATTTTCGAAAAAGAATTCAGTGTATTGACACCTTCGGACGACGCCACGGAATTAATAAAAGAACAAAGCAAGCAGGTGAAGTTTGTACACAACTATTTCATTGCACGTTTTATTTTCTATTTTATATGCCTCTTTTTTCGGCCTTCAACCCATGCCATTTTTTTCGGGCAAAAAGGTCTCCGCCCCACCCCCCCCCCCCCCCCAGGACCGGAGGTGCCGCGCCCGTACGCCTATGAGTGGAAATGGTTTGTTTTTGGACCTACTTTTGCGTATGGCATCTTTATCGTGTGGTTTCTCCGCTTTACTGGATGACGCGACCGCCTGTGGATCAAGCAGGGACTATCCGGGCCAAGAAGAATATTTATCATTGAGAGATTGTAATAGAGACATCACGGGACATCGTCAGTTATACGGCCTAAGTGGAGATGATTAATATTCCCTTGATAGTGAATGGAAGTTGTTGTTAGCTAGAGCAGGTAACGCTTCACTTTGTCTTCTTAATAGCATCTTGTCATCAATCGTGCCCGGATTTTCTCAGTTTTCTTGCTGACAGAACAGCGGAAATGGAGCAAGTGGCAAACTTAAACGCGAACCTCGCGCACGCCCACGCGAGAAGCGTGCTTGTTTTGGATGCTAAAAGATCTAACCAGCTTACACTGCTTACAGCGTGTTCATTGCTTCTCTATGTTTGGACAGGTTGTGTTCGCATCACTCCTGTTGACAGATATTTTCAGGAGTCAGAATATCGACAGAAGGTTGCAGGATCGCTATGCCCGGGTGGGCGGGATACCCCAAAAAGCTTTATACGGGGAGGCTCCACTCCGAAGGCTAACTCCTTATCCCTTTATATACCACTTTGACAGAAATTAAACCCTTTTCGTATACCTTTTACTGAAAAAGGTATCCCTTTCATACACCTGAAAGACCTGGCACTACACTTAGAACACGACGTTGTCTTGTCGTTTTCAGGGAGAGCCATAAATTGCAACTGTTCGAAATATTTTAATTAAAGACCCTTTTAAAAACCAAAATGACAGATTTCCATGCCCTTTCGTATACCTAAACTTGTGAAATCCTTGCCCTTTTAAAAAAGGTACCCTTTCCGGGCGGAGCCTCCCCATATAGGCCATTTTAGGGGTAATATGGGGGGAGTATTCGTTGTTAAAATTTGTTTTGTCACCAGTCGAGTCTAGTCAGTTACTTTGCACCCCCTCCTAAGAAAAATCCTGGATCCGCCCCTGCGGAGCTGCTTAAAAACTAAAGAATCATGCATATCTTTTATTTTTTTATTGGTATTGATATTTCGAAACAGAAATACAAGGTTACTGTACAGCCTTGTTATCCGACTCTTGCATAAGATCTTCTTTTGCTTTGCTGATTGGACGTGTATGAAAGTGTCCGTTTTTCTAATACACTTTGAGGGGCGTAGCCAGCTTTTTGAATTGCTGTAGCCTTGGTCAATCTAAAGTGATCATTTTCGAGATGTTATTGGCGGAGGAGGTCCGCCGAGGAAGTTTTTTTGGATCAAGAATCTCGAAAATGCCTTCTCCATCATTTTGTTCCGATGTTATGTGTATTTTACAGCACCCGGCTAAACTATAAAATTTTATAGGAAGGAATTGCGCCAATTATCACTTATTCCAAAAGAAACCGTGTACTCGTCTTTTCCGGCGTATGCGATTGTGTGTATGTCTGTCACCTGGCTACTTTAGAAGGCTCTCTATAAAAGCGAATGCTGTGTAGAATGTGGCCAAATGTGAAATAAGGAAAAAGAACCGTAAGACTGAAAATAGATTTGATTTTTAGACTGGAAATTAAAAGGATAAAGCAACGACAAAAATATAGCTAGCGACGCAAAGCGTGACTGATTACAGGTTTGCGTTGCTGCCAATTAAAACGCTTATTAAAGTGCTTGTGGGACCGATAGCTTAAAAAGGGAGATAATCAGTTCCTCATTGTTACAAATTCATACTTATATACTTTTTATTTAGACGTGCATAGAAGATTTTATGTGCACGCTATAATCACGTCCACATAAAAATGAATCTAACAGCACGGTATACAAATACGCGCTGCGGATTTCATGTTTCCTTTTTGCCTTTTATTTAAAAAAAAAAAATTAACATTTATTTTATGTATTTTCCGACACAACATGACCTATGGAGGTAATAAATACTTCTTCGACAGCAGAAGCGAGTCGAAGTGAGATACAGAAGATAGTCACAACATTAGTTCAAGTTTATAATCATTTTACTTTCGGAGGTATTTTAAAAACATTGTAATTGTTTAACAGAAAAAGTTCTAATAAAAGACTTTGCTATTTTTCGCAATCTAGACAAGTGTAGTGTTACGATTTTTTAACAAGGTATCTTATATGTGATATGTCACTCTTTCAATTTTTACATTTTTAATTTAACGCGTGACGGAAGGAAGTAACGTGACGACGCGGGGGTCAATTCAAAGGTCAGTCCAATTTCTTCGTTCACGCATTTCTAAACAAAGAAGAACATTGAGAAGCTTGAGAAGCTTAAAATCGGGCGCTTTGCCTTGAAAGGCAGGGTTCAGTACAGCAGAAACCACGAAGCAGTTACTTAAGTAGCACTCAGTCCGACTGTGTTTGTGTAAGTCACAGGGCTTGCATGAGCTGTATTAGTGTGCATAATATAATATCTAGAACGTTGTCGAGATTGCATTATTACTTAATGACATGATGGTTTCAATTTATAAATGTATCTCACACAATACAAATAAACGATTGAAGTAGACGACTAGACAATGTAAAGTTTGACTTAGAAAAGTGCAGTGTATTGGTAATACTGTAAGGTGCGGTTTCACCTGACGCTCGTGTGCTTTTCGGTATTTTCCAGGCATTGCACTTTGATGGGACAGTACTACAACTGTTTACCGGGGAACTACTATTGTCAAGAAAATGATCACAACTTGTTGATGAATGATTGAACATTTGTTTCATACCATTACTGTAATAGCAATTGATGAAGGCTTTTAGTACTGAACCAAAGTATAAGGACTGGGAAATACTGAAACCCATTATCAGCCACCTTAAACGGAAATATCTTGTTGGTGTTTCAAGGAATACAAGGAAACTTCACTCATCCCATGTATCTATGTATTGCGGTATTTTGTAATTTTTTGAGTGATTTTTGGGGATGTTTGGCAGGTGATAGTTTTTTTAAAAGAATTAGTAAAATTTAGACAACTAAGAAATATTGAAAATTTAATGTGAATTTAACATTGGAATTTGAAGTTAGAAATTGGCAGACGGACACCAAACAGTCCCGTGACATCCTGGAGTGTTTTTGCATGGGGGTCAACTGTGTGATGATGTTTCCATTTTTTTCTTCAATCCCCACTGATAAAGAACTGTTGTTGGTGTTATGTTGGTGTTATCACATGTCAAGCCTTTAACAAGGTATGAAAGAACACAAGGATATAAATTATTCTGGTGCTCAATTTTTGCGTAACTAAAATTAATGTTACTCAAATTCCTGATGGATTCTGTCTTAAACTGTTACGAGCTTAGTATTTCCAAATTATTGCATGTCAATGTAAGGCAAGACAAGACATGCCTTGGTTCTTATGTAATTCTCTTAAAAACACATAAGATATTGACTATAATTTTGTCTGTGCTATGGCAATTCACAGTGGGGTGGTCTTGATGTTTCTTTAACTTGTAGACTGGACTGGACTAGTAAAACGCGGACTTGTAAAACGCCTCTAGACACAATCATCTTACGGCTCTCTTCAATACATAATGTCTCAAAAAAACAGTAACCTCAGAAAGAAGTCAGAAGCAAATAAGGTCGAAAACCGAATTTGAACATATAACGGCAAATGTTCTAATGTCACGAACGTAGGAGTCGTGTAGGCCCGTCACCTTTATTTACCACATACTGCCCCCAAATTAAAACAGTACCCTCAGAAAGAAGTCAGAAGCAAATAAGGTCGAAAGACCGAACTTAAACATTTAACGGCAAATATTCCAATGTCACGAACGTAGGAGTCGTGTAGGCCCGTCACCTTTATTTACGATTGACTGTTGATTTCTGGACGGGCCCCGTTCTACCTCGTGCGAGCAATACAAACGACTGCACTCAACAGACGTCAAGTAGTGGAAAGAAAGAAACATATGCACACAACTCATAGCATCAATCCCGTTGTTTTAGTAGGGGTTTGCACAACGAACATGTGCTATACTGCAAAAACATCTCCACGCTAAAACAGACCATAGAGTGCTCAAAAAAGCTAGAAATATGCCGTCGAAGAAACACACAAGAGCTTCAAACACAAATTGTTTCGCTCGCTAAACCGTTTAGTTTCCGTTTAGTGTCCGCGTTCTACAAGTCCGTGCTTAACAAGCCCTCGTTTTACAAGTCCGCGTTTTACAAGTCCGCGTTTTACTAGTCCTCGTTTTACAAGTCCGCGTTTTACTAGTCCGCGTTTTACTAGTCCGCCTTTTACAAGTCCGCGTTTTACTAGTCCGCGTTATACTAGTCCGCGTTTTACAAGTCCGCGTTTTACTAGTCCGCGTTTTACTAGTCCAGTCCAGTCCTCGAAATACAGTATGCCAAAACTCCCCGCCCTCTAAAGATAAGTCCTTGACGGTTCTTGTCGTTTTTCGGTGCCTATTCATCTTCGGCATCTTTCTCATCCACCTCTCGTTCTGTCCTGTGTCTGTCATCACACGAAAGAAAAGCTGATTCTCAAAAAATCTGCCACAAAAGGAAATTGACAAAAACAATATGAAAACCATATATCGAAAGTTTCTTATTCTAAAATTTTATCATACGTCTTAATTCAGAGCTACAAAGAAGTTCCTCCTTTTGAGTTATTGATACTGTTCTTACAGTACCTCTTTCCACTAGCGAAATTTTACAAAATTCCTTCGCGGCGAAAAGGTAGCGCGAATCCAGAACAGACTCCAATCGAGAGTGGGTTAATTCTAGATTACTATTAATTAACTATTACAACATTCATTTTTAAAATAGTTTCCCAAGCCGACTAAGCTAACTAAACGTCGAGTGTATCTTTCAGTAAACAAAACATGCCGTTATGACGCCGGAAATCCAGCTCACGCATACTATACCCCGTGACTCACGCAAACCTCCGACTTACGTGCTACTACAGTCATTCCTTTCTAAACATTTTTTTTTGACCACCACCGTACCTTTCTACCCAAAAAACTCATGAAACCGCCCGGTTTTAACCTGTTTTAACCTTTCAAAAATTAGAGCGTTCGAAACTAAATAAGATCCGTAATCACAAACAACATACAGCCGTTTACCAGCACTCTTTAAAACTCCTGAAACCCTTCAAAATCAGGCAAAATAAATCTTTGAAATAACCTTTATCAATGTTTCTTATTTTTTATTCAGTTCTATAAAATGCCTTTCATACACTACTGTCAAACAAAAATTTCAATTTCCTCAAAGTTTCAAGACAAAAGAATAACAAATATTTCGTGCACAATGTAATTTGATTAAGCCAATATTATCACGTCTAAAAATACTTCAAGCAATTCAGTGAAAACCCGTTTTTTTTTCGTATCAACGAAAACCACTTTCGAATAATCAATACATGAAAATAACAATAAGATCAAAAGGAAGAAAGGAACCTTTCTAATTATTTGAAGACTTTCAAAGCCGTGATATTATGCATCCAATCCGCGATAAAATTTAATTACAACAAAATCCAAGTTCTCATTTTGAATTCCATTTTTTTTCAGTTGATACCTTTATCCAACTTGTGAAAAATTCCATCAAGTTCCTATTAATACTGTACATTCCCAATGTTTTGCTCAGGTCTTCAGAAGCGTCTTACTAACCAAATCTAAAATAATTCCAAAACATGCTGTACAAACATTCTACTCTTTGTGACAAACGACTTGACGACCAATTGTTCGAAATGAAAATCGACACAGTTCTTCCTAAATAAAAAAAAAGTTTTACGGCGGAGTCAGGCTCAAAAAATATACCGCAAGATCACACCCCCATTCATAGTCAGAAACCAGCAAACCATCTAGTTTGCTAAAAAAAAACACTGCGTGACATCAATGACGTTACCTTTTTCATTTACAAAAATAACTTTAACTTGTCAAAGTAAGTGCAATTTCACAATGGTGAATATATCGGCCCAGTTCTCGGCCGGGTCCAGTTCTCGGCCACTTTGTGTTTAACGCGTCTTTTCACACTCCAGTTGAATCAAAAAGAAAAGGTATTTCCTTCAAACGATAGACTGATTCATGTGCTTTAAGTATCTTGAGTTTGATCGTTCAATTCGATATAGAAAGCTCACACGTCGAGTTTACGCGGAGGTAGTTGTTTGTTTACGGTTCCAAATTCATGGATGTAGTTAAATTCGTATTTTATCCAAAAGCCCCCACCATACGAGCTAATTTTTGGCATGTGAAACGTAGAATAATTCAGCTTTCTGCTTTAGTTAACTTTTCGTTGAACCGTTGTATTTTTTGGTCTTAATTTACTTCGAAATTTTTTCTTGCAACGTTTGCGTATTTGCCAGTTCTCGGCCACCCTGCTCGCTATCACAGCTTAGCGCTTGGTTTTTAATATAATTTCATCTGCTGCTGCCAGAATGAAAGAAATAAATGTTTTAAAAATAAAGTTCAATCTTATCTCTAAGTTTTGAGCTGACTCTTGTCTTGTCTATTATTTTACAACACCTAAATATTTCAAGACCTTTTCACTGCAAAATAAACCATCTAAATGCACGGGTCACACAATGCGGTTTTGCCAGAACCTGCACATAGGCAACTAGGCGCGTTAAAATCCTTCTTTTCTAAAGTAAAACAAAGCATCATAAAAATAATTTGGGATCGATATAGTATAAATAGGTTTACAGAGTGATTTTATGACTGTGAAAATTAATTGAGCATTTTTTTACAGATAATTACGCACAAGCTTTTTAGTGGCTGAGAACTGGGCCAAGGTGGCCGAGAACTGGGCCCACAAATGGAGCTTTTATTTTTATTATTGCTCGGGCAAATTAATTTTTGACCGGTCGATAGCTTTACACCAAAAAGCTGAATAATGTAGCTAGCTCTGGGAGAAATTTCAAGTTCCTGCGGTTCTTCTGAGGTAAGAAATACAAGTTTACGTCAAAAGTGGCCGAGAGCTGGGCCAAGGTGGCCGAGAACTGGGCCCACAAATGGAGCTTTTATTTTTATTATTGCTCGGGCAAATTAATTTTTGACCGGTCGATAGCTTTACACCAAAAAGCTGAATAATGTAGCTAGCTCTGGGAGAAATTTCAAGTTCCTGCGGTTCTTCTGAGGTAAGAAATACAAGTTTACGTCAAAAGTGGCCGAGAACTGGGCCAAGGTGGCCGAGAACTGGGCCCACAAATGGAGCTTTTATTTTTATTATTGCTCGGGCAAATTAATTTTTGACCGGTCGATAGCTTTACACCAAAAAGCTGAATAATGTAGCTAGCTCTGAGAGAAATTTCAAGTTCCTGCGGTTCTTCTGAGGTAAGAAATACCAATTTACGTCAAAAGTGGCCGAGAACTGGGCCAAGGTGGCCGAGAACTGGGCCCACAAATGGAGCTTTTATTTTTATTATTGCTCGGGCAAATTAATTTTTGACCGGTCGATAGCTTTACACCAAAAAGCTGAATAATGTAGCTAGCTCTGGGAGAAATTTCAAGTTCCTGCGGTTCTTCTGAGGTAAGAAATACAAGTTTACGTCAAAAGTGGCCGAGAACTGGGCCCCATACTGTACTTTGCACCGTAAGCTTTTTTCTCTGTCCTTCCGCCGAAGCAAAAAAACAAAACCTGATTACACATTAACCCAAAAGTCGACCAAGTGTGCCTGCAACGATTTCCTGTCAAAACTAAAATGAAAACCATTGCGGTATGCGTCACCCGTAGCGGTTTTGTAGCAACCCCGAGCTATCCCCGTCTTTTTGGCCGCGCCAGGAGACTACGCTCTAGGACGACCAAAGGGTAAACCTTAAATCGGCCACGCCCGATTAATAATTCTCCTGGAAGTCGTCAATGTATCGATAAAAACTGATTATTTTGCAGTTAGGAGTGCATAGTTTACCATGTTTTCATAAGACTTTTAAAGAGAGCGATGAAAACCGGGCAAATCAGCGCCACTCAGATGTCAATTCGCGGATATCAAATTTCCCGCTGTCGAGTTTATTGATGAAGTGGTCGTTGGTTTACGCTCGTGCAAGTTCATCATCACCGGATATATTTTGTCAAAAGACTCAACAGGACACTGGAAGTTGAAGTGATATCGTCAGCAAATGCTCAGCAGCATAAATAAGGATAAGTAGCGGTGAGTCGTTCATTCTTTTTAGTGATTTCATTGTGAAATGTATTTTAACCGTGTAATTTGCATAAAATACAACCCGCTAATATGCCATGACAGTTTATTTTACTGACGGAAAAATATTGGATTCCCAGAGCTGAAACTTTTCTGGTGTAAAGACCAATAACAAAGGTTTCTAAACATGTAAATATTTTGACCAAATGATATATACCAGTGGCCATTTACAGTAGTCAAAGTTGGCCTTATTTTGTCCTTCGTGGGCGAGACACAAATGGCGACTGAATTAATACGCCCAGTTCAAAAGCTACAAATAACAATTTGAGAAAATTATTACGCGGCTTTAAAGTGTAAGGGTAAAATAATATTTGTGCTTAGTTTCGTTTTAATAGGATTGTTTTAACGCCTCCGCTGTTTTCTCAAAGAAGTGTGAAAATTTGAACCTTCATAGCGGCGAAAACGGCCATTGTATCCAAATTTCAAACACTTCAAAACTTTTTAAATTTCGCCCGTAAAATAAAACGCTGAAACTTAAAACTATTTTTCCTCGAATAAGTTCACCTAAAGCAATGTTTTGGCGAAATAAAAAAAATTCGAAAAATTCTCCAAACTCTCCGAATATAGCTCTTAAAGCTTTGTCAAAACTTTGATCTGACACAGACATTCGCAAGAGTCGACAAGACCAAATCTGAAAAATGGAATAGATCTTCCACTGATTTTGAGCGGAATGTTATTGCTGAAGAGCTTCGCCAGAAAACCAAACAAACTGCGGAGTTGAAGAAGGAAATCAGTGATGTTTACCAGGAAATCAAGGAAGAATGCTCGCCGCTTCGCTTCATCTGCATTCTGAAAACGATCGTAACCCTTCGCAACGAGCAATACCAACACCTAATGAGTGGTCATACCAAAAAGATCTCAAGACTTCTGGCCGCCGATACGAACATCGATGAGCACATCAAGAACATATCCTCGTACAGGCTCTCGTTTTTCCAAAAGCTGGTATTGTGTCGAGGGCTTAACTTTTCTCTCCCACAACGAATATCACCGAGAGAAATCCTAGCAACCTTTGAAAAGGCATATTGGAAACTAGAACCGAAGCTTAGCAGCGACGATAAAGAATTAGCAGCGGCAATATTACGATCGATTGCCCTTAATTACAGCGAACGCAAAGGTCCAGCACCACCTAAAGCAATGCTGCGAGCAATAGGCCAGCTTAAGAAGAGAGATGACATCGTTGTTACCAAGCCTGATAAGGGCTCAGGAGTAGTCGTGATGGACAAAACTGACTATGTGCGTCTGTTGAAGGAGTCATCCATTAATGACGAGACAAAGTTCACGCCTGTAGGCCTTGAGAGACCAAGAACACGAGGAAGACCTCCGAAGCATTTCCATCCGTTGCTTCAGAAAGAGAAAGAGTTATCCTCGGTGGTACAAAGAATCTTGCCCAAAGCTATTGCTGATTCAGTAATCCAGAAAGGCTCGAGACTTGCCCATCTTTATGGTTTGCCAAAAACCCACAAGAAGAAGCTAGCCATGCGTCCGATACTGTCGGCTACTGGAACATACAATTACAAGCTTGCAAAGTGGCTGGATGAAAAGTTGAAACCCTTGTCCGTCAACGACCACACCGTCAGTGACATTTTCTAATTCGCCAATGAACTCCATGGGATGGAAATCAACGACCATGACATCTTAGTGTCATATGACGTATCTTCACTTTTCACCAACGTACCTGTAGATGAAACCATTGAAAACATCGCAGAAAGAGCCGTTGAAAACGACTGGTTTAACAAAGAACACAATCTTAACATCACGAAGTCGGATCTGATTGAGTTGTTACGAGTTGCGACGAAAAATCAGCTTTTCCAGTTCGAAGGAAGCCTTTTCGAACAGGTGGACGGTGTTGCTATGGGTTCGCCACTGGGACCTCTCATGGCTAACACATTCATGTGCAACATCGAGAAACAATTAGAAACCAGAAACGAGATGCCTGCCTTCTACAAACGCTATGTCGATGATACGCTTAGCGCAATGCCTGATGTAGAAACAGCCTCTGAGTTCTTAATTACGTTAAACAACAGTCATCCTTCTATCAACTTCACAATGGAGCTTGAAGAAAACGGCAGACTCCCCTTCTTGGGAATGGATATCATCAGGAATGGATGCCATTTAGACATGAAGGTGTACCGAAAGCCTACGGACACCGGGCTATTGTTACACTATCATAGCCATGTGGCTGTAAGATATAAACGATCACTATTGAACACCATGCTCAACCGTGCATTCAAGCTCTCTTCTTCGTGGAAATTGTTTCATCAAGAGTGTGAACGCCTCAAAGTGACCTTTTCCCGTCTGCGCTACCCAGACGAACTT
Organism: Oculina patagonica; assembly: GCF_052425735.1. Classification (NCBI taxonomy): domain Eukaryota; kingdom Metazoa; phylum Cnidaria; class Anthozoa; order Scleractinia; family Oculinidae; genus Oculina; species Oculina patagonica. The sequence goes on from NC_135758.1 coordinate 13,347,320, forward strand.
GTACAGTCAACCATCCGTCAATTTATTGAGTCTAAAGTGTCCGAGGGTGCACCTACCCAACAAAACGATCTTGAGAAGCAAGACCCAATCAGAATCGTGCTGCCTTTCCAAGACCAGAAATCTGCAAATTCGGTCCGCAGACAACTTGGAGACCTCAGCCGGAAGATCAAGGTAGACATCAGCCCCGTGTACACGAGTCGGAAAATCAAGGATGAAATCAAAGTGAGGGAAGACAAGCCACCCCTTGTGAATCAACAATGCGTTGTGTATAATTTTCAGTGTAACCTGTGTGATGCAGGGTATGTCGGATACACGTGCCGACATCTTCACCAACGGATTGAAGAACACAAGGGATCGGTCATTGGTACTCACCTAAAGGAACAACACGATATGGCCCCAGATGACATTGCGCAGTTTTTTAGAATTTTGAAGAAGTGTCAGAGCAAGTTTGACTGCCTTATTTATGAAATGTTTTTTATCAAAGAACTGAAACCAACTCTGAACAAACAATGCGATTCCATCCGCGCAAAACTATTTGTTTAGGTCGGTTTTTCTTTTTAATTACTCTTATTGTTTCTGTATTTTTAAGTTTTTTAACCCTTTTAACTTCATTAATATTTTGTCACTTATTAGTGTAGTGTTTGAACTACACTTATGCGGTGGTTGTGGGTGAGGTAAAAGTGCTACCGGGATAACGCTAGGTGTGGACTAATGCGCACTGAAGTAGAACAAGCGTGCCATTCATTTCGAAAGATCGGCTTTCAAATAGCATGCGTTGCAGCCGCAGTGTCACAAAATCCTCGGGCTACTTTCAAAAGATCGCATGTAATTATATGCAAGATTAAAATCCTCGCGTTTTCAGGTATAAATTGCAAGAATTTCTTGTCTTTTGCCTCTAAAGAAACAGCAAAAACTTCGAGTTGGCAAGTAAAGTTTCTTTGATAAGGAGGACATGGGGGTTTGCTGTGTTGCGGTGTTGCCCATTTCTTTATGCGGTGAATCAAATTAAATCTTGCGGTGTTGCGGTGATCTCAAACCCTGCGGCATGCGATGTTTGTGTTTTTTAACCTACGGTGTTCGGTGAAACGAAATTATTAGCGGTGTTACGGTTTCTTGTCTAACACTTGCAGAACTACATTTTATAATAAATTATCTCTGTTATCTTCGTTAATCCGCCCTTATATGTTAAATTTATAACAAAATACAGCCAATAATATTGCGGTGACGGTATTTCATCAAATTTTCTTGCGGTGATGTCGTGTTTATGTATTATTTTTGCGGTGTTGCGGTGTTCAGGGTCCCCCCATGTCCCCCTCTTTGATTTGTCAAGCATGAAAGCAAAAGTTTCTAAATTTTAAGCAACATGAGCTTTTCCTGACGCCGACAATCCGTCACGCAAATTGAACATTTCTGAAGTATTTCCTTCCATGAATGGAAATTTTGTTTCAGAGCGGAATATTTCCTAAGAAGAAACTTTTCAAACCGTGAGACATTAAAACAAGAGCACGAGACAGAGTGCCGTGTGAAATCTTCGCAGTAAAAAAAAACAATACTTTCACTGCTGATTCCATCTGTTGAAAAAAGCAAAACATTTACGACATTTACCGTGGTTTTCTGTTTTTTAACGTGGAAACTGTGCCTTCACTGTGAACTAACGAACGGTTATATAGGTTTGGTTTCGTCAGTTCGAAGGATTTAAGGGTCGAAAATTACCAAGTCTACTTTGAGAGGTTTGTGAACTATCGTTATTCAACTGCACAGAAATAGTTATTGTATTGCCTTTCTTTTCGATTTTCATTGTGATTTCTTGTCCGTGACATTGTTTTGCTTTTGGATTTTCGGACGGTCTGTAGTCAGCATGAGTTTATAAGCGGTCAAATGTCAAATGGCCGGAGGAGGAAAATAAGTGAAAACTTCGCATATTGCGATTATAACGAAAATTAAACTGAAATCACTACATTGCAAAATAAATGACGATGTAAATTTCATTTTCATCAACAGTTATGCAATGTGATAAGTAAAACGTAATGCTTATCGTCGTGTCCAAGGGATGAAAATGTTGTGTTGCATTTATTTATGGTCTAAACGGTAACCGCTTCGGCTTTATAGAGGTGTCAATCTTAGTTGCTACATGTATTTCAAACACTACACTCTCCGAATGGAGGACTCGTTTTTACATATTTTATCGCTTTTCAGCGTTCGTGACAATTTTGCCTATTTTACTATTTTAATATATTTATGCTAATTTTATATTTTTATTCGCACTTGAAAATGACCTCGGAGAGGTCGAAACGTCGTGATTTTATATCGCTAAATTTCATAACAAAATCTATATCCAAGAAATTAATAGTTTTTAGGTATTTTAATTGGTGTCCCCAATTAGCCCACAAGGGCTAAATACATAGACACGGAAATAATGTTTTTTACTTAAATTTTTTTCTCGAATCCATTTTTCAGTAGAGTATCATATCCGTCCCCCTAAATCTATAACAAGAAAGGCCACTTCGACAAACTTCAGAAACAAGTCAATCATAACAAAGACTCTTAATTTCACGCTAAGCATTAAATGATTTCATTTTTTATTGCTTCATAAGAGAGTGAGTGACAAACTCAACTCTCAACACACACACAGAGCCTTAGAAAAAAAATCACTCCGACACCAGATGGCTCAGTGTTGTCGTTACTAATTATGACAAAATATCAAGCTTAGATCGAGCAAGAAGCCTACGCCAATAACCTTCGGTGACAAGTTGTTGCGCTAAGGTATTCTTGGAATGACATGCTTGGAATTTTAAGCAGGGTAGATTAAAGGTGGTTTCGAAAGCGAGGTAATGTTTTTCAATAATGTATTTTGAGAGTGGTAAACGAAACAGATTAAAAAAATGAGTGCGGCGAGTTTTTTTTAAATAGTTTCACGAACAAAACTTTGACCATTGTAAGAAGCAATTTAAAGTGCATTCTATTATTGTGGATTTTCTTGGAAGGCAATCAGTATAACGCTAAAAATGTGTTTTGGCGTTTAATTTTTACTCACCAGCCACTTTAACGCCAATATCGTTAAGGGATTGCTTTAAGAAATAAAATAAACTAATTGAACAGGCGTTTGCTGTAACTTAGTTCATAACATTTGGCAAGATGGTAATAAACATTTTTCGCTATTGTGGTGAACACTGAGCGAGTCGTTTAGTCTAAAAAGTGCACCAGATTGTTGGGCATTATCGGAGCCAATCACGATTGAGACTTCCTGCCTAAAGTTATTGTTAAGAAATTTGATTTGTTTTACATTACCAGTTTTACATTAGACAGCTTTCAGTTCAGGACACTGAAACCAGAAGCCAAATTTTCATCTCAAGTTCAGCTAGTTTAAAAGATATTTTCCTTCATTTGCTTTATTTTCCCGGATTTTCTTTTTAAGAAGCATACAAATATCAGCTAAGCAATTCTGTTATGTCTCATTCTGCCATCTGCTGATTTAGAGTCGTAACGATGCAATGTCAATGAATGATACTAAATTTGTAGTTTAACTATTTGATGAGATTTGATACTACCGTTCAAAGAAAATTGTAAGGGGAGAGTTGCTTGTGTTGAAAGCGAAGAATCATCCTTTTCCCCAGTTGAATGGTCGACTCAATCAAAGAGGGGATCGGATCACAGAGTTACACAAATTGAAATTTTAGCGATCTGGGGGCGGGAAATAACGAAAGTTGACCATATTTTTTAGTTGTTTTATATTTAAGAGCGGCCGTCTGTAAATTTATCTAACTGTTTTCGACCCCAAAAAAATTAAATTCCTCAATCTTTCACAAAAGGAAGGTCCTGATAAGTGATTCACATAAACAAATTTTTTAGCTCGATCCAATTTATATTTTAGGTGTAGTGGAAGCATTTCTGTTTTGGGGCTAACAGACGAGTTCTGCGGGCCATTTTACACCACATTTTTAACAACTCGTCGTAAACAGAAAACCAAATAAAACCATAACAACCTAAGTAATATAATTCATCGGAACAAGTATGTCTTTGTTCAACCTCGTTCCCAGGGTCTCTTTTCTTGAGGTGCTTTTAATATTTTGACAAAAATCGAGATTTTTCACAGAATTTTGACTTCTCCCCACTTTAAACTAAATTTGAAGCTACGAAATAAGTGTAAAATTTGAATGACACTGAATTTCTCTTGAAGATACGCGAAGTGAGCGCGGGTAATTTGCTTTCGATGGTTACTTTCCTTTGTAAAACTCTTCCATAAAATCTTAAACCTCGCCGGCATCAAACCAATTACTCCCCAAATAAGCTATTCCCAGAAAAATCAAAATCGTGCAGAGATTTGATTGCTTTTAGTTTTTAGTGAATCAAAATCTATGAAAACTGAAGGCATCTGCTGCAAAATTAAGCAACAGATTAGTTTGCGAGGCCATATCATAACTAAAACGCCAATTTCACAACAAATTGTGAATGTTGTGGGCGTAAGTGTTTCTTTCTTTCTTTTTTTTTTTCATTACCATGGTAAAACAAAAGAGACCGTGTAACTCTACAATTGCACAAACATACAAAAGGTCACACCAAATGGCTCAATTTTATGGTGGCATGCAGCTTAGATCTGATAAAAAGCCTACTGGCCTTAAAGCGTGGCCAAGAGCACCCAAATAATTAGGTGACAATTTATTACGTTAAAGAATTGTTGGAATGAAATGGTGGGGATTTCAAGTTAAAAAGATTTGAAGGTGTTGTTCATCGCAAATAACTTATTATTGCCAACGAGGCAGCCGAGCCAAGAGGCGAGGCTGACTCGGTGGCAGAATCATAGAGGCCGCGGGTGTACCCATATTTGGGCGTAAGTAAAACCCCATTATTAGGTTGTATTGTTCTTACTATTTGGCTCCCAGGCTCTTTCTCCTTGCTAAAAAGCAAATGACGAAAATGGCGTCCACGCGGCTCGCTGTTAAAATTTTCAATGTGGTCATTAACTCCCTTTACGATAAATACACCTTTATGGAACTCTAAATGAAAAGAGAATTCGCTGTTTTCACCGTTCCCATAATACATCTTGTTTACCACCCAAATTTTTTGCATAAGCATTGTTTTCAATTTCTCTTGGGATTTACAATGACGTACAGTAATGAGAAAAAAAGTCAAAGCGTCGTTTCAAGCTAAATTCTATTTAGTCATTTCTGAGAATATTTATGATAACGAGCAATATACATGTATGTGTTTCTTCTTGTTTTTATATATCAACAAAACCAGAGCTAATAAATAAACAACAGATACACCAAACAAATAGTTTAATGACTAATGCTAAAAGAAAATTGCTATTATAATCATTTCTTATCAAGCATTGTGACGTATTTTCGAGCTAATATGGGGAAATCAGAAACACTTCACTAAGCAAGCCAGTGAGAACAAATCAGAACTGGACACCATTGAACTGTTCGCGCCGTTTTCTTGCTTGCTGGCACAAGCTGGCATAAGACCGTTTAATTTGAGCTGGGACGAAACTGTTTTTGAGCTTTATAACGACAAAATGGTTGAAGGACTGAACGGGAAGCAAATTCCCAGTCTTTTCAGCTAGATAAAGAGGAATTACTCAGAAACTCAAAGAAGAATCCAGGCGGCGAAGTGAACGTAAGTTTGTCTTCTTCGAGTGAAACTCCTTCAGTTGAACTTTAGGCATTTTCCGAACTGCCAGTTCAGTTAACAGCACAATTAATTTTAACTCTTCTAAATGACGACTATCTCTTTGTTGCCGATATAATTTTGTAATTTCCTTTTCAAGCAAAGATTGTTTTGAGAAATTTTACGGTTTTCTGCCGAGTTTTGTAAACTTTTTAACCTGGTTTCAATCAGAAACAAGAAGCTTAAAGCTTAAAGCTTAAAACCGGGCGGTTAATGTTTAACTACTTGATAAGGCAAGTACAGCAAAACTTCTAAAATACCATTTAATTAAGTAACACACGATTCTGTGGTTGTTTGTCCATGCTTGGACAAATTCCTGCTTAGTCTTTCAAATTTTTATTTTGTTCTGAATACTGAATAACCTCGGTATTTTTAGATTTTAGTTTCTATCTTTGTATAATGGCAGATTAGCTGAATAGCGCTATATAAATATTATTATTATTATTATTATTATTATTATTATCATTATTATTATTATTATTATTATTATTATTTTGCACTTAAAATTTTTGAACATAAAATTTTGAACTGCTTCTAAAAAGAGAACCATGAAAAAAAGTCAAAGGTTGCGCGATACAATCAAGCATAGATTTTTATTCAACCCCCCACCTCCCCCTGTTTCCCTTTTCTTAGCCATTCACCTTCGAATCTCCCCTTTTACTCCCCTTTCCCCCATCCGTTGCAGCCTTTGACTCTACTCTCTCCCATCACACATTCTACTCCTCACACTTCTCCCCTGCCCTCCTCAGCACTTTGGTGGTGGCGCCAGCCGAGCAGCAGTTTGTGGGTGAGTATTAAACTGTGACACACAAATCCGAGGTTTGCATAAGTTATTCAGTTTCCGTGAGTTATAGTAGTGTGTCAAAATGTCCTTCATCACATTAGCTGCTTTTATCAACATGCCTGGATAAATGACTGATTAGGTTGAAAACGTTTGGTGTGTTCATAATCTTGAATAAATGAACTCAAACCAGTTGAATGGCATTTACAAATGATCTTTGTGCAAAACAAACAAACAATTAGAAAGAATTCGTTAAAAACAAAGAAGCGTTTAAGGTTTTTAAAAAATTGTATTAAGCCAAAACAACAAAAAAAGAAATTAGAAAAAATTAGAAAGCTTTTAAGCTTTCAAACACGTGAGCTCTTTAAGTCAAGTTGATTTTTTGATCGAAAAGCCTGCCTATCCGCTGCATTTTAGGATGCAGTCACGCAAACGCCAGTTCTAATTGCGTGATTATTCATTGCAGATAATTTCTCCATCGCCGATCGGTTCCGACTGAAACTCAGAACCCTTGAATGAAAAACAAAAAAACATAAACTTCTCGCTAAAAAGAGCGGAGTAACCAGAAAAATACAGTATTCGCTACTGGTTGAACAAAGCAAATCACCTAAATATCAAGAAAAAAATTCTTCAAAACACAATTTCAAATAAAGATAATAAAAAGGCTAACATGCATTAGATCACGCGTATCATGCTGATAACACCACACGGTGTGTCTTAAATCTAATAGATGCTGTTCGTTTCAAAACCTTGAAAACGAATAAAACTATTCATTTAAATATCAACAATAACAGAAAATCTTTAAAACAAAATTACAAAAGAAAATAAAAAAGACTAAAAAAGGGCATGCATTAGATCACGCCTAACAGATGCTGTTCGTTTTAAAATCCTAAAATCCCAACTAAATGTGAAAAAAGAAAAAAAGATTCAAGATGAGGCCAAGAAACATTTGAATGGCATTACTGTAAAATTTTGAATACTTAAAAAGCCGTGAAATTAACATGCCGTGATAAAATTTAATTAACTATCCGCGCCAAAGGGCAAGTTTTCATTTTGCCGTCAATTATTTCACTCGATGGCTTTACCGATCCTTTTAAAAACTCCATTCTAGCTTGTAGAAATTATTATATAATTACTTTACATTTCCATTTTGTTTTCTGAGCTCTTGAAAAGTGTGCGAGTAAAGTTTTTACATCAAGAACTAAAATATGGTTGTTTTGTTGTGCAAACATTCAATTCGTCTGTGACAGACAACTTTGTCGGGCCAACGGTACATGAATGAAAATGCATGGACAAAATGGACACAATTCTTGCTAAATGGAAAATATCTTCAAAGTGGGGTCTGGCCGAAAAGTTCTTTGGCTACCAGCCGTTTTCAAAAGCAGAAGCTTGCTGCAAAAAAACATTGCGTGACTGACGTAATGGCTTTTCATGTACAAAAAGTCGAACGCTTGAATAACACAAAAATATATATTTCACGCTTAACAGAAATCAGGGTTTAGATAAAATTTTAAATAGGAGAGTGATCAAATAGCTCCTGCTGAGTAAACATCAAAATTGCGTGATTTGAATCCTGGCCAAGAAAGCGGCCGAGTGAACTACTGAGACAAACAAGGTAAATACGGTGCCTCAATCTATAAATAGATGTTATTTGTTTCAAAAGCCTGAAAACCCCAACTTAACGTGAAAAAATAAATGAAACATGAAAAAAAGTTTCAGATGAATTTTTATTCAAGATCGGGTCTGGAAAAGTTTTGAAAGGAATAAAGAAAAAGAAAATTTCAAAACCGTGTAATTTTGTAGCCGTGGTAGAATTTAATTACATGCAATTACCTAAACCAGGATTTCATTTTGTAGTCCATTTGTTTTACTTGCTGGCTTTACGGATCCTTTCAAAAATTCCATCATAGTTCGTAGAAATACTATACATTGCCATTTTGTTTTCTGAAGTCTTGGGAGGTGTGTAAGAAAAGCTTTTACATCAAGAACAAAAATAAGATTATTTCGCTGTGCAAACATTCAATCGTCTCTGATACGCGACTTTGCCGGCTCAGCTGTACACGGATGAAAATGGACACAATTTTTTCTATTAAATGGAGAGCATCTTCAAAGTATTCCGGCTCAAAAATTCTCTGGCTACCAGCCCTTTTTTTTTTAAAAGCAGTTATGCGTGAAGCTTGCTGCAAAATCATTGCGTGACTGACGTAGCAGTTTTCAATAAAAAAAAATCATTGCTTGGACGTGTCAAAAAAATCACCGGTTTCGGAAACCAGTACTCAAACGCTTGAATAACACAAAAATATATATTTCACGCTTAAGAGAATTGAGGGTATTAGATAAAATTTAAAATAGGAGAGTGATTTAATAGCTTCTGCCGAGTAAACATCAAGGGTGCGTGATTTGAATCCTGGCCAAGAAAGTGGCCGAGCGGGTCTGGAACGATTTACCGACAAGACTACTACTACTACGACTAAAAAATTCCGGGCGATTTTTGAACCGGGCCGGCCCAGTCTCCCGCCCGGTTAATAAAGGAGGACTCGCAACGGCAGTGTTCAATCGCTTACTGTTTTTGATTCCTCAATTAATACCCTCTGAAATTACTACAGTCAGTAGTAATAGAGTTGATGTTCTTGGGCGTAAATAACATGATGTTTTTGGCCCTTCCTAGAGCTCATTTTAGCCCTCGCCTGCAGCTTGGGCTAAAATGAGCCTGAGTCGGGCAAAAAGCAAATTTACACCTGCGAACATCAGCTCTATTGTTATATTAATTTCCTTGTATTTCCCATCTGAATCTTTGCTCTTGGTCATCAATAGTGGCAGTTGGCACGTGTGTCATTCTTCAGCAGATAGAAAAACTAATCGTTTTTCTTCAGCGTATCATTGTTTTTCTTGAATTATTTAAAATGGTCAACTCTAGAAAATACAATATTTGGTAGATGTCTGGTATAATATTAATTTCAGATTCCTTAGGCTACCCATCCGATTGAAGTCCGGTTACACGAATAACGCCACGGAAATTTTAGGCTCTGTTTCAGAGTTGAACAGAAAATATATTTTATATGCTATGGTCCGATCAGTTTTTCAAATCCACAAACTGACATTTATAAAAAGAACGACCGGACTGCATTAAGCTGCTGTATTTTGTGTTATTATATTCCCAGCTTTCGTCTAGAATATTTTCTTTTGCCCTATTTGATGCTTTGGATCGGCGAGAACACAGTAGCTCAATGCCTCACTTGACTCATTCAAGGCATCATTATTCAAGACGCTACTGAAGGACAACTTCAAAAGTTCTCTTTCGCAAATTAAAAAAGTTAGGAATCAACTTAAATATACACCATTATACATTCTATTATCTCGCAAGCAGAGTAAGTTAGGAAATCGAAAAATATATTTAGTTTTTCTGCCATCGCGCGTGTAAGCCAAGCTAGGATGAGGTACAAAACCCGCGTGTGAGGCGCCTATGGCCCCGTTTTGAATTCACTGCTTCTCTACAAAAGTGTTCGTGTCCGGATCTTTTTTGTGACACGTCCGTACCCAAATTTCTCTGCCGTGTAAACGCGCCTTTAGTTGAGCCATGATTCATATTTTGGCCAGACGCAGGCGATCAAAAAACACCGAAGCGTACTTAAATGGTACGACTAGAGGCGCGTTTACACGACAGAGAAAATTGAGTAATTGGGTACGACCCGTTAGAAAATTGGTCCGGACTTTACCACTTTTGTAGAGAAACAGTCAAATCAAAACGGGGCCATAGGCGCCTATGGCCCCGTTTTGATTTGACTGTTTCTCTACAAAAGTGGTAAAGTCCGGACCGTCTTTGTGACGGGTCCGTACCCAAATTTCTCTGCCGTGTAAACGCGCCCACAGGCGCCTATGGCCCCATTTTAATTTGACTGTTTCTCTACAAAAGTGTTTAGGTTCAGACCGTTTTTCTGACCGGGTCCGTACCCAAATTTCTCTCCCGTGTAAACGCGCCTTAGGTATCACCGCATCAAAATTCCGTCAGGAATACGGCGACGTCATGCAGGGAAGTAGGCAATCTTCAGGTTGGCTATTTGCAGATTTTCGAATTTATTTACTTTATATTTCAAGCAGATACTGCTGGAATTCTTGCTAATAAGTGTTACATCGAAGAACCAGAGTGGCACAATTCGAAGGTTTATGTTAGTAGGAAAACCTAAATTTGAATTGAAGTGATGATTACAAATATTACAAATACATGGTCGACTTCTGGTTACGCACTCGAAAGCTGATGTGACTGATTTTATTATATTTGTGTGCCATATCGATTTTTTTCTGAGAAGTACAAAAGTTTAAAGTTTATATGGACGAAGAGAGCTTTCCGTCAAAAGTTTAAATCCTAAATCTTGTTGAATTCCCAGAAATGGCACATGATCAAAACGACAACGGAATCAGTCTCTAGGTGAAATGAAAAAAATATCTTGTTTTTTGTGTGTGTTTATTTTTTCCTTGGGAATTTCAAACTTTGTCAAGGGAGAAAAATAAATAGAGTTGGTATTGATGCAAAAGGAGAGCGATATTAGTAATAAGTATATTGGTCTGTTTTACCAACAGTGTTAAACCACAAAAAATGATCGTGTGTTTTTTTAATTATTATTTTGTATTTTTTTCGATTTATTGCTCAATCAGAACGCAGTCGACGTTCAAAACAATCGTGTGGAAAGATCTATTCTATCTCTATTAGTGGCTTATCACAAAAATCCGCTGGTAGGCAAATTGTGACGTCACAAGTGTGTCGATGACTACTTCTCCAAATCCCGGAAAAAAGGTCGGGATAAGCGCCAACAAAACAGAGCCGTGTTTTCTTATTTACACTATTTATTCAACGACAGCGTGGTAAACCGATAGAAGACTCATTTGTCACGCAATATATGTAACCAGTTGTAACGCTGTACATGTCCGCATGGCCAAAAAAATAAACATGCAGAGTGGAAATGTATCATAAAGAAAATATTATTTTTATAGTTTTCCTTGATTCTGCTTAATTGCAAATCGCTGAGCCGGCATTTGTGCTGAACTTCTTTTTTTAATAACTATGGTTTTAGAACGAAATTGTAATTTTTTCTACTAAACTGGGTGGATATTCTTCTAATTATATTTATAATTATATATTATTTTCTATATTTAATGGAAAATCACCTTTGCTCACACTTTAGATAGTTTATAGTCATTCAAGAAACAATCTTAATTCTCTGAACCATTGCCTTTATGTTTATTTCTTCAAATACATTTATTTTGTTGCCAGCCCTAGCAAGAAACTAATTAGCTTACATTTCAACCATGACTGACAGCAACGAGTCTGCTAATAATCACGTGATATATTCCCGACACAGCAATAACTTGTGCGATTCAAACTCAAAAGTACAGCTAGCAAATAATAGACTTTACATGAAATTAATGTAAACTTCGTAAAATATTGCTGATATAATTGATCTTATGGTGATTTAACCTAGGTAAAACACTTCCCAGTCATCAGGTGTGAAGTTTTTAGTCCCAGCCAGGATTGTTGAACTGCTTTGTACTCCACTTGGAACAGAGTAGAACTGGCCAAAGTTTGCTAACGAATTAGTGTTGCTGTTTGCATTGTCAGCAATTTTAATGTCATGTCCTTGGCCTCCACCAAATATTGGACCACTATCTGACCAGCCGTAAATTGCATATTGTGGCTGTGTTACCATACTCTTGAATGGCGCGAGACCTTCTTTGTTGCGAAGCGAAAATATGAACGCATTGGAAGTGGAAAGATAGCTCAAACTGTTTTCTGAAATCAGGGGAAAAAAGAATTACTAAACACGCATGTCATAAACAAAATTTATGTTATAATATTTCTAGCAAAATGTGCAACAAAAAACTTGATAGAGCCTCTTTTTTTGCATTGCTGACCCTACTTGTGCCACATTTTTAACACATTTCATTCACTCGAAAGAAACTGACTTACGGTAATTCCCCAGTATTGCATTGCGCCTCCGTATTGCGCATAATTCCATGCGTGATTAGCGTGCGCATTAAAAAATGGCGGCTTTTTCTTTACGGCTGAATCTCGCCAGGGAGGTAAGTTGTCATTTTCTCGAAAACGAGTATGGCGACCTATCATTTTTTCTGTTGTTTTGAGTTGAGTAGAACCTTTTTTCTGTAGAATAAATATGGACCAATTCTCAGTGTAGCATAAGAAATAATCGTCGGAAACGTGAATTTAGCAGGCACTCGCCACTATAATCATGGTGATTTTATAAGGATTTATGGAGTATAAACAAGATACTGTTGCTCCTAAACGACCCTAAATGCTCCTAAATGCACGGGGCCTCCCCCTATTTTTATTTCAAAATTAAAGTTCTTATAACACAAACAGTCGATAGGCAAAGTTTCAAGAAAATCTAAGTGTAGGTTCTATTTCAGTGGAATAACCTTGAAGAGAGTAGACACGATCCAACTGAACGATACCCTTTCTATAGTTTTGTCCATAATTTTTTTTGTTAAATACAATCAACGGACACCGTCGGGACGGGCCCCAGCTGTCCGTCTTAGAGAGGTGTCCGCCTTATAGAGAGGTAACATGACACCTGTAATTCTGAGATAATAAAGCTGAACGGCTATGCACAATGAATACACATCTGTTTTGAGTCTGTTTAAAGTTGCTTGTTGAAGCAAAACCTACAAACTAGGACAGAAATAATAATAGAAAATTGACTAGTTTGTTCATTGCAGTCGATAGCTAGTTTACTGCTTGAAAAGTGAGCAGTACACCTGTTACAAACTGTAACATGCCTATATGTATTCCCTTGTTCAAGCAAACGTTCATGGCTTCTAGTCAAAAAACTTATTAACTGCACACTTTGCAAACTGGGGCAAGACTAAAATAATAAAAAAGACCGTTTTCGCTTATTGAAGCAAAAGTTAGGTGCTTCTACAAACTGTAATACTGTAAGTAGAAAACGATCTCTGGTGCCCATACACTGAAGCAGAAAAGTAATTCGTTAAAGCGGATTGTTTTTGGTGAGTAAGTTTGGTATCCGTAAGGCGCTGACTACCTTTGCTTTATGTCCACACGATGTTTTAAAGTATTATTCCATAAAAAAGAACTGACTTTCTTAGGTGTCCGTAAACGGTTTCAAAGTGTCCGTTGTCCGTCTTAGAGAGGTGTCCGTCTTATAGGGAGTTTAGATAGTGTAAAATGACTGAAAAACGGCAGGGACCATCACCAGGTGTCCGTCTTATGGAGATGTCCGTTTTACTGAGGCGTCCGTTAACAGAGAGTTGACTGTACAAAGTATAAATTTTGATTTGAGTAATAATAGACGAGTTGTTCGGCATACGTGAACGTTTCGAAAAATCATGCGAAAAATTGTTATATTGTTTTTTACATGACCGGACTTTTGATTCATTTTTCATTAATCCAACACCTCTTAATTCCTATTTATTTTTAATTTAATTTAATTGTTTATGTCTTTCTTCACATTTATACAATGTATACAGAATTTCCCTTTTTGCCTGCTGCGCGAGAAGCTTTGCCTCTTTTACGATACGGCCAGTATTTAATGAGATTCAGAAATGAAATATTCTATTTACCCCAAGGTATATCAGTGTATCCTCCAAACACGTACTGTCCCTTTTTGATGATGGTAACCGTGTCACGTTTCCCATCACACCTGCTGTGGAAGGTACTGGAAGCCCAGCCGTGAGTGGAGGCGCGGTAGCACAGCACCCACCGAGGGTTACTTCCAACAGCAGGCGTCAGGAACTGGTAAAGGCGACTTTGATAAAATTCGTTGTTAGCTAGGATAGCTGAGTTCATCCAGTAATCTGAAATAAATAGAAGACAAAAGCTATGACATATCGAAGTTTAGAACAGTATAGGATACCTAAAACAACTTATTTTTCGTTTGTGTATGTGTGTGTTTGTGCGAGTACTGATTTTTTTCTAATTCTACGGTAATTTAAGAGTCCTTTTGGCTTATAACAGTTTTGTCGGATAAAGGACGCTCTTATCAAAGGTAACTGAACCTCAACTTCAACTTCAAATTAAATGTTTTTTTTTTCTTATTTTTTTAATACCGTTTACCAAACGGTGCTCCCCCGCTACTAGTTACAACTATTCGAGGCGGAGCAAGAGTTGCTGAAACAGTTTAAATATAAGTAAGCCAAAATGGGGGTTAAATAATTGCAAATTTGCTAGGGTGTCAGACAAAACAGTCTATAAAGCACTGCTAATTTAAATAGGTTAATTTCTCTCAATGATTTTCATTATACCTTCATTGGGGTAACTCGTGATAGAAGTATCAATTTTAGCTAACTAGGTAATAAAAATATTATCATTTCGCGATTCGTGCGAAATCGGTTTTTCAAGTGAAATTTAACGTGGAATTCACGAGTCAGATCATGAATTTTCTTGAATCGCATAACCTTTACTCAGACAGAAAGAAAACCCAATTTCATTTGTGGGTGAATGTTGCAACATTTTACGCACGCTCAGGAAGCCATTTCAAATGGAGGAGACAGCGAATCGGAATCAAACTAAAATCGATCACAAATCTTTATTTGAACCACGTGGTAAACATTGAACATTCGTTTTCAACGGTTCAAACAAGGTTTACACCAATTAAAAGAAGGAATAGTGGTATTTCGCGAAACAGTCTTGTTTTTTAAACGTCTATTCCAAGCTTCTGTTTCATCGGCACGCGACAAAATCATAAACTCTTTTTTAATTATATCTTTTTGCTGAAACAAGTAGACAGCACGCATCCGAAGGAAAAAGCAATAAATATTCAACAATGTCAACCGAGTAAAGGTTTGAAGAAGGTCGAGCCGTGGACATCAAATGCATGTGAACCATCTGGGGTGATTGTATAAACACCACTATTTTGTTTTCCAGATCTGTACAGTTCAGCACAGTTCTTAAAGCCAGCTGTATAACATAAAACGAACTCATTTACCATCGTAAAGGCAAAGCCAAACCTTATCATTAGCAATAAGAGGACTTGAAAATTAATATAAAAATGCACATAAACGAAAGTTGAAAATAAGTCAGATATCACATTGCAAAATACCCGAGTAAAAATGAAGATCGTCGAATTAACGGTTTAGTCGATGATCTTCGTTTTTACTCGCAGCGAAGCTTTAACCCTATCCAGACCGGGGGGGAAGCGCCCGCGCTGACTTTGGACGCTTATAACTTTTTCAAGATTCGACCAAACGCTGCCAAGCTTTGCGAGTTCACCTAAAATTTATCTGGCAATAATTTGGTAAGATAGGTTACTATGTCAGGAACTTGACGTTACCATTACAACGGCATTTTTACAGGCATGTTTTCCAAAATTTGTATTTTATTAATAAAAATAAGGTTAATGCAATTACTTTCACCATTTTACGATTTTTACGAACAGTTTTATTGATTTTGAGTACTTTGCATCAATGTTGGTCGGTTTTCTGACGTTTCGGAAAAATTTTGAAATCCAGGATGGCGGAAATAGAACAAGCCCTAAATAAAAGGCCCAAGACATTCAATTGGACATTTCTTGGTGTAGAGACGATGAATAATGTAAAATGTAGTAGAAGAGGACACATATTCACATTAAATGTACTGGTTTCTGTGACACCAACGAACACAGGATTTTAATTAAGCGCTTCCATAAAACAAATTCCAGTGAGGAGGGAGTGGGTAAGTTTTATTATCTCCTAACTGAATCTTACGATCTTTTCTTTTCTGAGTAACTTTTATTATTACTTTTTGGTTGTTTATCACGGTCTACACATAAAAACAATATAATACGTATACCGTGCGTCCTATCTCACTAAGGGTACGTTTTGGGGCAGAATCCAAGATTGGATTCTTAATCTCAGATCACACAGATACCTCGCCACCAAAGTAAAGAGGTATCCGAAAAAGGTTTCTTCGGCATGAAAACCCCGTAAACGTTGTTCGCGCAGAATAAGCAATTATTGCATGAGGTTGAGCATGAAACTGTGATTTATCAAAACCGAGGTCTGTGTTATCTGCCTCAGCCGAATAACACAGAATCGAGGTTTTGATAATTCACGATATCATGCGAAAACCGAATTCAAAAGTTGTTTTATTATATGTTTTCAAACAATTTGCCATCACTTTTTCTAGCGCCGGCGTAAAACTACGTCAGAACATTAGACAAAGCGATTTTATCTTGTGGTTCCTCCAGGTTCTTCTCCCTCAAATAATCATTCAGATTTTTTACACTTGTTTGTGTTTTTCTCTTGGTGTTTTTAGAATTTTTATTCTCTATCAAAACTTTTAATTCCTCTTCGGAAACGGAGGCGAATCGCTCAGCCATATTTTTAAAATGTTTGAAAGCACTACACGGACGAGGGGCTTGGAAACTAGGCGGACTTTGAACTCGACATGATATCCCAAAATCTGCTGCAGATATTGGGTTATCATGTCAAATTCACATGCTACTGTATATTCCGCCCCCCCCCCCCCCCCCCCCTCCGCTCTCGACTAATCACATGTTTCAAAGTAATTCTAATGTCTAATAATAAACAATTATTGGATGAGGTTGAGCATGATAATGTGAATTATCCAAACCAAGGTCTGTGTTATCTGCCGAAGCCGAAGGCTGAGGCAGATAACACAGACACGCGGTTTTGTTAATTCACGATATCATGCAAAAACCGAATTCAATAATTGTTTTATTATACGTTTTCAAACAATTTGCCATCACTTTTTCTAGCGCCGGCGTAAAACTACGTCAGAACATTGGCCAAAGGGGTTTCATCTTGTGGTTCCTCCAGGTTCTTCTCCCTCAAATAATCATTCAGAATTTTTACACTTGTTTTTTTGTTCTCTTGGTGTTTTTAGAATCTTTATTCTCGATCAGAACTTTCAATTCCTTTTTGGAAACGGAGGTAAATCGCTCAGCCATATTTTCAAAAGTTTGACAGCACTACACGGATGAGGGGCTTGGAAACTAGGCGGACTTTGAAATCGACATGATAACCCAATATCAGCTTCAGATATTGGGTTATCATGTCAAGTTCACATGCTACTGTAAATTGACTGAATGCTCTCGACCAATCACATGTTTCAAAGTAATTCTAATATATAATAATAGAAGTTATCACAACAGGTTGTAACAGCTTACCAGCTGGTTCGGGGTTGATCTTTTCCTGCAACTCACTGAGCGTTTTATTAAGTTCTTGTATTTTCGAGCAGGCTGAAATATAATATTGAAATGATATGAAACGACGTCAGAGGATATAAATAGTACTAGCAATTGTTTCAATTAGGAAAGGTGGCCGCAGTTCTTAACCCAAACAATATTTTAACAAATTTGACATAGAAATGGTCTAACAATATATCAAAATATGCCCTGATTCCATTTCTTGTTTCTCTTTAATGAATATAGTAATTGTAGAAAAACAGATTATAATAGCAATCCTCTTGTTCACGGTTATTCTAGTTTCTATCGTTGCTAAATTTATGAATATAAATTGATAGAGTTTCACTGCAATTTGTGCATAAAGAATGATGCAAAACTCCCATTCTGAATTTTTCGAAAAATATAAGTTTTTAGAATATGTTCTTCAGGCAAAGTATCAGGATTTTCGCCTTTTTGAGCTTCTTGCGAAATTTTAGACTTGTAACCCAAATGATACTAGGCGTATGCTTCCTAGCTTCATTTTCAATGGCGTGTGAAAATTCTGCCGAACGATATTTAACAATTATTCTATGAGCCTGCGTTGGATACGAGGTGGTAAATAGCCAACTTGGCGCGAAGCGCCGAGTTGGCTATAACGACTCGTATCCAACAAGGGCGAACAGAATAATTGTTTTATTAAATTCTTCTTTATGTTTAAATCGACTGAACATTTCAGTTTGATGTAAACGAAGTGATAGTATGACGAGGCGGTAAAATTTGTGGCGTGGTGTTCACTTCTTGAGTCGAATGAAACACACGAGGAAAGCGAGCGAGAGAGTTTTCTTCCCAAGATTTTCATCCAATAATCCAGCCTCTAAAGTCGTCTATACATCCTGAAAATTGTGACAACAGTTAAGATTTACGGGATGATCCGAAGCAAAAGCTTTTCTGGAAACTACACGTCTTGTGCAAGTAGAACGAAGCAAGTGTTTACATTGTACAGTTTGTAATTTACGGCTCTACGGCTGTCATCAAGACTCATCTGAGCTCAAAGTGGAACAGGTTTATTGAAGTATAAGAGACAAGACCAAGATTAAAAGGTAAAAATCTTTACAGAAGGGCTTAGCCTAATTTTATGACGTACAATGAGTGAAACTGTGTCAGTTCAGTCATCTGAGCTCAAAGTGGAACAGGTTTATTGAAGTATTAAAGACAAGACCAAGATTAAAAGGTAAAAAACTTTACAGAAGGGCTGAGCCTAATTTTATGACGTACAATGAGTGAAATTGTGTCAGTTCAGTCATCTGAGCTCAAAGTGGAACAGGTCTATTGAAGTATAAAAGACAAGACCAAGATTAAAAGGTAAAAAACTTTACAGAAGTGCTGAGCCTAATTTTATGACGTACAATTAGTGAAACTGTGTCAGTTCAGTTTGCCGTTCTTTCGTAAATTATTTGCTGCTTTTCTACTTTATTCACTCGCTCTTGTTGTGCGTTTACAAGTATTATTAATTAAACTTTTCGCATCAATCCTTTTGTTTTGCGTAGTTAATTTTACTATGGCATTTCTGCGGTTTTTGTAGGCACCGCTGATTATTTCTTGTTCATAAAGCTCGCCAAATTTGCTGTTTTCAACAATTTTTCTGATGGAACTGTCGCTTCCCGCAGAAAAATTTTACGCTGAGCGGCACTTGCCGCACTCATTTCCCACATAAGGTCAAACACAGGTATACGAGCTGATAACCGGGATTCAGTGAACCAATCAGAAGCTAGAAATGCAATATCAGAGGTTGAGAATTTAATAAAAGCATATAACAATCAACTATGAATTTATCGAAACTTGTTGCAAACACCATTTAAAAAATAAAATTAAACGCGTCTCGATCTTAATGCAAGTGAAGCACAACACTGTATCACAGCATGGAAAACAATGCACACCCAATCAATCAATCTGTACAGACGATCAGAGGCAGTCGGATAGTTTTAGATTTTAGCTGTCAAAGGTGGGACTTTCACGGTCGCCCTTACGTACCTTTATGAGTATGTACATGTATGACTTTTCGTATATTTACCTTTGCATTCTTTCAGTGCTTTTATTGTTTCTTCCTGCTTTTTTATCGTTTCTTCCTGTTCTTTCATCCTTTCGTCCTGTTCTTCCATCCTTTCGTCCTGTTCTTTCATCCTTTCGTCCTGTTCTTTCATCCTTTCTGTCAGTTCTTTCATGCTATCCTCCAATTTTTTTGTTCTTTGTCTAAGCCTTTCTCCTTGCTTAAGCATGACGGGATTTACTTCTTCCATTAAAACCATAGGCGACAACAGACAAGTCAAAACAACAATCATCAGAAGAGTGGCCATTTCTGTAGATAAACAATGTGTTTTAGTGATATCGGTAAAAGTTCGGTTTAAATGCTTTGGAACGGTCAAGAAACATCGTATAAGCAAAATACTTCCGGCTGTATAGTGTATTTTCTTTCGATATAAATTTATCTATAAAGTTTCATACAAATCCTTACAATTTTGACTTTACCATTTTGACCGAAAAGTGATAACGTGAGCCTGGGGGCCCTGTGGTGCTTGTTCGAATTTTTAACACATTATGCAAATGAGTTTGCTAAGCGAACTTCCAATTTCGCTATTCGAAGTCGATAATAAAAGACATTCCATACAATTGACAAATAACTAAAAAAAAAAGATTTTAACGGCTTAAATTGGCGAATTATTCAGTGTCGATCTTTGCACGCTTCAGGGGAAAATGTGGCAAACAATATTCATACAATGTATTACGCTGTCTGCTAAGCTTAGCGCTGCACGCTGTTTGCTTTGTAAGAGTTCACAATAAAAGAATATATGTGCAAAAAATCTAGAGGCGTTTAAGGTGTAAAAAAACCTTAAAGAGCCATTAAGTTGTACTGAAGAGCGTAGTAATGTACCTTTTAAATTGGCTTTTACTGGCCTTTGTAAATTTAATTGTGCTTGCTCTTACTTGCTCTTAACTTGCTCGTTACTATTAAGTACATATAGGAGATCGAACATTCCGTGGTATTATTTAGTGCATATAGGAATTTTTTGTTGTTGTTTAATCTGCATACGTGTGAAAAGGAGTAAACATTCATAACAGTAAATCACTGAAATTCGGCCAAAAGGTAGATAGCTTTTCTTTACCAAAACTTTATACCACCTTCTAAACTATAATTCAGGCTCTCAACAAAAGATACACAAGCTATTAGCAACTCGGTTGTTTGATATTTCATAATACTTTTGTTAGACTTGGTTGTAAAGAGTGCGTCGATTAAAAATAATAAGTTTCGTCCACTTCCTCATGTTTGGCATTGGTTTATAACTTGAACGTTGCTACATCAGACAGCAGTTATATAAAAGACGTAACTTAAGGCACTAAAATTTTCCTGTTCACTTTCGTCTTTGATTAACCTTTCCTGCGACAACCTGCGTTACTAGCTGGTTCTCAGTAGAGAATATGATACGATCTTAGACGTTCTCTCCTAATCAGACAAACAAAAATGACAGTACGTACAGTAAACGCAATCACTGAGCAGAGATTGCTAGCGCCAGATTATTGCCTATAGCCTGCAAATGCCTAGTAGCGTTGCTACAGGGAAGGGAGAGTTTTCTAGAAGAAAACAAATTCTTACAAGATACATTTTAGCTCACGATGCTTTAGTTACAAAGAAAAAATGACGGTATGAGTTTCAGTGAGAAAGTAAAATGCCAGAAATTGAAAGTTTGCAGCAAAGAGTAAAACGCACAAGTTGCAGACAGTTGACAGTTGACAAATGAGCTCTTAAGATACGTGCGGTCACTGAGCAGACCTTGCTAGTGCCAGAACAAAAGGGCCTAGAAACAGCGCATGCCTAGTGGCGTTTCTCTATTACGAGCAGAGATTGTTGCGCCAGAATATAACATGGAAACAGCGCATGCCTAGTGGCGTTTCTCTATTACTGAGAACAGCTTGTTGTGCCAGAACAAAAGGGCCTAGAAACAGTGCATGCCTAGCGGCGTTTCTCTATTACTGAGCAGAGCTTGCTAGTACCAGAAAAAAAGGGCCTAGAAACAGCGCATGCCTAGTGACGTTTCTCTATTACTGAGAACAGCTTGTTGTGCCAGAACAAAAGGGCCTAGAAACAGTGCATGCCTAGCGGCGTTTCTCTATTACTGAGCAGAGCTTGCTAGCACCAGAACAAAAGGGCCTAGAAACAGCTCATGCCTAGTGACGTTTCTCTAAAGAAAGGAGAGTTTCCTGTATTGATATTTGCTTAGCATAAAAATAGCGGAGCTTAAAAATATAAATTATGCTTTATCAGCTAAGCGATAAAGAAACCTAAACCTATTTAGGAAGAGTATATGGACTAACGATCATTTCCACATCTTAACTTGACGTTCTTTGTTGTTTTAATGAAATAAGACGAAGGCTTCGCAGTAGGGGAACCAAGCATAAATTATTTGTTTGTTCTTACCTGCAGAAAACTTAATTTACACTTCAGTTCACGAAACCTTATGTTAAACGTCAGTCACATAGAAGAAAACAATGTGACGGTATGAAAAAAAGTATATAGTGAAAAATTGTATAGTTAAAAATTCGCTGCAAAAAGGAATAACAAGTCTCTAAGACGACATTTGACAAACGAGCAATAAAGATAAACGCGATGAAAGAGCGGAGCTTGCTAGAGCAGAATTATTGCCTAGAGACACGAATAAGTTGCGTGCCTTTGAGAGCCTTTATTCCTTAAGTCCAGATCAGACCACTGTAAATTCCAACTGAATTAAGAAGTATAAAAAATGTAAAAACAAAAAACGACGCTTGTTTTATATCTCCCTTTCCGTAGCGACTTCCAACGTTTGCTGCTTGTGCGAATATAACAAACATCCACTATTCAAATGATTTTGTTAAGCAAACAAATTAACACCGATTGTTTTGCAATAGAGTCGTTATAATTGTTAAATTTCAAAATGCGAAGTCGAACGACGGGTATCAATCTTTGCATGCTACGAAGTGAAGATAATATACATAAAATGAGTCACGTTGTCAGCTATGCGTGGTCCGGTTCCAAGAAACCATTAGATTTATTTGGGTGAAGCTGTTTTCTATTTATGAGTTTAGAAAACAATTATGTGTTTTTAAAATCTGAAGACGTTTAAGCCGTTCAACACTTGAAGACCCATTTAGTTTGAACTTGAGAACGCAGTTTGAGGCCTTTGTAAATTTAATAATATTTTCATGTGTTCAGTATTCTAGTACATCAGTTTTACCTAAGCATGCTTGTTCTACTTCATGAATTTTAGTGCATACAGGAGCGACATTCTATGATAAAAGTTTATTTCTGTTTTAAGATACGTTCGGCCACTGAGCAGAGCTTGCTGGCCCCAAAAGATTGCTTAGAAGCAGCGCATGTCTATTTGCGTTTCTCTAAGTAATGGATAGTTTTCTGTGTTGATATTTGCCTAACATAAAAATAGTGGAGATTAAAGATATAAATTATTTCTTATCAGCTTTACCTAAAGGAAATCTAAACCTATTCAGGAGGAGTTTCTGGGTCATTTCAACATTTAACTTGACGTTCATTCTTTAAAAAAAAATACGACGAGAGCTTCGCAGTGAGTGGACAAGCATATTTGTCTGTTCTTACCGGCCTTCACGAAATTGACATTTCAGTTCAGGAGACCTTATATTAAACGTAAGTCACAAACAAATAAAATGTTACGATATAAAAAAAAATACAGTGATAAAAAATTGCTGCAACAAGGAATAATAGCAAGGTGTTGAAAGATAACATTTAAACAAACAAGCTATAAAAACAAACGTGGTCACCGAGAGGGTCTGAATGGGGGTGTCCACATGTCGGTAGTCAGGTAAAATTTTATTACTTTGACGGTTGTCAGTTATATTTTCCGCCCTTTGTCGTTAGTCGGGTATGAATTGGAAGGTCCTCATGTCGATAGTCAGTTAAAATTTTATTACTTAGTCGGTTTTCAGTTATATTTTTCGCCCGTTGTCGTTAGTCGGGTATGAATTGGAGGGTCTTCATGTCGGTAGTCAGTTAAAATTTTATTACTTAGTCGGTTTTCAGTTATATTTTTCGCCCTTTGTCGTTAGTCGGGTATGAATTGGAGGGTCCTCATGTCTGTAGTCAGTTAAAATTTAATTATTTTGTCGTTTGTCAGTTATAATTTTCGCCCTTTGTCGGTAGTCGGTTAACCCCATTCAGACCCCCCACCGAGCATAGCTTGCTAGCGAAGAATATTGCCTAGAACCATGCATAATTAGCCTGCCTTGGTCATCCTTTATTCCTGAAGTCCAGTCCAGGCTATGTTAAATTCCAACTGAATCCTGCTTAATCGTTTTTAGGAGGTATAAAAAATAATTAAAAAAACGACGTTTTTTTAAGCTGTCTTGCCGAAGCGACTTCCGACGTTTGATGCTTTTGCAAATGTTACACACCCATTATGCAAATAATTTTGTTAAACAAACACCGATTGTTTTTCAACAGAACCGTTATAATTGTTAGATTTCAACATTCGAAGTCGAAAATAAAATACTTTTCAAACAACTGACAAAACAAAACGAGTAAAGCGATTTAAATCGTTTAAATTGGCCAGTTATTTAGTATCGATCTTTGTATGCTAGGAGGAGAAATGTGCCAAATAATATGCCTGAAATTAGTTACGTTGTCAGCTAAGCATGGTCCGGTTCCAAGAAACCTTTGGATTTATTTGGGTCAAGATTTTTTCTATTTATGAATTTAGCAAAAAATTATGTGTTTTCAAAATGTGAAGGTGTTTAAGCCGTACATAACTTGAATATCCATTCAGTTTGAACTGTAGAACGCAGTGATGTTTTGAGGCCTTTGTAAATTAAATAATATCGGCATGTGTTCAGTTGCCAAGTACTTTGCAACTTTTTAGTTGATCTAATTTGTACCACAGCCAGTGAATGCAGGGGCGATAAAAGTTTAATTTTGTTTTATAATCATACGTGCGAAAACGACTAAACATCCACAATGAAAAAAAAAACGGCAAAAAGGTAGATAACATTTTTTGCCCTAATGTCATGAATCCTTTAAACAGAATTAAGGCTTTTAAGAACAATTTCAGGTATGGAAATAGACATGCTATTAGCGACTCGGTTTTTTGGTGTTTTATACTTTTGTAAGACTTGCAATTGGTTGTAAAAAGACGTCGATAAAGATCAATTAGATTCGTTCACTCGATCCCTCATGTTTGGCATTGGCTTATACTTTGAGAGGTGCTACATCAGACGGCTGCCGTTATATCTTATAAACATGATAAAAGACGCACTTACCGTACTGCAGTTTTCGTTCTTCCTATTCCTCTTTAATGAACCTCTTCTGCGACAAGTTAGACCTGCGTTACTAGTTGGTTCTCTGTAGAGAATAGGATACGACCTAACACGTTCTATATTTTAAGGATCCTAATTAGAAAAATAGAAATGACATTTGACAGCTGACAGCACAATTTATCCATATACGGAAAACGCGATCACTGATCAAAGGTTGCTACCGCTAGAATATTACCTAAAAACTGCAAATGCCTAGCGGCATTGCTCCAGGGAAGAAAGAGCTTTTTTTAGGAAAAAACATATCTCTTTAAAGGTAAATTTTAGCTCACGATTCTTTAGATAAAACTTCAGTTACAAATTAAAGGAGTAAAGGCTGACAGTATGAGATATTTAAGTGAAAAAAGAGAATGCCAATAATTAAAGTTTCGCAGCAAAGAGTAAAAAAACAAGTTGCTTGACAGTCGACAAGTGAGCTTTAAAGATACGTGCAGCCACTGAGCAGAGCTTGCTAGCGCCAGATTATTGCCTAGAAACATCGCATGCCCAGTGACGTTTCTCTGTTACTAAGCAGAGCTTGCTAGCGCCAAAATATTGCCTAGAAACAGCGCGTGCCCAGTGACGTTTCTCTGTTACTGAGCAGAGCTTGCTAGCGCTAGAACATTGCCTAGAAACAGCGCATGTCTAGTGACGTTTCTCTGTTAGTGAGCAGAGCTTGCTAGCGCCAGAATATTGCCTAGAAACAGCGCATGTCTAGTGACGTTTCTCTGTTAGTGAGCAGAGCTTGCTAGCGCCAGAATATTGCCTAGAAACAGCGCATGACAAGTGACGTTTCTCTGTCACTGAGCAGAGCTTGCTAGCGCCAGAATATTGCCTAGAAACAGCGCATGCCCACTGATGTTTCAGTTTCAACTTTTTGCTGAAAAACGACATTTGACAAACGAGCTAGAAAGCCGATAAACGCGATCTCTAAGCAGTGCTTGCTAGCGCAGGTATATTGTCTAGAAACATGCATAAGTAGTCTGCATTTGGCAGCTTTTATTCCTCAGGTCTAGACCGGGGCATTTTAAATCCCAATTGAATCCTGCTAAACGAATTTGGGACGCTTTTTTTATCTCTCTTTGCTGTGGCGTCTTCCGACGTTTGCTGGTTGTGTGAATATTACAAACGCATTATGCAAATGAGTTTCTTAAGAATTGTATTGATTGTTTTCTATAGGAATAGATAAATTTTAGTTCACGATACTTAAGATTACAATTAAGTTACAAAGTAGGAAAATGAATAATGGTATGAAATTTTTCAGTGAGAAAGTAAAATGTCAGAAATTTAAAGTTCGCAGAACAGAGTAAAAAGCACAAGTTGCAGACAGTTGACAAATGAGCTCTTAAGATACGTACGGTCACTGAGCAGAGCTTGCTAGCGCAAGAACAAAAGGGCCAAGAAACAGCGCATGTCTAGCGGCGTTTCTCTATTACGAGCAGAGCTTGTTGTGCCAGAATATTATATACAAAAAGAGCTTGCCTAGCGGCGTTTCTCTAAAGAAGGGAGAGTTTTCTGTATTAATAAATAGCGAGGCTTAAAAATATAAATTATGCTTTATCAGCTAAGCGATAACGAAACCTAAACCTAGTCAGGAAGAGTTTATGGACTTACAATCATTTCCAATAACTTGACGTTCTTCCTCTTTTAATGAAATAAGAAAAAGGCTTTGCATTGGGGAAACCAAGCATAAATTATTTGTCTCTTCTTACCTACAGAAAATTCACACTTCAGTTCACGATACCTTATGTTAAACGTCAGGCATAAAGAAAAAATAATTTGACGGTATGAAAAAAAAAATATAGTGAAAAAATATTTAATTAAAAATTCGCTGCAACAAGGAATAACAATTCTCCAAGATGACATTTGACAAACGAGCAATAAAGATAAACGCAGCAAAGAGCAGAGCTTGCTAGAGCAGAATTATTGCCTATAGACATGAATAAGTAGCCTGCCTTTGAGAGCCTTTATTCCTCAAGTCCAGATCAGGCCATTGTAAATTCTAACTGAATTAGGAAGTATAAAAAATGTAAAAACAAAAAACGACGCTTGTTTTATATCTCCCTTTCCGTAGCGACTTCCAACGTTTGCTGCTTGTGCGAATATAACACACACCCATTATGCAAATAATTTTGTTAAGCAAACAAATTAACACCGATTGTTTTGCAATAGAACCGTTATTGTTAATTTCAAAATTCGAAGTCGTGATAAAGGCCTCCCACATAAGTGACGCATCAATACGATTATTCAGTATCAATCTTTGCATGCTACGGGGTGAAGATAATATGCATAAAATGAGTTATGTTGTCAGCTATGCGTGGTCCGGTTACAAGAAACCTTTGGATTTATTTGGGTCAAGCTGTTTTCTATTTATGAGTTTAGAAAGCAATTATGTGCTTTTAAAATCTGAAGACGTAAGCCACAAACAGATAAAATGTTACGATATAAAAAAATACAGTGATAAAAAATTGCTGCAACAAGGAATAATAGCAAGGTGTTGAAAGATAACATTTAAACAAACGAGCTATAAAAATAAACGTGGTCACCGAGCATAGCTTGATAGTGAAGAATATTGCCTAGAAACATGCATAAGTAGCCTGCCTTGGCCATCCTTTATTCCTGAAGTCCAGTCCAGGCCATGTTAAATTCCAACTGAATCTTGCTTAACCGATTTTAGGAGGTATATAAAAATATAAAAAAAACCGACGTTTTCTTTAAAGTTGCCTTGCCTAAGCGACATCCGACATTTGATGCTTTTGCAAATGTTACACACCCATTATGCAAATAATTTTGTTAAGCAGACACCGATTGTTTTTCAACAGAACCGTTATAATTGTTATATGTCAACATTCGAAGTCGAAAATAAAAGACATTTTACACAACTGACAAAACAAAACGAGTAAAGCGATTTAAATCGCTAAAATTGGCCAGTTATTTAGTATCGATCTTTGCATGCTACGAGGAGAAATGTGGCAAATAATATGCATGAAATGAGTTACGTTGTCAGCTAAGCATGGTCCGGTTCCAAGAAACCTTTGGATCCATTCAGTTTGAACTGTAGAACGCAGTGATGTTTTGAGGCCTTTGTAAATTAAATAATATTAGCATGTGTTCAGTTGCCCAGTACTTTGCAACTTTTTACTTGATCTAATTTTTACCACAGTCAGTGAATACAGAGGCGATAAAATTTTAATTTTGTTTAATCATCATACGTGCAAAACGCGACCAAACATCCACAATGGATAGAAAAAACGGCAGAAATGTACGTAATATTTTTTTGCAATAACTTTATCCATCCTTTAAACAGAATTAATGCATTTAACAGCAATTTCAGGTATCGAAATAGACATGCTATTAGCGACTCGGTTTTTTGGTGTTTTATACTTTTGTAAGACTTTCAATTGGTTGTAAAAAGACGTCGATAAAGATAAATTAGTTTCGTTCACTCCCTCATTGGCTTATACTTTGAGAGGTGCTAAATCAGGCAGCCGTTATGTCTTACAAACATGATAAAGGACGTAACTTACTTAGCGGCAGTTTCGTGCTCTCTTGTTACTTCGATGAACCTCTCCTGCGACAAGTTAGACCTACTTTACTAGTTGGTTCTCTGTAGAGAATAACAAACGATCTTAAACGTTCTACATTTTAGGGGTTCCAATTAGAAAAAAAAATGACAGCTGACAGTTGACGGCTAGCGCCAGAATATTGCCTAGAAACAGCGCATGCCTAGTGGCGTTTCCCTAATTCGAGCAGAAGTTGCAAGCGCCAGAATATTACATAGAAACAGCGCATGCCTAATGGCGTTTCTCTTTCACCTAGCAGAACTTGCGAGCGCGATACAATATTGCCTAGAAACAGCGCATGCCTAGTGGCGTTTCTCTATTTCGAGCAGAAGTTGCAAGCGCCAGAATATTACATAGAAACAGCGCATGCCTAATGGCGTTTCTCTGTCACCTAGCAGAACTTGCGAGCGCGATACAATATTGCCTAGAAACAGCGCATGCCTAGTGGCGTTTCTCTATTTCGAGCAGAGCATGCTAGCGCCATAATATTACATAGAAACTGCGCATGCCTAGTGGCGTTTCTCTGTCACCAAGCAGAGCTTGCTAGCGCCTGAATATTATTGTATGCGTCACAATATATATTTTTAGAGATCTCAATAGCTTATGCTGCAAAAAGGTCAATTTTGAGCGTGGCCGTAACGAAAAATTGCATAAGTTGACAAAGTCGCCGCTCAACAATTATTAGGCGCAGAAAGATATTATTATTTTTATTACCTAATACTTTTTTTCAAGTGTTGGAAACGCCGGTTAACTTTGAAATGTTTTGACTTACATGTTCGTGAAAATTTACATTTTAGCAACAATTAGATCTCTTTTTGTTAAACATGCAAAAAAGTAGCCTGTCTGCGCCGCCTTAATTCCTCAAATCCAAACCGTGCCATTTTAAATTCCAGCTGAATCCTGAATAGAAGATTTCAGGATGCATAGAAACAAGTTACCCGCGCTTTTTTTTTTAATTTTTATTGGACATAGCGAATTCCGACTTAACGGGTTCATGCGAATATTACACACTCATTTCGCCAAAGTGTTTGTTAAGCAAACTCCGATTGTTTTCAATGTTAGACCTTTTTAATTGTTAGGTTTCACTTTCCGAAGTCGAAAATAAAAGACATCTCACACAATTGACAAATAACATTTGTAAAACGATTTAAATGGCTAAAATTAGAGATGTATTCTTTATCGATCTTTGCGTGCTTCAGGGAGAGATGTGGCAAATAATATGCATGCAATGAATTACGTTGTCTCCTAAGCTTGGTCCGGTTTTAAAAACGTTGAGATCTATTTGGGTCACTTCTATTATGTGTATTCAAAATCGGAAGGCGTTTAAGCCATTCAAAACTTAAAGATCCATTCAGTTTTAACTGGAGAACGCAATACCGTTTAAATGGACTTTTTGTGGCCTAGTAAATTCAACAATCAGTTGCCTAGTATTCACTTTAGCTTACTTGCTCCAATTCATAACTGTTCCGTGCATATAGGAGCAACGTTCTATCAAAAAATAATATTGTTTTTGTCCATATACGTGTGAAAAACGAGTAAACATTTACAACAGGGAAATCGGCAAAAGGGTATGTAACTTTTTACCAAACCTTTATCCACCCTCTAAACAGAATTAAGGCTTTCAACAAAATTCCAGTTATCGGGATACACAAGCTATAAGCGACTCGGGTTTATCGGTAAATTATACCTTCGTTAGACGTGGCTGTGAAGAAGACGTCGATAAAGATAAATTAGTTTCGTTGACTCCCTCATGTTTGTCATTGGAATATACTTTGAGAGGTGCTACATCAGGCAGCCGTTATATCTTATAAACATGATAAAGGACGTAACTTACTTAGCGGCAGTTTCGTGCTCCCTTGTTACTTCGATGAACTTCTCCTGCGACAAGTTAGCCCTGCGTTACTAGTTGGTTCTCTGTAGAGAATATCAAACGATCTTAAACGTTCTACATTTTAGGGGTTCCAATTAGAAAAATATGAATGACAGCTGACAGTTGACGGATGAGCAGAACTTGGGAGCGCGAGAATATTGCCTAGAAACAGCACATGCCTAGTGGCGTTTCTCTGTCAACGAGAAGAACTTGGGAGTGCCATAATATTGCCTAGAAACAGCGCATGCCTAGACGCGTATCTCTATTTCGAGCAGAGCTTGCTAGCGCCTGAATATTGTATGCGTCAGAATATATATTTTTAGAGATCTCATTAGCCTATGCTGCAATATGCTTCATTTTGAGCGTGGTCAGAACTAAAAATTATATAAGTCGATAAGTTCGCCGCTCAAAAATCATCAGTAGGCACAGAAAAATATTACTATTTTTATTACGTAATACCTTTAAATTGGACCTTCAAATGCTGGAAACGCAGTTTAATTTTGATATGTTTTGATTTTCATGTTAGTAAAAATTTAAATTTTAGCAACCATTAGATCGCTTTTTGTAAACATACAAAAAAGTGGGCCTGTCTTCGCCGGCCTTAATTTCTCAAGTCCAAATCGGGCCTTTTTTAAATTCCAGCTGAATCCTGATAAACAGATGTTAGAACCATAGAAAAATACCCCGCGCCTTTTTTTTATCTTTATTTGCCATAGTGACTTCCGACTGTCCGTGCTTGTGCGAATATTACATACTCATTTGGCAGATAAATATGATTAGTATATACACACTCAGTGTTCTTGGTGTTTCAAGCAATCTGATTGGTTCGCTATCTCGGGCTAATGAGCATTATTCACTCCCTACGGAGTGAATAATGCTTGATCCAAACTGAAACAAAATGGCCGGCGTAAACTCGCGTTTCGCCGGCGTTTCTGAATCGCAAATACTAAGAATACAAGAAGATGCTGAACCAGAAAAGACAAAAAAAGGCTAAGAAATTTGGCCTGATGGTTTTCAAAGTAAGAGAAGACTACATATTTCGCAATTTGCAGCACAATGTCCACACAACTCGAGTACTTAAACGATAAACAATTGCTTACCGTCAAGTCGCTCTTCGCCCGGCATCGGCAGAAATGAATACCGCAGATATATCGGCAGCAACATCAAGTGTTATTCAACCAAGATCCTCCACAAATATTCAGGAAAAAGTCTTTGTGCAAGAAAACATCCAGTTTTCACCACAGTTCTGCAGACATTCAGTAAGCTGATAATCCAAACTTTCAGGTGGATCCTTCGCCAACTGCTCTTTCAATTTTCAATTCAAGTGAACTTCAAAAGCTTTGATTCAACGGTCAAAATGTTTTGCAAGCAGGTTTTTGATCAGATTTCAGGTTTGAGTGGTGTTAAAGGACCATTTTGGTAGATTGTGACGAGGATTTTATCGAAGATTAACTAGATTTGCCATGTTTGAACATTCTGTAAACTGTTTCGCGCATGTCTGTTAGTGCCGCTTATATGTACGTTTTCCACGCATGAATTGAGAGGTCAATTAAATCGACTTTAAATGATTTCCTTCTGAAAACTTTGAGATCGCTTGTTGTTGATATCACTTCGTGTGTATATACTAAAACAATTATTCTTTGAAATCTCGGTGAATAGCGGCAGAATATTCACCTCGCCGCTCCGCGGCTCGGTGAATATTCTACCACTATTCACCTCGATTTCAAAGAATAATTGTTAAATGTACCCGCAGACCGAGACTAAAAATTAGCTTAAGCCGCCAGATCGCTAGCCTCCCACGCAGTCGTTCTTAGGGGCGATCGTGTTTCACTCCTCCTCCTTCGTGGTAAGAACGACTGCGTGGGAGGCTACCAGACCGCCAGAGTATAATACACCCTCAGAAACGTTCATATTTGAACCGTTCAGTTACGCTCCGTGAGAGCAAAAACGCAGGTTGTAAGCAAAGTGTTTAATACAACAGTAAATGTAATGCATCGATGTCAAGGAAAAATTTAATGTATGTTTCTTGATAAATTCACGCACTTTTAATCGACAGTGATTTTAATCACTGTCGATAATATGTTCCAAGCGCGCAGTATATTCTCGAGGCCATAATTATATCTTTATGAGTACTGGCAAAGTACAACTTTCCAGTGATAATTTATTTTTCTACTATAGAAACTGATCTATATTCATTTTATAGAAAGAATTTGATCGCTACACTCAAACTAAGACAAAAATGAAAGGTCACCGTGCTCGTTTACGAGAAAACGATGATTTATCTCTCTTGCGAACCAAGCTGCAAAGAAAAAAGCTGAAAATTTTTGTTTATGTGTGCGTGCTAATCACTCCTCAAATTGTACTCAGCAAGGATGCGCAATGCAATACTAAGGAATCACCTTAACAATTGGACAGTTAACAATTGGACATAAGAATGCATAAGAATTCAACTTCATTCGGAAATTTTATAATCTTCGCTACTTTCGATCAGAAACTCTTAACTTTGGATCAGCATTAAATATTATCCCTACGTATGGTTCTGTGTACATTAAGCATTGATTCGAAAATGTATTACGTAACTAAGAGTGTAAGTGTTATTGATGCTTAACAAATTCTTCACGCATAATTAATTGTATATTCCTCAATCAAAGTCATTGGGTATCTTTTATGCTCGCAAATAAAAAAAATCCTAGCCTAGTATTTTTTTTCACTACGAGTAAAAATGAGTTACTCCCACCCATGAGTCATATTAAGGTGAATAGATTTTTGGATAATATGTATCCCATGTCCAAAAAACGTTCAACATTCATTGCACACGATATAGAGATTCTTTCTGACAAACATTTTTGCACAAAATTTTCGCCACATCATGTTTTGGCCCTTTTTGCGAAGTTTTTTTTAATCGCGAAAATTTAATGAAGCGAAACAAAAAAGTAGCTTGTTTAATGGAATAGAAGAAGTGATAAAGAAATTATCTCATTTCGCGCAAATTATGCTCTAGTTACTGGCTAGACATTCTTTACCAAAATACACAGCTTTGAGCATTTCTTCCTTTGGCGGTACGGCCGCACACGCGAAAATCTCCTCCGTCCGTCGATTTATCAAGTGGTTGCTTACTGGAGACTTAAAAACCAATAGTAAACTTCAAACCCTCAGTCCAGTTTGTTTATTATAAAAGGTGGACGCTTAATTTATAAGAAGAGCTTCCGACTATGTTGATTTGACTGGAATAAGCTTGTTTAATTCTAATTATAATTCTATAGTTTAAGCCTTTTGTAAATTCACGCAATCATACCGTATTGCGTCACATTTGTTTAGCTTGAGCACGCGCTTCATTCTAACAATGCAGTGCCGTTGCATTTGGTCTTACCTTTTTCGTACTGTTCCCCCACGTAACCAACTTGGCATCCATTTTAGCAGGCCGCATTATGAAGGCACAGCGTACTTTTTAGTAGTAAAAGGGAGTATGGAATTACTACTATTTTTGGGTAGCTAGAATAAATTAATTTTGAATGACGTCATAATGGAGGTGTGGCTTATGATTTAAAATGCGCGGGAATCTTTGGTGAGGTGAAATAAATTAAAATAAAATGCGCGCGGGAATTTATGCAGCATAATTTATGCCTTGACGACAAGATAAGTCTACTTGGTTGACAGATTGACAGAGTAGGGTACATAGTCTACTTGAGAGCACTTGTTCCACTGCGGATCGAAGTGAGAGAATTTTATAAGAAGCTCCGTTTTTTAAATTGCATAAGATATATTTCCTTTAGCTTACTAGAGGTTTTTGAAGCTCAAATAGATTGAATAAATATTCACCATCGAGCAGACAGAGGCTTACCTATGCATTGTTCTCATACAAAGCCGGCGAACGTGGGCTTGAGTGACCACGGATATAAACATTAGGTTTTATTTAGCGAAAGCAAATCGCTTCTGTACGGAATGAGTCGCGTGTAAACTATTAAAAAATATTTTTCCCATACAAAATTTCATTAGTCGGCCAATACGGCAATACTACATAGGCAATATGGAGTTATCGAGCAGTTACGAGTAAAATAAATTGTAAGACCAGCTGTGAACCGATTTTGTGAAAACAATTTGATCAATGTACAACTTTATGACTAGTAAACCTATATTTTACGTGTTTGGCTTTATCTTAATTTCAGGTAGAGAACGCGTATCAGCATTTAAGCGAATTACGGTATAAACTCGGTGAAGTTTGCTTGAGAAATTAGCATCTATAAGCGTTTTTATTATATTAATTATGCTGCATAAATTACCGCGCGCATTTTATTTTAATTTATTTCACCTCACCAAAGATTCCCGCGCATTTTAAATCATAAGCCACACCTCCATTATGACGTCATCCAAAATTAATTTATTCTAGCTGCCCACTTTTAGTGGATGGCTGCCCAAAAATAGTAGTAATTCCATACTCCCTTTTACTACTCTTTTTCTTGGGTAAAATTGTTCTAAGCTCCTTAAAGGTCGCAGGGGATACCTGACCATGAATAAGTTCATAAGGCAAAATTTTAGCAGGGGTATTACATTTAACCGCTTCATATCTTGGGCATTTAGAAGCTCATCTCGCTTGAAATTGACCACTGGGAGGGGGGAGGGGGGCGTGTCTCTAAGGAAAATGTGGTTCAATCATCACTGCCAGTATGACGTCACGCTTCGCATGAGTAATATTAAAGATAGCGGGCAAAGCGTCAATCGAGAAACGAGTTAAGAATGTGGCATTTTTACCTTCCTTCATTTACTCAAGTCGGTGATGTAGAGTGTTAGCTTCTGCAACCGTCTCTCTTCTGGTATTTTTTGGTAGATCAGACGTTATACATGTATTCAGTTTTTTTAATCAACAGGTAGAGCTTTCGCGAGTCACTGCACAGCAAATTTAATTTTTATTGCAACATATTCTTTTGTTTTGTTTTTCTTCGGGCTAACTAAGGAAGAGAAAGCCGGAACACATATCAAAATTTGGTATTGTTTTCCATTTCTTTAATATTTATACTTGAAAATACTTTACAAGTCTTTTTGGCAGTTTCATAGTGTTTTTAAATTGTGCCGGGAAACACAGAAACCGTGACGTCACAACCGTGTTTACATACTCTCATCTAAACTCACCAATCGACCAATGAGAGCGCGCATACTATCTTAATTATTTTATAAAGACAAGCAGAGCGGACCAACGTTTGTTAGACAAACAGCTTTCGTCATAAAATACATTCGTAGTTTTGTGATCGGCACTACGGCGTTTGACTTGCCCCAGTCTTATCTTTCGAAAAAATTGCAAGACGCGAAGGACGATGTGATGTCTCTCTTCCCTCTCTACCTCCTTCCTCCTTTTTTTCTCATAAGAGACGACTTCGGACGGGTCATCTACGGGGCGTCACAAGGATTTCTTTTACCAGATACACTGCAACCTGTCCTGTTTTTTTTTTTTAATCTATTTGATGGCGAGAGAAGACAGTTTTAGTGTTAGAAAAGTCAGTGGAGAGCGTTTGCACGATGATCTGTGGGAAAGGGGGACGAATGTTTACAGTACATTTTCCGGAAATAGATCCTTATTACGAGTCGCGCAACCGCCTACCCGAGGATCAAGATAAAAGGTTTCTTTGTGGAATCAGTCTATATGAATTTATGATCATTCAAGAGAATCCCTAGCCAACCTGAATCAGAGTCCACGACTTTCCCGGGCTACAGCTGTTAATTGAAAGGGGAAGGGAAAGTTTCCTGTGAGACCAGTATGGAGGTGAATCTCTAACACCACAATGAAGGAAGAAACAGTACTTCGGTTACCTGCAGTTTGTACAATTATGAATTTCCGACAAAGAAAACACTAATCAGTGAAGTTCTTTTCGGTCAGGGAGTAAGGCACGAATAGCATAGCATTTCTTGATAAAACAGCATGTTTGCTACGACAGTTCACAAATGCATGCGTTAGGCTATCAAAATAAAATGTTTTGTCGCTTCGATCAATTTTTTTAAACAAGTGAGAAATAAATCCCCGATTCATTGCCTCTTCTCTTCTCGCGTTTTTTTTTTTTTCAAAAATTTCATTCATTTTAATACATGTACACCCTAAAGCGACTCTAGATCTGACGTGTAAATCAACCTTTTATATATCAGAATTGCCTTAATGTTATTTGCATGGAATTCATCCGTATGTGATCACTTTAATACATTTGATTAATCTTGCCTTTTCCACATCAGTAATGATCAATAATTCAAAGTTACGGTTAGCCGCATTTTAAATTCTCACATTACACCTCTTCAGTAACTCGTTAACTTAGCTCTTATGGAATTCATGTCCTCAACCTAAATATTCAGCTTATAAATCATGGTACCCACCCTTTTCGTGTATTGAAGAAGCACTACCACAATCAACTGCCTTAAATAGAAATGCAAATAAAACTTGCAAAGTATGAAAAGCAAAACTAATATGCTCCTTTTACTCGGCGTGACGTATGGGTCAGTGCAGTTCTTACAATCGATAAAATAGAAAATTAAGTAGTTCAGTTTCTGACTTGATTATTTTTCTCAATCCCACGCCGAAACCTATAAAGAACTCTTGGGACGTGCAGATTTTCCCACACTATATAATAGGCGTTTAAAAGATACAGAAACGCTTATGTATAAGGTCAAAAACGCGCTTGCACCATACAAGGTCTCTGCCCTTTTCGTCTGCAAAGACCCTACACACTCGCTTAGAAACAGTGATTTTGTCTTACGCGTTTTGATGCTTAACGCTACCGGAAACATTGTATCAGATATCTTGGGCCATAACTGTGGACAAAACTAAGCAAAGACCTGGAAAACTCGCCAACAGTAACTACTTTTAGAACAAAAATCGGAAAATGTATCTATCGGACTATATGTACTAGAAAATAATATTAACTGCTGTAAGCTCTGTAGTGCATAGAAAATATTGCAAATATTAGTTTTAGTTAAGTATATATAGGTTATTCACCAGCCGGGAGGTCCGTATTGGGAAAAACTGTGCCCGAGGTCTTGGATACCGCCCGAGGCCGCAGGCCGAGGGCGGTTCCAAGACCGAGGGCACAGTTTTTCCCAATACGGACCGACCTAGGCTGGTGAATAACGTTTTTATTTTTTTTCCCACTTTATCTGTTTTTAAAAGAAACCTAGAAAGATTGTGTCACAAAATCTTTGTCTGTATACGCGCGCCATTTAATTTCAATGCCGTTGAGTCGATCGACGGGTTAGCAAGAGTGTAAAATGCTGTTTGTTATTTAGTTCGAAATAAATAAAATGAGCCGTATTTACAGAAAAGTTCAGCATATTAAATTAACACTGAAGAGATTCAATCAAAGAAATTGAAGTAGTAAATATATCATAAATGTAAAATCGAGCCAAAGCATTATCATTGACAAAACTAAACGCCGATTCCGGCTTCCCGATGAATGTTTTGATAAAGAACTCTGTTCGCAGGATGTTAAGTTTGAGAATTTCCCGAAAAAAAAAAACTATCTGACGGAAAGACAGTTGCGGTATAGCTATACACACTTGTATTTAACGAATTAATAAGCTCTGCGTTAATTCCCAGCATAATTATTATTTTGTGATAAACAGTGCGAAAGTGAAACTAAATGAAATGCGAAGCTTGGACGTACGGCACAATATTGTCAGAATTATTTTGGCTGTTTTTAATTAACGAATCTCATTTTCTTGAATGATGGCAACTAGTGTTTTGTTTTGGCAAAGAAGTGGCCGATAAAAAGACAGTTTTTACTCAAAATTGAAGTTTAAAACCGGCGCAGCTTATCGTATTAAAATGGCGTGCAAATGATTGCAAAATGCACAAACAACCACAAACTCAACAAACTATCAACTAGAACTTAATTTATTGATAAACAAAATCAACACTCGCCTTTAGAAGAACTTCGAGGCCTTTAATTCCACTTCTATTCTGTCTTTTCGCATTTACAACAGTTAGTGAGCGGCTATTTCGATTTTGCTGAGCAAATCTTTCATGTGTTCGTTCGTACAACGCAGCAAAATGATTTCGCGCGGAAAGTACACTCGACGATTCCTCTCGCAACGGATACCGCCCGCTGTCGAGGGCCGGATTGGAGAATACCGCCCGCTCCCGGAACCAATCAGATCGCAGGATTTGTAGAATACCGCCCGCTCACGAACAAAGAAAAAAATAATTTAAATTATTTTAGGCTTTGTATTTTTAAGTATTAATAGTTTTTAGGTATTTTAATTAGGTTCCCCAATACATATAGACACGGAAATGATGTTTTTTACTTCCTTTTTTTTACTTGAATCCATTTCTCAGTAGAGTATCATATCCGTCCCCCTAAATCTACAACAAGAAAGGCCTCGTCGACAAACTTCAGAAACAGGTATCATAACAAAGACTTAATTTTACGCTTAGTAGTAAATGATTACATTTTTTATTGCTTCATAAGAGAGAGTGACCAACTGAACTATCAAGACACACACACAGAGCTTCAGAAAAAAAATCACTCCGACACCAGATGGCTCAGTGTTGTCGTAACCAATCATGACAAAATATTAAGCTTAGATCGAGCAAGAAGCCTACGCCAAAAACCTTCGGTGACAAGTTGTTGCGCTAAAGTATTCTTGGAATAACATGCTTGGAATTTAAAGCAGAGTAGATTAAAGGCGGTTTCAAAAGCGAGGTAATGTTTTCAATAATGTATTTTGAGAGTGGTAAACGAAACAGATTAAAAAAATGAGTGCGGTGAGTTTTTTTTTTTAAATAGTTTCACTAACAAAGCTTTGATCATTGTAAGAAGCAATTTAAAGTGCATTCTGTTATTGTGTATTTTCTTGGAAGGCAATCAGTATAACGCTAAAAATGTGTTTTGGCGTTTAATTTATACTCACCAGCCACTTTAACGCCAATATCGTTAAGGGATTGATATAAGAAATAAAATAAACTAATTAAACAGGCGTTTGATGTAACTTAGTTCATAACATTTAGCACAATGGTAATAAACATTTTATCGCTATTGTGGTGAACACTGATGAGCAAGTCATTAAGTCTTAAAAGTGCACCAGATTGTTGGGCATTTTCGTAGCCAATCACGATAAGGGCTTCCGCCTGAAAGTTATTGTTATTAACGGAAACTGTGAAGTTTGATTTGTTTTCCTGCCTCTTACTTGTTTTCTTGCCAAAACCGGTTTTACATCAGACAGCTTTCAGTTCAGGACACTGAAACCAGAAGCCAGATATTTATCTCAAGTTCAGCTACTTTAAAAGGTATTTTCTCTCATTTGCTTTATTTTCCCGGATTCTCTTTTCAAGAAGCATACAAATATCAACTAAGCAATTCTGTTATGTCACATTCTGCCATCTGCTGATTTAGAGTCGTAACGGTGAAATGTCAATGAATGATACTAAATTTTTAGTTTAACTAGTTGATGATATTTGATACTACCGTTCCAAGAAAATTGTAAGAGGAGAGTTGCTTGTCACTGTTGAAAGCGAAGAATCATATTTTTCCCAGGTTGAATGGTCGACTCAATCAAAGAGGGGATCACAGAGTTACAAAAATTCAAATTATAGCGATCTGGGGGCGGGAAATAACGAAAGGTGACCATATTTTAGTTGTTTTATATTTAAGAGCAGCCGTCTGTAAATTTATCTAACTGTTTTCGACCCAAAAAAATTAAATTCCTCAATCTTTCACAAAAGGAAGGTCCTGATAAGTGATTCACGTAAACACAATTTTTAGCACGATCCAATTTATATTTTAGGTGTAGTGGAAGCATTTCTGTTTTGGGGCTAACAGACGAGTTTGGCGAGCCATTTTACAACACATTTTTAACAACTCGTCGTAAACAGAAAACCAAATAAAACCATAACAACCTAAGTAATATAATGCATCGGAACAAGTATGTCTTTGTTCAACCTCGTTCCAAGGGTCTCTTTTCTTGAGGTGGTTTTGGTATTTTGACAAAAATCAAGATTTTTCACAGAATTTTGACTTCTCCCCATTTTAAACTAAATTTGAAGCTACGAAATAATTGTAAAATTTAAATGACACTGAATTTCTCTTGAAGATACGCGAAGTGAGCGCGGGTAATTTGTTTTCGATGGTTACTTTCCTTTGTAAAACTCTTCCATAAAATCTTAAACCTCGCCGGCATCAAACCAATTACTCCCCAAATAAGCTATTCCCAGAAAAATCAAAATCGTGCAGAGATTTGATTGCTTTTAGTTTTTAGTGAATCAAAATCTATGAAAACTGAAGGCATCTGCTGCAAAATTAAGCAACAGATTAGTTTGCGAGGCCATATCATAACTAAAACGCCAATTTCACAACAAATTGTGAATGTTGTGGGCGTAAGTGTTTCTTTCTTTCTTTTTTTTTTCATTACCATGGTAAAACAAAAGAGACCGTGTAACTCTACAATTGCACAAACATACAAAAGGTCACACCAAATGGCTCAATTTTATGGTGGCATGCAGCTGTGATCTGATATAAAGCCTACTGGCCTTAAAGCGTGGCCAAGAGCACCCAAATAATTAGGTGACAATTTATTACGTTAAAGAATTGTTGGAATGAAATGGTGGCGATTTCAAGTTAAAAAGATTTGAAGGTGTTGTTCATCGCAAATAACTTATTATTGCCAACGAGGCAGCCGAGCCAAGAGGCGAGGCTGACTCGGTGGCAGAATCATAGAGGCCGCGGGTGTACCCATATTTGGGCGTAAGTAAAACGCCATTATTAGGTTGTATTGTTCTTACTATTTGGTTCCCAGGCTTTTTCTCCTTGCTAAAAAGCAAATGACGAAAATGGCGTCCACGCGGCTCGCTGTTAAGATTTTCAATGTGGTCATTAACTCCTTTTACGATAAATACACCTTTATGGAACTCTAAATGAAAAGAGAACTCGCTGTTTTCACCGTTCCTATAATACATCTTGTTTACCACCCAAAATTTTTGCATAAGCATTGTTTTTAATTTCTCTTGGGATTTACTATGACGTACAGTAATGAGAAAAAAAGTCAAAGCGTCGTTTCAAGCTAAATTCTATTTAGTCATTTCTGAGAATATTTATAATAACGAGCAATATACATGTATGTGTTTCTTCTTGTTTTTATATATCAACAAAACCAGAGCTAATAAATAAACAACAGATACACCAAACAAATAGTGTAATGACTAATGCTTAAAGAAAATTGCTATTATAATCATTTCTTATCAAGCATTGTGGCGTATTTTCGGGCTAATATGGGGAAATCAGAAACACGTCACTAAGCAAGCCAGTGAGAACAAATCAGAACTGGAAACCATTGAACCGTTCGCGCCGTTTTCTTGCTTGCTGGCACAAGCTGGCATAAGACCGTTTAATTTGAGCTGAGACGAAACTGTTTTTGAGCTTTATAACGACAAAATGGTTGAAGGACTGAACGGGAAGCAAATTCCCAGTCTTCTCAGCTAGATAAAGAGGAATTACACAGAAACTCAAAGAAGAATCCAGGCGGCGAAGTGAACGTAAGTTTGTCTTCGTCGAATGAAATTCGTTCAGTTGAACTTTAGGCATTTTCCGAACTGCCAGTTCAGTTAACAGCACAATTAATTTTAACTCTTCTAAATGACGACTATCTCTTTGCTGTCAATATAATTTTGTAATTTCCTTTTCAAGCAAAGATTGTTTTGAGAAATTTTGCGGTTTTCTGCCGAGTTTTGTAAACTTTTTAACCTGGTTTCAATCAGAAATAAAGGGGGACTCGCAACGGCAGTGTTCAATCGCTTACTGTTTTTGATTCCTCAATTAATACCCTCTGAAATTACTACAGTCAGTAGTAATAGAGTTGATGTCCTTGGGCGTAAATAACATGATGTTTTTGGCCCTTCCTAGAGGTCATTTTAGCCCTCGCCTGCAGCTTGGGCTAAAATGAGCCTGAGTCGGGCAAAAAGCAAATTTACACCTGCGAACATCAGCTCTATTGTTATATTAATTTCCTTGTTTTTCCCATCTGAATCTTTGCTCTTGGTCATCAATAGTGGCAGTTGGCACGTGTGTCATTCTTCAGCAGATAGAAAAACTAATCGTTTTTCTTCAGCGTGTCATTGTTTTTCTTGAATTATTTAAAATGGTCAACTCTAGAAAATACAATATTTGGTAGATGTCTGGTTTAATATTAATTTCAGATTCCTTAGGCTACCCATCCGATTGAAGTCCGGTTACACGAATTAACGCCACGGAAATTTTAGGCTCTGTTCCAGAGTTGAACAGAAAATATATTTTATATGCTATGGTCCGATCAGTTTTTCAAATCCACAAACTGACATTTATAAAAAGAACGACCGGACTGCATTAATCTGCTGTATTTTGTGTTATTATATTCCCAGCTTTCGTCTAGAATATTTTCTTTTGCCCTATTTGATGCTTTGGATCGGCGAGAACACAGTATCTCAAGGTCTCACTTGACTCATTCAATCATCATTATTCAAGACGCTACTGAAGGACAACTTCAAAAGTTCTCTTTCGCAAATTAAAAAAGTTAGGAATCAACTTAAATATACACCATTATACATTCTATTATCTCGCAAGCAGAGTAAGTTAGGAAATCAAAAAATATATTTAGTTTTTCTGCCATCGCGCGTGTAAGCCAAGCTAGGATGAGGTACAAAACCCGCGTGTGAGGCGCCTATGGCCTCGTTTTGAATTCACTGTTTCTCTACAAAAGTGTTCGGATCCGGATCTTTTTTGTGACACGTCCGTACCCAAATTTCTCTGCCGTGTAAACGCGCCTTTAGTTGAGCCATGATTCATATTTTGGCCAGACGCAGGCGATCAAAAAACACCGAAGCGTACTAAAATGGTACGACTAGAGGCGCGTTTACACGACAAAGAAAATTGAGTACGGACCCGTCAAAAATTAGTCCGCACCTGATCACTTTTGCAGAGAAACAGTCAAATCAAAACGGCGCCCGCGTTTACACGACAAAAAAAATTGGGTACGACCCG
The DNA here is from genome assembly GCF_052425735.1 of Oculina patagonica. Taxonomy (NCBI): domain Eukaryota; kingdom Metazoa; phylum Cnidaria; class Anthozoa; order Scleractinia; family Oculinidae; genus Oculina; species Oculina patagonica. The sequence goes on from NC_135758.1 coordinate 13,390,660, forward strand.
TTAGAAAATTGGTCCGGACTTTACCACTTTTGTAGAGAAACAGTCAAATCAAAACGGGGCCATAGGCGCCTATGGCCCCGTTTTGATTTGACTGTTTCTCTACAAAAGTGGTAAAGTCCGCACCGTCTTTGTGACGGGTCCGTACCCAAATTTCTCTGCCGTGTAAACGCGCCCACAGGCGCCTATGGCCCCATTTTGATTTGACTGTTTCTCTACAAAAGTGTTTAGGTTCAGACTGTTTTTCTGACCGGGTCCGTACCCAAATTTCTCTCCCGTGTAAACGTGCCTTAGGTATCACCGCATCAAAATTCCGTCAGGAATACGGCGACGTCATGCAGGGAAGTAGGCAATCTTCAGGTTGGCTATTTGCAGATTTTCGAATTTATTTACTTTCTATTTCAAGCAGATACTGCTAGAATTCTTGCTAATAAGTGTTACATCGAAGAACCAGAGTGGCACAATTCGAAGGTTTTTTTGAATTGAAGTGATGATTACAAATATTACAAATACATGGTCGACTTCTGGTTACGCACTCGAAAGCTGATGTGACTGATTTTATTATATTTGTGTGCCATATCGATTTTTTTCTGAGAAGTACGAAAGTTTAAAGTTTATATGGACGAAGAGAGCTTTCCGTCAAAAGTTTAAATCCTAAATCTTGTTGAATTCCCAGAAATGGCACATGATCAAAACGACAACGGAATCAGTCTTGTTTTTTGTGTGTGTTTATTTTTTCCTTGGGAATTTTAAACTTTGTCAAGGGAGAAAAATAAATAGAGTTGGTATTGATGCAAAAGGAGAGCGATATTAGTGATAAGTATATTGGTCTGTTTTACCAACAGTGTTAAACCAAAAAAAAAAGATCGTGTGTTTTTTTAATTATTATTTTGTATTTTTTTCGATTTATTGCTCATTCAGAACGCAGTCGACGTTCAAAACAATCGCGTGGAAAGATCTATTCTATCTATATTAGTTGCTTATCACAAAAATCCGCTGGTAGGCAAATTGTGACGTCACAAGTGTGTCAATGACTACTTCTCCAAATCCCGGAAAAAAGGTCGGGATAAGCGCCAACAAAACAGAGCCGTGTTTTCTTATTTACACTATTTATTCAACGACAGCGTGGTAAACCGATAGAAGACTCATTTGTCACGCAATATATCTAACCAGTTGTAACGCTGTACATGTCCGCATGGCCAAAAAAATAAACATGCAGAGTGGAAATGTATCATAAAGAAAAAATTATTTTTATAGTTTTCCTTGATTCTGCTTAATTGCAAATCGCTGAGCCGGCATTTGTGCTGAACTTCTTTTTTTAATAACTATGGTTTTAGAACGAAATTGTAATTTTTTCTACTAAACTGGGTGGATATTCTTCTAATTATATTTACAATTATATATTTTTTTCTATATTTAATGGAAAATCACCTTTGCTCACACTTTAGATAGTTTATAGTCATTCAAGAAACAATCTTAATGCTCGAACCATTGCCGTTATGTTTATTTCTTCAAATACATTTATTTTGTTGCCAGCCCTAGCAAGAAACTAATTAGCTTACATTTCAACCATGACTGACAGCAACGAGTGTGCTAATAATCACGTGATATATTCCCGACACAGCAATAACTTGTGCGATCCAAACTCAAAAGTACAGCTAGCAAATAATAGACTTTACATGAAATTAATGTAAACTTCGTGAAATATTGCTGATATAATTGATCTTATGGTGATTTAACCTAGGTAAAACACTTCCCAGTCGTCAGGTGTGAAGTTTTTAGTCCCAGCCAGGATTGTTGAACTGCTTTGTACTCCACTTGGAACAGAGTAGGACTGGCCAAAGTTTGCTAATGAATTAGTGTTGCTGTTCGCATTGTCAGCAATTTTAATGTCATGTCCTTGGCCTCCACCAAATATTGGACCACTATCTGACCAGCCGTAAATTGCATATTGTGGTTGTGTTACCATACTCTTGAATGGCGCCAGACCTTCTTTGTTGCGAAGCGAAAATATGAACGCATTGGAAGTGGAAAGATAGCTCAAACTGTTTTCTGAAATCAGGGGAAAAAAGAATTACTAAACACGCATGTCATAAACAAAATTTATGTTATAATATTTCTAGCAAAATGTGCAACAAAAAACTTGATAGAGCCTCTTTTTTTGCATTGCTGACCCTACTTGTGCCACATTTTTAACACATTTCATTCACTCGAAAGAAACTGACTTACGGTAATTCCCCAGTATTGCATTGCGCCTCCGTATTGCGCATAATTCCATGCGTGATTAGCGTGCGCATTAAAAAAATGGCGGCTTTTCCTTTACGGCTGAATCTCGCCAGGGAGGTAAGTTGTCATTTTCTCGAAAACGAGTATGGCGACCTATCATTTTTTTTCTGTTGTTATGAGTTGAGTAGAACCTTTTTTCTGTAGAATAAATATGGACCAATTCTCAGTGTAGCATAAGAAATAATCGTCGGAAACGTGAATTTAGCAGGCACTCGCCACTATAATCATGGTGATTTTATAAGGATTTATGGAGTATAAACAAGATACTGTTGCTCCTAAACGAGCATGCGCACCCTCCTCTATTTTTATTTCAAAATTAAAGTTCTTATAACACAAACAGTCGATAGGCAAAGTTTCAAGAAAATCTTAGTGTAGGTTCTATTTCAGTGGAATAATCTTGAAGAGAGTAGACACGCTCCAACTGAACGATACCCTTTCTATAGTTCTGTCCATAATATTTTTTTGTTAAATACAGTCAACTCTCTCTAAGACGGACACCGTCGGGACGGGCCCCAGCTGTCCGTCTTAGAGAGGTGTCCGCCTTATAGAGAGGTAACATGACACCTGTAATTCTGAGATAATAAAGCTGAACGGCTATGCACAATGAATACACATCTGTTTTGAGTCTGTTTAAAGTTGCTTGTTGAAGCAAAACCTACAAACTAGGACAGAAATAATAATAGAAAATCAACTCGTTTGTTCATTGCAGTCGATAGCTAGTTTACTGCTTGAAAAGTGAGCAGTACACACATGTTACAAACTGTAACATGCCTATATGTATTCCCTTGTTCAAGCAAACGTTCATGGCTTCTAGTCAAAAAACTTATTAACTGCACACTTTGAAAACTGGGGCAAGACTAAAATAATAAAAAAGACCGTTTTCGCTTATTGAAGCAAAAGTTAAGTGCTTCTACAAACTGTAATACTGTAAGTAGAAAACGATCTCTGGTGCCCATACACTGAAGCAGAAAAGTAATTCGTTAAAGCGGATTGTTTTTGGTGAGTAAGTTTGGTATCCGTAAGGCGCTGACTACCTTTGCTTTATGTCCACACGATGTTTTAAAGTATTATTCCATAAAAAAGAACTGACTTCTTAAGTGTCCGTAAACGGTTTCAAAGTGTCCGTTGTCCGTCTTAGAGAGGTGTCCGTCTTATAGGGAGTTCAGATAGTGTAAAATGACTGAAAAACGGCAGGGACCATCACCAGGTGTCCGTCTTATGGAGGTGTCCGTTTTACTGAGGCGTCCGTTAACAGAGAGTTGACTGTACAAAGTATAAATTTTGATTTGAGTAATAATAGCGAGTTGTTCGACATACGTGAACGTTTCGAAAAATCTTGCGAAAAATTTTTATATTGTTTTTTACATGACCGGACTTTTGATTCATTTTTTATTAATCCAACACCTCTTAATTCCTATTTATTTTTAATTTAATTTAATTGTTTATGTCTTTCTTCACATTTATACAATGTATACAGAATTTCCTTTTTTGCCTGCTGCGCGAGAAGCTTTGCCTCTTTTACGATACGGCCAGTATTTAATGAGATTCAGAAATGAAATATTCTATTTACCCCAAGGTATATCAGTGTATCCTCCAAATACGTACTGTCCCTTTTTGATGATGGTAACCGTGTCACGTTTCCCATCACACCTGCTGTGGAAGGTACTGGAAGCCCAGCCGTGAGTGGAGGCGCGGTAGCACAGCACCCACCGAGGGTTACTTCCAACAGCAGGCGTCAGGAACTGGTAAAGGCGACTTTGATAAAATTCGTTGTTAGCTAGGATAGCTGAGTTCATCCAGTAATCTGAAATAAATAGAAGACAAAAGCTATGACATATCGAAGTTTAGAACAGTATAGGATACCTAAAACAACATATTTTTCGTTTGTGTATGTGTGTGTTTGTGCGAGTACTGATTTTTTCTAATTCTACGGTAATTTAAGAGTCCTTTTGGCTTATAACAGTTTTGTCGGATAAAGGACGCTCCTATCAAAGGTAACTGAACCTCAACTTAAACTTCAAATTTAATGTATTTTTTTTTCTCTTATTTTTTTAATACAGTTTACAAAACGGTGCTCCCCCGCTACTAGTTACAACTATTCGAGGCGGAGCAAGAGTTGCTGAAACAGTTTAAATATAAGTAAGCCAAAATGGGGGTTAAATAATTGCAAATTTGCTAGGGTGTCAGACAAAACAGTCTATAAAGCACTGCTAATTTAAATAGGCTAATTTCTCTCAATGATTTTCATTATACCTTCATTGGGGTAACTCGTGATAGAAGTATCAATTTTAGCTAACTATGTAATAAAAATATTATCGCTTCGCGATTCGTGCGATATCGGTTTTTCAAGTGAAATTTAACGTGGAATTCACGAGTCAGATCATAAATTTTCTTGAATCGCATAACCTTTACTCAGATGGAAAGAAAACCCAATTTCATTTGTGGGTGAATGTTGCAACATTTTACGCACGCTCAGGAAGCCATTTCAAATGGAGGAGACAGCGAATCGGAATCAAACTAAAATCGATCACAAATCTTTATTTGAACCACGTTGTTAACATTGAACATTCGTTTTCAACGGTTCAAACAAGGTTTACACCAATTAAAAGAAGGAATAGTGATATTTCGCGAAACAGTCTTGTTTTTTAAACGTCTATTCCAAGCTTCTGTTTCATCGGCACGCGACAAAATCATAAACTCTTTTTTAATTATATCTTTTTGCTGAAACAAGTAGACAGCACGCATCCGAAGGAAAAAGCAATAAATATTCAACAACGTCAACCGAGTAAAGGTTTGAAGAAGATCGAGGCGTAGACATCAAATGCATGTGAACCATCTGGGGTGATTGTATAAACACCACTGTTTTGTTTTCCAGATCTGTACAGTTCAGCACAGTTCTTAAAGCCAGCTGTATAACATAAAACGAACTCATTTACCATCGTAAAGGCAAAACCAAACCTTATCATTAGCAATAAGATGACTTGAAAATTAATATAAAAATGCACGTAAACGAAAGTTGAAAATAAGTCAGATATCACATTGCAAAATACCCGAGTAAAAATGAAGATCGTCGAATTAACGGTTTAGTCGATGATCTTCGTTTTTACTCGCAGCGAAGCTTTAACCCTATCCAGACCGGGGGGGGGAAGCGCCCGCGCTGACTTTGGACGCTTATAACTTTTTCAAGATTCGACCAAACGCTGCCAAGCTTTGCGAGTTCACCTAAAATTTATCTGGCAATAATTTGGTAAGATAGGTTACTATGTCAGGAACTTGACGTTACCATGACAACGGCATTTTTACAGGCATGTTTTCCAAAATTTGTATTTTATTAAAAAAATAAGGTTAATGCAATTACTTTCACCATTTTACGATTTTTACGAACAGTTTTATTGATTTTGAGTACTTTGAATCAATGTTGGTCGGTTTTCTGACGTTTCGGAAAAATTTTGAAATCCAGGATGGCGGAAATAGAACAAGCCCTAAATAAAAGGCCCAAGACATTCAATTGAACATTTCTTGGTGTGGAGACGATGAATAATGTAAAATGTAGTAGAAGAGGACACATATTCACATTAAATGTACTGGTTTCTGTGACACCAACGAACACAGGATTTTAATTTAGCGCTTCCATAAAACAAATTCCAGTGAGGAGGGAGTGGGTAAGTTTTATTATCTCCTAACTGAATCTTACGATCTTTTCTTTTCTGAGTAACTTTTATTATTACTTTTTTGTTGTTTATCACGGTCTACACATAAAAACAATATAATACGTATACCGTGCGTCCTATCTCACTAAGGGTACGTTTTGGGGCAGAATCCAAGATTGGATTCTTAATCTCAGATCACACAGATACCTCGCCACCAAAGTAAAGAGGTATCCGAAAAAGGTTTCTTCGGCATGAAAACCCCGTAAACGTTGTTCGCGCAGAATAAGCAATTATTGCATGAGGTTGAGCATGAAACTGTGAATTATCAAAACCGAGGTCTGTGTTATCTGCCTCAGCCGAATAACACAGAATCGAGGTTTTGATAATTCACGATATCATGCGAAAACCGAATTCAAAAGTTGTTTTATTATATGTTTTCAAACAATTTGCCATCACTTTTTCTAAAACTACGTCAGAACATTGGACAAAGCGATTTTATCTTGTGGTTCCTCCAGGATTTTCTCCCTCAAATAATCATTCAGATTTTTTACACTTGTTTGTGTTTTTCTCTTGGTGTTTTTAGAATTTTTATTCTCTATCAAAACGTTTAATTCCTCTTCGGAAACGGAGGCGAATCGCTCAGCCATATTTTTAAAATGTTTGAAAGCACTACACGGACGAGGGGCTTGGAAACTAGGCGGACTTTGAACTCGACATGATATCCCAAAATCTGCTGCAGATATTGGGTTATCATGTCAAGTTCACATGCTACTGTATATTCCGCCACCCCCCCCCCCCCCCCCCCCGCTCTCGACTAATCACATGTTTCAAAGTAATTCTAATGTATAATAATAGAAGTTATCACAACAGGTTGTAACAGCTTACCAGCTGGTTCGGGGTTGATCTTTTCCTGCATCTCACTGAGCGTTTTATTAAGTTCTTGTATTTTTGAGCAGGCTGAAATATAATATTGAAATGATATGAAACGACGTCAGAGGATTTATAAATAGTACTAGCAATTGTTTCAATTAGGAAAGGTGGCGGCAGTTCTTAACCCAAACAATATTTTAACAAATTTGACATAGAAATGGTCTAACAATATATCAAAATATGCCCTGATTCCATTTCTTGTTTCTCTTTAATGAATATAGTAATTGTAGAAAAACAGATTAGAATAGCAATGCTCTTGTTCACGGTTATTCTAGTTTCTATCGTTGCTAAATTTATGAATATAAATTAATAGAGTTTCACTGCAATTTGTGCATAAAGAATGATGCAAAACTCGCATTCTGAATTTTTCGAAAAGTATAAGTTTTTAGAATATGTTCTTCAGGCAAAGTATCAGGATTTTCGTCTTTTTGAGCTTCTTGCGAAATTTTAGACTTGTAACACAAATGATACTAGGCGTATGCTTCCTTGCTTCATTTTCAATGGCGTGTGAAAATTCTGCTGAACTATATTTAACAACTATTCTATTAGCCCGGGTTGGATACGAGGTGGTAAATAGCCAACTTGGCGCGAAGCGCCGAGTTGGCTATAACCACTCGTATCCAACAAGGGCGAACAGAATAATTGTTTTATTAAATTCTTCTTTAAGTTTAAATCAACTGGACATTTCAGTTTGATGTAAACGAAGTGGTAGTATGAGGAGGCGGGAAAATTTGTGGCGTGGTGTTCACTTCTTGAGTCGAATGAAACACACGAGGAAAGCGAGCGAGAGAGTTTTCTTCCCAAGATTCTGGCCTCTAAAGTCGTCTATACATCCTGAAAATTGTAACACCAGTAAAGATTTACGGGATGATCCGAAGCAAAAGCTTTTCTGGAAACTACACGTCTTGTGCAAGTAGAACGAAGTAAGGGTTTACATTGTACAGTTTGTAATTTACGGCTCAACGGCTGTCATCAAGACTCATCTGAGCTCAAAGTGGAACAGGTTTATTGAAGTATAAAAGACAAGACCAAGATTAAAAGGTAAAAAAAACTTTACAGAAGGGCTGAGCCTAATTTTATGACGTACAATGAGTGAAACTGTGTCAGTTCAGTCATCTGAGCTCAAAGTGGAACAGGTTTATTGAAGTATAAAAGACAAGACCAAGATTAAAAGGTAAAAAACTTTACAGAAGGGCTGAGCCTAATTTTATGACGTACAATGAGTGAAACTGTGTCAGTTCAGTCATCTGAGCTCAAAGTGGAACAGGTTTATTGAAGTATAAAAGACAAGACCAAGATTAAAAGGTAAAAAACTTTACAGAAGTGCTGAGCCTAATGTTGTGACGTACAATTAGTGAAACTGTGTCAGTTCAGTTTGCCGTTCTTTCGTAAATTATTTGCTGCTTTTCTACTTTATTCAGTCGCTCTTGTTGTACGTTTACAAGTATTATTAATTAAACTTTTCGCATCAATCCTTTTGTTTTGCGTAGTTAATTTTACTATGGCATTTCTGCGGTTTTTGTAGGCACCGCTGATTATTTCTTGTTCATAAAGCTCGCCAAATTTGCTGTTTTCAACCATTTTTCTGATGGAACTGTCGCTTCCCGCAGAAAAATTTTACGCTGAGCGGCACTTGCCGCACTCATTTCCCACATAAGTTCAAACATAGGTATACGAACTGATAACCGGGATTAAGTGAACCAATCAGAAGCTAGAAATGCAATATCCGAGGTTGAGAATTTAATAAAAGCATATAACAATCAACTATAGATTTATCGAAAGTTGTTGCAAACACCATTTAAAAAATAGAATTAAACGCGTCTCGATCTAAATGCAAGTGAAGCACAACACTGTATCACAACATGGAAAACAATGCACACCCAATACAAAAGACGTGTCAATCTGTACAGACGAACAAAGGCAGTCGGATAATTTTAGATTTTAGCTGTCGAAGGTGGGACTTTCACGGTCGCCCTTACGTACCTTTATGAGTATGTACATGTATGACTTTTCGTATATTTACCTTTGCATTCTTTCAGTGCTTTTATTGTTTCTTCCTGCTTTTTTATCGTTTCTTCCTGTTCTTTCATCCTTTCGTCCTGTTCTTCCATCCTTTCGTCCTGTTCTTTCATCCTTTCGTCCTGTTCTTTCATCCTTTCGTCCTGTTCTTTCATCCTTTCGTCCTGTTCTTTCATCCTTTCTGTCAGTTCTTTCATGCTATCTTCCAATTTTTTTGTTCTTTGTCTAAGCCTTTCTTCTTGCTTAAGCATGACGGGATTTACTTCTTCCATTAAAACCATAGGCGACAACAGACAAGTCAAAACAACAATCATTAGAAGAGTGGCCATTTCTGTAGATAAACAATGTGTTTTTAGTGATATCGGTAAAAATTCGGTTTAAATGCTTTGGAACGGTCAAGAAACATCGTATAAGCAAAATACATCCGGCTGTATATTGTATTTTCTTTCGATATAAATTTATCTTTAAAGTTTCATACAAATCCTTATAATTTTGACTTTACCATTTTGACCGAAAAGTGATAACGTGAGCCTGGGGGCCCTGTGGTGCTTGTTCGAATTTTTAACACATTATGCAAATGAGTTTGCTAAGCGAACTTCCAATTTCGCTATTCGAAGTCGATAATAAAAGACATTCCATACAATTGACAAATAACTCTTAAAAAAGATTTAAACGGCTTAAATTGGCGAATTATTCAGTGTCGATCTTTGCACGCTTCAGGGGAAAATGTGGCAAACAATATTCATACAATGTATTACGCTGTCTGCTAAGCTTAGCGCTGCACGCTGTTTGCTTTGTAAGAGTTCACAATAAAAGAATATATGTGCAAAAAATCTAGAGGCGTTTAAGGTGTAAAAAAACCTTAAAGAGCCATTAAGTTGTACTGAAGAGCGTAGTAATGTACCTTTTAAATTGGCTTTTACTGGCCTTTGTAAATTTAATTGTTCTTGCTCTTACTTGCTCTTGCTCGTTACTATTAAGTACATATAGGAGATCGAACATTCCGTGGTAGAACTTAATTATTTAGTGCATATAGGAAATTTTTGTTGTTGTTTGATCTGCATACGTGTGAAAAGGACTAAACATTCATAACAGTAAATCACTGAAATTCGGCCAAAAGGTAGATAGCTTTTCTTTACCAAAACTTTATACCACCTTCTAAACTATAATTCAGGCTCTCAACAAAAGATACACAAGCTATTAGCAACTCGGTTGTTTGATATTTCATAATACTTTTGTTAGACTTGGTTGTAAAGAGTGCGTCGATTAAAAATAATAAGTTTCGTCCACTTCCTCATGTTTGGCATTGGTTTATAATTTGAACGTTTCTACATCAGACAGCAGTTATATAAAAGACGTAACTTAAGGCGCTTAAATTTTACTTTTCACTTTCGTCTTTGATTAACCTTTCCTGCGAAAACCTGCGTTACTAGCTGGTTCTCAGTAGAGAATATGATACGATCTTAGACGTTCTCTCCTAATCAGACAAACAAAAATGACAGTACAGTAAACGCAATCACTGAGCAGAGATTACTAGCGCCAGAATATTGCCTATAGCCTGCAAATGCCTAGTAGCGTTGCTACAGGGAAGGGAGAGTTTTCTTGAAGAAAAAAATTCTTACAAGATACATTTTAGCTCACGATGCTTAAGTTAAAAAGAAAAAATGACGGTATGAAATATTTCAGTGAGAAAGTATAATTCCAAAAATTGAAAGTTTGCAGCAAAGAGTAAAACGCACACGTTTCAGACAGTTGACAGTTGACAAATGAGCTCTTAAGATACGTGCGGTCACTGAGCAGAGCTTGCTAGTGCCAGAACAAAAGGGCCTAGAAACAGCGCATGCCTAGTGGCGTTTCTCTATTACGAGCAGAGCTTGTTGCGCCAGAATATTACATAGAAACAGCTCATGCCTAGTGACGTTTCTCTATTACGAGCAGAGCTTGTTGAGCCAGAATATTACATAGAAACAGCTCATGCCTAGTGACGTTTCTCTAAAGAAGGGAGAGTTTCCTGTATTGATATTTGCTTAGCATAAAAATAGCGGAGCTTAAAAATATAAATTATGCTTTATCAGCTAAGCGATAACGAAACCTAAATCTATTCAGGAAGAGTTTATGGACTAACGATCATTTCTACATTTTAACTTGACGTTCATTTCTTTTTAATGAAATAAGTCTAAGGCTTTGCAGTGGGGGAACAGTAGTAGATAATGTTGTTTTTAAACCTAGCTCATGCCTTCCTCCATACTAATGAGTGCCTTCCTCCATACTAATGAGTGTCTTCCACCATACTAATGAGTGCCTTCCTCCATACTAATGAGTGTCTTTCGCTTACAATAAAAGGAAATAAAACAAGAGCATGATCGCGCTTCAGTGATTTTAAAAGTAAACACTGCGTTTTTTTGGGCCGCGAAAATTACTAAACACACAAATTATAAATCAAGCAAAACTTTATTTATTTTGGTCGTTCGACACAACGCATTACAAGGAGGAAACTGACGACGCAAACTGTGTTTTCCGTGCTTTCGGTCAAAAGGAATCTCGTGCTCGCATATAGGACAAATTTTACAGTTATCTTCCCAAAAACACTTAGGACATTTCATGACCGCAGTATCATATACATTCGGACCTTCGCAGTGTTGACGAGAATAAGGAGCTTTTGCGTGAATTAACGCTGGACTTTCAGAATCGCTATTCTCGGTTTCTTTATCGCTGTCGCTGTCGCTCTCTTGAGATTCCTCAGCTCCACTACCCTCCTCAGAAGCTGTTTCGTCCTCTTCATTGCTGTCAGTCGAGTTACCATCATCTTTCTCTTTATCGCGATAGGCTTGTTCTTTTTGTAATATATCGCTTAGAACTTTCTTATTATGTGGTGGAGTTAAACAATAGTATTGTGGTGGTGGCGGTGGCGGTGGAGTTAAACAATAGAATTGTGGTGGTGGTGGTGGTGGTGGTGGTGGTGGAGTTAAACAATAGTATTGTGGTGGTGGTGGATTTAAACAATAGAATTGTGGTGGTGGTGGTGGTGGTGGAGTTAAACAATAGTATTGTGGTGGCGGTGGAGTTAAACAATAGAATTGTGGTGGTGGTGGCGGTGGAGTTAAACAATAGAATTGTGGTGGTGGTGGCGGTGGTTTTAAACAATAGAATTGTGGTGGTGGTGGCGGCGGAGTTAAACAATAGAATTGTGGTGGTGGTGGTGGCGGTGGAGTTAAACAATAGAATTGTGGTGGTGGTGGTGGCGGAGGAGTTAAACAATAGAATTGTGGTGGTGGTGGCGGTGGAGTTAAACAATAGAATTGTGGTTGTGGTGGCGGCGGAGTTAAACAATAGAATTGTGGTGGTGGTGGTGGCGGAGGAGTTAAACAATAGAATTGTGGTGGTGGTGGCGGTGGAGTTAAACAATAGAATTGTGGTGGTGGTGGCGGTGGAGTTAAACAATAGAATTGTGGTGGTGGTGGCGGTGGTTTTAAACAATAGAATTGTGGTGGTGGTGGCGGCGGAGTTAAACAATAGAATTGTGGTGGTAGTGGTGGCGGTGGAGTTAAACAATAGAATTGTGGTGGTGGTGGTGGCGGAGGAGTTAAACAATAGAATTGTGGTGGTGGTAGCGGTGGAGTTAAACAATAGAATTGTGGTTGTGGTGGCGGCGGAGTTAAACAATAGAATTGTGGTTGTGGTGGTGGCGGAGGAGTTAAACAATAGAATTGTGGTGGTGGTGGATGTGGAGTTAAACAATAGAATTGTGGTGGTGGTGGCGGTGGAGTTAAACAATAGAATTGTGGTGGTGGTGGCGGTGGAGTTAAACAATAGAATTGTGGTGGTGGTGGTGGCGGAGGAGTTAAACAATAGAATTGTGGTTTTGGTGGCGGCGGAGTTAAACAATAGAATTGTGGTTGTGGTGGAGATGGAGTTAAACTATAGAATTGTGGTGGTGGTGGCGGTGGAGTTAAACAATAGTATTGTGGTGGTGGTGGTGGCGGTGGAGTTAAACAATAGAATTGTGGTGGTGGTGGTGGCGGTGGAGTTAAACAATAGAATTGTGGTGGTGGTGGTGGCGGTGGAGTTAAACAATAGAATTGTGGTGGTGGTGGTGGCGGCGGAGTTAAACAATAGAATTGTGGTTGTGGTGGAGGCGGAGTTAAACAATAGAATTGTGGTGGTGGTGGCGGTGGAGTTAAACAATAGAATTGTGGTGGTGGTGGTGGCGGAAGAGTTAAACAATAGAATTGTGGTGGTGGTGGCGGTGGTTTTAAACAATAGAATTGTGGTTGTGGTGGCGGCGGAGTTAAACAATAGAATTGTGGTGGTGGTGGAGGCGGAGGAGTTAAACAATAGAATTGTGTTGGTGGTGGTGGCGGTGGAGTTAAACAATAGAATTGTGGTGGTGGTGGCGGCGGAGTTAAACAATAGAATTGTGGTTGTGGTGGTGGCGGAGGAGTTAAACAATAGAATTGTGGTGGTGGCGGTGGAGTTAAACAATAGAATTGTGGTGGTGGTGGCGGTGGAGTTAAACAATAGTATTGTGGTGGTGGTTGTGGCGGCGGAGTTAAACAATAGAATTGTGGTTGTGGTGGTGGCGGAGGAGTTAAACAATAGAATTGTGGTGGTGGCGGTGGAGTTAAACAATAGAATTGTGGTGGTGGTGGCGGTGAAGTTAAACAATAGTATTGTGGTGGTGGTGGTGGCGGCGGAGTTAAACAATAGAATTGTGGTTGTGGTGGTGGCGGAGGAGTTAAACAATAGAATTGTGGTGGTGGCGGAGGAGTTAAACAATAGAATTGTGGTGGTGGTGGCGGTGAAGTTAAACAATAGTATTGTGGTGGTGGCGGTGGCGGAGAAGTTAAACAATAGAATTGTGGTTGTGGTGGCGGCGGAGTTAAACAATAGAATTGTGGTGGTGGTGGTGGCGGAGGAGTTAAACAATAGAATTGTGGTGTTGGTGGCGGTGGAGTTAAACAATAGAATTGTGGTGGTGGTGGCGGCGGAGTTAAACAATAGAATTGTGGTTGTGGTGGTGGCGGAGGAGTTAAACAATAGAATTGTGGTGGTGGCGGTGGAGTTAAACAATAGAATTGTGGTGGTGGTGGCGGTGGAGTTAAACAATAGTATTGTGGTGGTGGTGGTGGCGGCGGAGTTAAACAATAGAATTGTGGTTGTGGTGGTGGCGGAGGAGTTAAACAATAGAATTGTGGTGGTGGCGGTGGAGTTAAACAATAGAATTGTGGTGGTGGTGGCGGTGAAGTTAAACAATAGTATTGTGGTGGTGGTGGTGGCGGCGGAGTTAAACAATAGAATTGTGGTTGTGGTGGTGGCGGAGGAGTTAAACAATAGAATTGTGGTGGTGGCGGAGGAGTTAAACAATAGAATTGTGGTGGTGGTGGCGGTGGAGTTAAACAATAGTATTGTGGTGGTGGCGGTGGCGGAGGAGTTAAACAATAGAATTGTGGTTGTGGTGGCGGCGGAGTTAAACAATAGAATTGTGGTGGTGGTGGTGGCGGAGGAGTTAAACAATAGAATTGTGGTGGTGGTGGCGGTGGAGTTAAACAATAGAATTGTGGTTGTGGTGGCGGCGGAGTTAAACAATAGAATTGTGGTGGTGGTGGTGGCGGTGGAGTTAAACAATAGAATTGTGGTTGTGGGGTGGCGGCGGAGTTAAACAATAGAATTGTGGTGGTGGCGGTGGCGGAGGAGTTAAACAATAGAATTGTGGTTGTGGTGGCGGCGGAGTTAAACAATAGAATTGTGTGGTTGTGGTGGCGGAGGAGTTAAACAATAGAATTGTGTTGGTGGTGGTGGCGGCGGAGTTAAACAATAGAATTGTGGTGGTGGTGGTGGTGGTGGTGGAGATAAACAACAGAATTGTGTTAATGGTGGTGGCGGAGGAGTTAAACAATAGAATTGTGGTGGTTGTTGTGGTGGCGGAGGAGTTAAACAATAGAATTGTGGTTGTGGTGGTGGCGGAGGAGTTAAACAATAGAATTGTGGTGGTGGTTGTGGTGGCGGAGGAGTTAAACAATAGAATTGTGTTGGTGGTGGTGGCGGAGGAGATAAACAATAGAATTGTGGTGGTGGTTGTGGTGGCGGAGGAGTTAAACAATAGAATTGTGTTGGTGGTGGTGGCGGAGGAGTTAAACAATAGAATTGTGTTGGTGGTTGTGGTGGCGGAGGAGTTAAACAATAGAATTGTGTTGGTGGTTGTGGTGGCGGAGGAGTCAAACAATAGAATTGTGGTGGTGGTGGTGGCGGAGGAGTTAAACAATAGAATTGTGTTGGTGGTTGTGGTGGCGGAGGAGTTAAACAATAGAATTGTGTTGGTGGTTGTGGTGGCGGAGGAGTCAAACAATAGAATTGTGGTGGTGGTGGTGGCGGAGGAGTTAAACAATAGAATTGTGTTGGTGGTTGTGGTGGCGGAGGAGTTAAACAATAGAATTGTGGTGGTGGTTGTGGTGGCGGAGGAGTTAAACAATAGAATTGTGGTGGTGGTGGTGGTGGTGGCGGAGGAGTTAAACAATAGAATTGTGTTGGTGGTTGTGGTGGCGGAGGAGTTAAACAATAGAATTGTGGTTGTGGTGGCGGAGGAGTTAAACAATAGAATTGTGTTGGTGGTGGTGGCGGCGGAGTTAAACAATAGAATTGTGGTTGTGGTGGCGGAGGAGTTAAACAATAGAATTGTGTTGGTGGTGGTGGCGGTGGAGTTAAACAATAGAATTGTGGTGGTGGTGGTGGCGGTGGAGATAAACAATAGAATTGTGGTTGTGGTGGGGGCGGAGTTAAACAATAGAATTGTGGTGGTGGTGGTGGCGGAGGAGTTAAACAATAGAATTGTGGTGGTGGTGGCGGTGGAGTTAAACAATAGAATTGTGGTTGTGGTGGCGGCGGAGTTAAACAATAGAATTGTGGTGGTGGTGGTGGCGGAGGAGTTAAACAATAGAATTGTGTTGGTGGTGGTGGCGGTGGAGTTAAACAATAGAATTGTGGTGGTGGTGGTGGCGGTGGAGTTGAACAATAGAATTGTGTTGGTGGTGGTGGCGGAGGAGTTAAACAACAGAATTGTGGTGGTGGTGGCGGTGGAGTTAAACAATAGAATTGTGGTGGTGGTGGTGGAGTTAAACAATAGAATTGTGTTGGTGGTGGTGGCGGTGGAGTTAAACAATAGAATTGTGTTGGTGGTGGTGGCGGAGGAGTTAAACAATAGAATTGTGGTGGTGGTGGCGGTGGAGTTAAACAATAGAATTGTGGTGGTGGTGGTGGAGTTAAACAATAGAATTGTGTTGGTGGTTGTGGCGGTGGAGTTAAACAATAGAATTGTGGTGGTGGCGGTGGAGTTAAACAATAGAATTGTGGTGGCGGTGGTGGCGGCGGAATTAAACAATAGAATTGTGGTGGTGGTGGTGGCGGCGGAATTAAACAATAGAATTGTGGTGGTGGTGGTGGTGGTGGAGTTAAACAATAGGATTGTGTTGGTGGTGGTGGCGGAGGAGTTAAACAATAGAATTGTGTTGGTGGTGGTGGCGGAGGAGTTAAACAATAGAATTGTGTTGGTGGTGGTGGCGGTGGAGTTAAACAATAGAATTGTGGTGGTGGTGGTGGCGGCGGAATTAAACAATAGAATTGTGGTGGTGGTGGTGGTGGTGGGGAGTTAAACAATAGAATTGTGGTGGTGGTGGTGGCGGAGGAGTTAAACAATAGAATTGTGTTGGTGGTGGTGGCGGTGGAGTTAAACAATAGAATTGTGGTGGTGGTGGTGGCGGCGGCGGAGTTAAACAATAGAATTGTTGTGGTTGTGGTGGTGGTGGAGTTAAACAATAGTATTGTGGTGGTGGCGGTGGCGGTGGAGTTAAACAATAGAATTGTGGTGGTGGTGGTGGTGGTGGTGGAGTTAAACAATAGTATTGTGGTGGTGGTGGTGGTGGCGGTGGAGTTAAACAATAGTATTGTGGTGGTGGTGGTGGTGGCGGTGGAGTTAAACAATAGTATTGTGGTGGTGGTGGTGGTGGCGGTGGAGTTAAACAATAGAATTGTGGTGGTGGTGGTGGTGGTGGTGGAGTTGAACAATAGTATTGTGGTGGTGGTGGTGGTGGCGGTGGAGTTAAACAATAGTATTGTGGTGGTGGTGGTGGTGGTGGTGGAGTTAAGGACGTTCGGGCTTATTGTTTATGCGCATCGCTACTGCGCACGTAATTCATGTCGCAATGCCATGCCACGTCATGCTGTGAGCGCGCGCGCTGAATGATGCCTAAGAACATATAGGGTGTGTTGCCTTTCCGCTAGCTTCGCTTGCAATTTGCTCTCTTAAACGGTCGGTGTCCCCTACTTTTTTCTTAACGGATCACTTTCGTTAATTAATATCTACGTTTTGCAAGAAAATGAAAAAAATCTATCGAGTGGAAGTTTTATTTTTTTGTCACACTGACGGTTTGAGCTTTACTTTTTGCCGTACGACAGTTCAAACCAGGGTTTAGTTTTACAAAAAAAAGGGAAAACTAGGAATTATTTACGCAACAGAAGCACTTCACAAAATGTGACTAAGATCGTTAGCCTCCGTTTACTCATCTTCGATATTTTGAACTATAAACCTTGTAAACCATGCTGAATTACGTGCGCCAATTTTTCAAAATCATGGTAGTTTTTCACACGCTTTTTCTCTGAAACGAACTCGGTGACCCCAACTTTTTGTTGCATTTCTGACATAAGTACTCATTATCAGACCACAGCAAAAAAAGTTAAAGAAATCTACCGAGTGGAAAATTTTGCGCGAACGTCTTTAAACAATAAAATTGTGGTGGTGGTGGCGGTGGTGGTTGTGGAGTTAAACAATAGAACTGTGGCGGTGGTGCTGTTGGTGGAGTTAAGCAATAGATTGTGGTGGTGGTGGTGGAGGAGTTAAACAATAGAATTGTGGTGGTGGAGGAGTCCAACAATAGAATAGCGGTTTATATAATTGTGAAACATTACACATTTTGTCAGTTCGTGTAAACCTTTCGTTCAGTTGACATGAGTTGGCCCTGTCCTATTTGTCAAAAGAATTTTTCTAGGAAAGATAGCATAAAAAGACACATGAGCAGTAAACATAGCACTTCCGGTTTCCCTCCGTTTCAAGCTTTGTCCATTTCTCCAGAAAAGTGTCAGCGGTTTCACTTGGGGCATGCGTTTACCTGTATGGTTGCAGGAATGACAGATCTGGGTCAAATCTTTGTTGCAACAGGCTCACAAGACAACCCCCCCACCTCCAGAGAGAATTGTTTGGTGTTATTCTCAACGGTAACCTGCCTATCGCGAGTTATTATTGACGATACCAGGAATTGAATTTGTCAAGGGTATACCCTCAACTCTTGAACAAGATTCCTTCTTTGATGTTAATATACGAAACTTGATCGTCATTGATGACCAGATGATTGAAGCTGGGAGTGATAATCGATCGTGAACCTGTTTACTAATGGCTCGCGTCATCGAAACTTGAGTGTCATTTACATTGTGCAAAACCTGTTCCATCAAGGCAAAGGCAATCGAAGCATCAGCTTAAACAGTCATTACTTGGTCCTTTTCAACAATCCCCGCGACAAACTACAGATTTTGACTCTAGCAAAACAAATGTATCCTGGAGAAACTGTTTGGTTTATAAAACAGTACGAAGAAGCGGTGTGGAGACCGTTTGGTTATCTGTTTATTGACCTTAAGCCAACCACTCAAGACAGTTGCAGATTGCGAACAAATGTATTACCCGATGAAGAACAATTCGATAACGGGGAAGAAGAAGGCAGCGTTTCTAAAGAACTCCTGCAATATCTCAAGCAGCAAAACCTGATGGCTGCCCCAGTAGTTCCGGATACGCAACGTTTGCAGAATAATATGGATGGCCTTCTATCCCGCAATGACCTTGGAGAAGACGAAAAAGCTAGGAAGTATATGCAGCTACAAAACAGGTTTCTGACGTACAATCGATTTTAATAAAGTTTTGCTTGATTTATAATTTGTGTGTTTAGTAAGTTTCGCGGCCCAAAACACGCAGTGTTTACTTTTAAAATCACTGAAGCGTGATCATGCTATTGTTTTATTCCCTTTTATTGTTAACGGAAGACAGTTTATTATCATATGAAAAGAAGCGACTAGACACTTCTTTAGTATGGAGGAACGAACTCATTAGTATGGAGGAACGAACTCATTAGCATGGAGGAAGGCACTCATTAGCATGGAGGAAGGCACTCATTAGTATGGAGGAAGGCATGAGCTAGGCTTAAAAACAACATTACTGGGAACCAAGCATAATTGTTTTGTCTCTTCTTACCTACAGAAAATTCACACTTCAGTTCACGAAGCCTTATATTAAACGTCAGTCACAAAGAAGAAATTAATTTGACGGTTTGAAAAAAAAACATATAGTGAAAAAATATCTTATTAAAAATTCGCTGCAACAGGGAATAACAATTCTCTAAGATGACATTTGACAAACGAGCAAGAAAAACGCGATCAAAGAGCAGAGCTTGCTAGAGCAGAATTATTGCCTAGAAACATGAATAAGTAGCCTGTCCTTCAGAGCCTTTTTTCCTCAAGTCCAGATCAGCCCATTTTAAATTCCAACCGAATAAGGAAGTATAAAAAATGTAAAAACAAAAAACGACGCTTGTTTTATATCTCCCTTTCCGTAGCGACTTCCAACGTTTGCTGCTTGTGCGAATATAACACACACCCACTATGCAAATAATTTTGTTAAGCAAACAAATTAACACCGATTGTTTTGCAATAGAACCGTTATTGTTAAATTTCAAAGTTCGAAGTCGTGATAAAGAGCTTCCACACAAGTGACACATCAAAACGATTAAAATTGCTAAATTTGGCGAATTATTCAGTATCAATATTTGCATGCTACGGGGTGAAGATAATATGCATAAAATGAGTTACGTTGTCAGCTAAGCGTGGTTCGGTTCCAAGAAACCTTTGGATTTATTTGGGTCAAGCTCTTTTCTATTTATGAGCTTAGAAAACAATTATGTGTTTTTAAAATCTGAAGACCTTTTAGCCGTACAACACTCGAAGACCCATTCAGTTTGAACTTAAGAACGCAGTTTGAGGCCTTTGTAAATTTAATAATATTTTCATGTGTTCAGTATTCTAGTACATCAGTTTTACTTCACGAATTTTAGTGCGTACAGGAGCGACATTCTATCATAAAAGTTGATGTCTGTTTTAGATACTGCGACCACTGAGCAGAGCTTGCTGGCGCCGGAAGATAGCGTAGAAGCAGCGCATGCCTAATGGCGTTTTTCTAAATAATGGAGAGTTTTCTTTATTGATATTTGCTTAACATAAAAAATGATGGAGCTAAAAGATATAAATTATTTTTATCAGTTTTACATAAAGGAAATCTAAACCTATTCAGGAGGAGTTTCTGGGTCATTTCAACATTTTAACTTGACGTTCATTCTTTTGAAAAAAAATACGACGAGAGCTTCGCAGTGAGTGGACAAGCATATTTGTTTGTTCTTACCGACGAAATTGACATTTCAGTTCAGGAGACTTTATATGAAACGTAAGTCAAAAAAAGATAAAATGTTACGATATAAAAAAAATGCAGTGATAAAAAATTGCTGCAACAAGGAATAATAGCAAGGTGTTGAAAGGTAACATTTAAACAAACGAGCTATAAAAATAAACGTGGTCACCGAGCATTGCTTGCTAGTGAAGAATATTGCCTAGAACCATGCATAAGTAGCCTGCCTTGGCCATCCTTTATTCCTGAACTCCAGACCAGGGCCAGAAAGGGCCAGAATATTAAATAGAAAAAGACCATGCCTTCTGGCGTTTCTCTAAAGAAGGGAGAGTTTTCAGTATTGATATTTGCTTAACATAAAAATAGCGGAGCTTAAAAATATAAATTATGCTTTATCAGCTAAGCGATAAAGAAACCTAAACCTATTTAGGAAGAGTTTATGGACTAACGATCATTTCCACATCTTAACTTGACGTTCTTTGTTGTTTTAATGGAATAAGACGAAGGCTTCGCAGTGGGAGGACCAAGCATAAATTATTTGTTTGTTCTTACCTGCAGAAAACTTAATTTACACTTCAGTTCACGATTCCTTATGTTAACGTCAGTCGTCAGTCAGTCAGTTTGCTGCTTGTGCGAATATAACAAACATCCACTATTCAAATGATTTTGTTAAGCAAACAAATTAACACCGATTGTTTTGCAATAGAGTCGTTATAATTGTTAAATTTCAAAATGCGAAGTCGAACGACGGGTATCAATCTTTGCATGCTACGGAGTGAAGATAATATGTATAAAATGAGTCACTTTGTCAGCTATGCGTGGTCCGGTTCCAACAAAACCATTGGATTTATTTGGGTGAAGCTGTTTTCTATTTATGAGTTTAGAAAACAATTTTGTGTTTTTAAAATCTGAAGACGTTTAAGCCGTTCAAAACTTGAAGACCCATTCAGTTTGAACTTGAGAACGCAGTTTGAGGCCTTTGTAAATTTAATAATATTTTCATTTGTTCAGTATTCTAGTTCATCAGTTTTACCTAAGCATGCTTGTTCTACTTCATGAATTTTAGTGCAAACAGGAGCGACATTCTATGATAAAAGTCTATTTCTGTTCTAAGATACGTGCGGCCACTGAGCAGAGCTTGCTGGCCCGAAAAGATTGCTTAGAAGCAGCGCATGCCTAGTTGCGTTTCTCTAAGTAATGGAAAGTTTTCTGTTTTGATATTTGCCTAACATAAAAATAGTGGAGCTTAAAGATATAAATTATTTCTTACCAGCTTTACGTAAAGGAAATCTAAACCTATTCAGGAGGAGTTTCTGGGTCATTTCAACATTTTAACTTGACGTTCATTCTTTTGAAAAAAAATACGACGAGAGCTTCGCAGTGAGTGGACAAGCATATTTGTTTGTTCTTACCGACGAAATTGACATTTCAGTTCAGGAGACCTTATATTAAACGTAAGTCACAAACAAATAAAATGTAACGATATAAAAAAAATACAGTGATAAAAAAATGCCGCAACAAGGAATAATAGCAAGGTGTTGAAAGATAACATTTAAACAAACAAGCTATAAAAACAAACGTGGTCACCGAGAGGGTCTGAATGGGGGGGGGGGGTCCACATGTCGGTAGTCAGGTAAAATTTTATTACTTTGACGGTTGTCAGTTATATTTTCCGCCCTTTGTCGCTAGTCGGTTACCCCCATTCAGACCCTCCACCGAGCATAGCTTGCTAGCGAAGAATATTGCCTAGAACCATGCATAAGTAGCCTGCCTTGGCCATCCTTTATTCCTGAAGTCCAGTCCAGGCTATGTTAAATTCCAACTGAATCCTACATGCTATTAGCGACTCGGTGTTTTGGTGTTTTATACTTTTGTAAGACTTGCAATTGGTTGTAAAAAGACGTCGATAAAGATCAATTAGATTCGTTCACTCCCTCATGTTTGGCATTGGCTTATACTTTGAGAGGTGCTACATCAGACGGCTGCCGTTATATCTTATAAACATGATAAAAGACGCACTTACCGTACTGCAGTTTTCGTTCTTCCTATTCCTCTTTAATGGACCTCTTCTGCGACAAGTTATGCCTGCGTTACTAGTTGGTTCTCTGTAGAGAATAGGATACGACCTTACACGTTCTATATTTTAAGGATCCTAATTAGAAAAATAGAAATGACATTTGACAGCTGACAGCACAATTTATCCATATACGGAAAACGCGATCACTGATCAAAGGTTGCTACCGCTAGAATATTACCTAGAAACTGCAAATGCCTAGCGGCATTGCTCCAGGGAAGAAAGAGTTTTTTTTGGAAAAAAACATATCTCTTTAAAGGTAAATTTTAGCTCACGATTCTTTAGATAAAACTTCAGTTACAAATTAAAGGAGTAAAGGCTGACAGTATGAGATATTTAAGTGAAAAAAGAGAATGCCAATAATTAAAGTTTCGCAGCAAAGAGTAAAAAAACAAGTTGCTTGACAGTTGACAAGTGAGCTTTAAAGATACGTGCAGCCACTGAGCAGAGCTTGCTAGCGCCAGATTATTGCCTAGAAACAGCGCATGCCCAGTGACGTTTCTCTGTTACTAAGCAGAGCTTGCTATCGCCAAAATATTGCCTAGAAACAGCGCATGCCCAGTGACGTTTCTCTGTTACTGAGCAGAGCTTGCTAGCGCTAGAACATTGCCTAGAAACAGCGCATGTCTAGTGACGTTTCTCTGTTAGTGAGCAGAGCTTGCTAGCGCCAGAATATTGCCTAGAAACAGCGCATGACTAGTGACGTTTCTCTGTTACTGAGCAGAGCTTGCTAGCGCGAGATTATTGCCTAGAAACAGCGCATGCCCACTGATGTTTCAGTTTCAACTTTTTGCTGAAAAACGACATTTGACAAACGAGCTAGAAAGCCGATAAACGTGATCTCTGAGCAGTGTTTGCTAGCGCAGGAATATTGTCTAGAAACATGCATAAGTAGTCTACATTTGGCAGCTTTTATTCCTCAGGTCTAGACCGGGGCATTTTAAATCCCAATTGAATCCTGCTAAACGAATTTGGGACGCTTTTTTATCTCTCTTTGCTGTGGCGTCTTCCGACGTTTGCTGGTTGTGTGAATATTACAAACGCATTATGCAAATGAGTTTCTTAAGCATTGTATTGATTGTTTTCTATAGGAATAGATAAATTTTAGTTCACGATGCTTAAGATTACAATTAAGTTACAAAGTAGGAAAATGAATAATGGTATGAAATTTTTCAGTGAGAAAGTAAAATGTCAGAAATTTAAAGTTCGCAGAACAGAGTAAAAAGCACAAGTTGCAGACAGTTGACAAATGAGCTCTTAAGATACGTACGGTCACTGAGCAGAGCTTGCTAGCGCAAGAACAAAAGGGCCAAGAAACAGCGCATGTCTAGCGGCGTTTCTCTATTACGAGCAGAGCTTGTTGTGCCAGAATATAACATACAAAAAGAACTTGCCTAGTGGCGTTTCTCTAAAGAAGGGAGAGTTTTCTGTATTGATAAATAGCGGAGCTTAAAAATATAAATTATGCTTTATCAGCTAAGCGATAACGAAACCTAAACTTAGTCAGGAAGAGTTTATGGACTAACAATCATTTCCAATAACTTGACGTTCTTCCTCTTTTAATGAAATAAGAAAAAGGCTTTGCAGTGGGGAAACCAAGCATAAATTATTTGTCTCTTCTTACCTACAGAAAATTCACACTTCAGTTCACGATACCTTGTGTTAAACGTCAGGCACAAAGAAAAAATAATTTGACGGTATGAAAAAAAAAAATATAGTGAAAAAATATTTAATTAAAAATTCGCTGCAACAAGGAATAACAATTCTCCAAGATGACATTTGACAAACGAGCAATAAAGATAAACGCAGCAAAGAGCAGAGCTTGCTAGAGCAGAATTATTGCCTGCCTTTGAGAGCCTTTATTCCTCAAGTCCAGATCAGGCCATTGTAAATTCCAACTGAATTAGGAAGTATAAAAAATGTAAAAACAAAAAACGACGCTTGTTTTATATCTCCCTTTCCGTAGCGACTTCCAACGTTTGCTGCTTGTGCGAATATAACACACACCCATTATGCAAATAATTTTGTTAAGCAAACAAATTAACACCGATTGTTTTGCAATAGAACCGTTATTGTTAATTTCAAAATTCGAAGTCGTGATAAAGGCCTTCCACACAAGTGACGCATCATGACGCATGCTACGGGGTGAAGATAATATGCATAAAATGAGTTACGTTGTCAGCTAAGCGTGGTCCAGTTTCAAGAAACCTTTGGATTTATTTGGGTCAAGCTGTTTTCTAGTTATGAGTTTAGAAAACAATTATGTGCTTTTAAAATCTGAAGACGTAAGTCACAAACAGATAAAATGTTACGATATAAAAAAATTACAGTGAAAAAAAAATTGCTACAACAAGGAATAATAGCAAGGTGTTGAAAGATACCATTTAAACAAACGAGCTATAAAAATAAACGTGGTCACCGAGCATAGCTTGCTAGTGAAGAATATTGCCTAGAAACATGCATAAGTAGCCTGCCTTGGCCATCCTTTATTCCTGAAGTCCAGTCCAAGCAATGTTAAATTCCAACTGAATCTTGCTAAACCGATTTTAGGAGGTATAAAAAATATAAAAAAAAACCCGACGTTTTCTTTAAAGCTGTCTTGCCTAAGCGACTTCCGACATTTGATGCTTTTGCAAATGTCACACACCCATTATGCAAATAATTTTGTTAAGCAGACACCGATTGTTTTTCAACGGAACCGTTATAATTGTTATATGTCAACATTCGAAGTCGAAAATAAAAGACATTTTACACAACTGACGAAACAAAACGAGTAAAGCGATTTAAATCGCTAAAATTGGCCAGTTATTTAGTATCGATCTTCGTATGCTACGAGGAGAAATGTGCCAAATAATATGCATGAAATGAGTTACGTTGTCAGCTAAGCATGGTCCGGTTCCAAGAAACCTTTGGATTTATTTGGGTCAAGATTTTTTCTATTTATGAGTTTAGCAAAAAATTATGTGTTTTCAAAATGTGAAGGTGTTTAAGTCGTACATAACTTGAAGATCCATTCAGTTTGAACTGTAGAACGCAGTGATGTTTTGAGGCCTTTGTAAATAAAATAATATTAGCATGTGTTCAGTTGCCCAGTACATTGCAACTCTTTACTTGATCTAATTTATACCACAGTCAGTGAATACAGAGGCGATAAAATTTTAATTGTGTTTAATCATCATACGTGCAAAACGCGACCAAACATCCACAATGGAAAGAAAAAACGGCAGAAATGTACGTAATATTTTTTTGCAATAACTTTATCCATCCTTTAAACAGAATTAAAGCATTTAACAGCAATTTCAGGTATCGAAATAGACATGCTATTAGCGACTCGGTTTTTTGGTGTTTTATACTTTTGTAAGACTTGCAATTGGTTGTAAAAAGACGTCGATAAAGATAAATTAGTTTCGTTCACTCCCTCATTGGCTTATACTTTGAGAGGTGCTAAATCAGGCAGCCGTTATGTCTTACAAACATGATAAAGGACGTAACTTACTTAGCGGCAGTTTCGTGCTCTCTTGTTACTTCGATGAACCTCTCCTGCGACAAGTTAGACCTACTTTACTAGTTGGTTCTCTGTAGAGAATAACAAACGATCTTAAACGTTCTACATTTTAGGGGTTCCAATTAGAAAAAAAATGACAGCTGACAGTTGACGGCTAGCGCCAGAATATTGCCTAGAAACAGCGCATGCCTAGTGGCGTTTCTCTAATTCGAGCAGAAGTTGCAAGCGCCAGAATATTACATAGAAACAGCGCATGCCTAATGGCGTTTCTCTGTTACCTAGCAGAACTTGCGAGCGCGATACAATATTGCCTAGAAACAGCGCATGACTAGTGGCGTTTCTCTATTTTGAGCAGAGCATGCTAGCGCCATAATATTACATAGAAACTGCGCATGCCTAGTGGCGTTTCTCTGTCACCAAGCAGAGCTTGCTAGCGCCTGAATATTATTGTATGCGTCACAATATATATTTTTAGAGATCTCAATAGCTTATGCTGCAAAAAGGTCAATTTTGAGCGTGGCCGGAACGAAAAATTGCGTAAGTTGACAAAGTCGCCGCTCAACAATTATTAGGCGCAGAAAGATATTATTATTTTTATTACCTAATACCTTTTTTCAAGTGTTGGAAACGCCGGTTAACTTTGAAATGTTTTGACTTACATGTTCGTGAAAATTTACATTTTAGCAACAATTAGATCTCTTTTTGTTAAACATGCAAAAAAGTAGCCTGTCTGCGCCGCCTTAATTCCTCAAATCCAAACCGTGCCATTTTAAATTCCAGCTGAATCCTGAAAAGATGATTTTAGGATGCATAGAAACAAGTTACCCGCGCTTTTTTTTAATTTTTATTGGACATAGCGAATTCCGACTTAACGGGTTCGTGCGAATATTACACACTCATTTCGCTAAAGTGTTTGTTAAGCAAACTCCGAAAATAAAAGACATCTCACACAATTGACAAATAACATTTGTAAAACGATTTAAATGGCTAAAATTAGAGATGCATTCTTTATCGATCTTTGCGTGCTTCAGGGAAAGATGTGGCAAATAATATGCATGCAGTGAATTACGTTGTCTCCTAAGCTTGGTCCGGTTTTAAAAACGTTGAGATTTATTTGGGTCACTTCTATTATGTGTATTCAAAATCGGAAGGCGTTTAAGCCATTCAAAACTTAATGATCCATTCAGTTTTAACTGGAGAACGCAATACCGTTTAAATGGACTTTTTGTGGCATTCACACTTTACCTTACTTGCTCCAATTCATAACTGTTCCGTGCATATAGGAGCAACGTTCTATCAAAAAATAATATTTTTTTTTGTCCATATACGTGTGAAAAACGAGTAAACATTTACAACAGGGAAATCGGCAAAAGGGTATGTAACTTTTTACCAAACCTTTATCCACCCTCTAAACAGAATTAAGGCTTTCAACAAAATTCCAGTTATCGGGATACACAAGCTATAAGCGACTCGGGTTTATCGGTAAATTATACCTTCGTTTGACGTGGCTGTGAAGAAGACGTCGATAAAGATAATTTAGTTTCGTTGACTCCCTCATGTTTGTCATTGGAATATACTTTGAGAGGTGCTACATCAGGCAGCCGTTATATCTTATAAACATGATAAAGGACGTAACTTACTTAGCGGCAGTTTCGTGCTCCCTTGTTACTTCGATGAACTTCTCCTGCGACAAGTTAGCCCTGCGTTACTAGTTGGTTCTCTGTAGAGAATAACAAACGATCTTTTAAAACGTTCTACATTTTAGGGGTTCCAATTAGAAAAATATGAATGACAGCTGACAGTTGACGGATGAGCAGAACTTAAGAACGCGAGAATATTGCCTAGAAGCAGCGCATGCCTAGTGGCGTTTCTCTGTCAACGAGAAGAACTTGGGAGTGCCATAATATTGCCTAGAAACAGCGCATGCCTAGACGCGTATCTCTATTTCGAGCAGAGCTTGCTAGCGCCTGAATATTGTATGCGTCAGAATATATATTTTTAGAGATCTCATTAGCCTATGCTGCAATATGCTTCATTTTGAGCGTGGTCAGAACGAAAAATTACATAAGTTGATAAGTTCGCCGCTCAAAAATCATCAGTAGGCACAGAAAAATATTACTATTTTTATTACGTAATACCTTTAAATTGGACCTTCAAATGCTGGAAACGCAGTTTAATTTTGATATGTTTTGATTTTCATGTTAGTGAAAATTTAAATTTTAGCAACCATTTGATTCCTTTTTGTAAACATACAAAAAAGTGGGCCTGTCTTCGCCGGCCTTAAGAGTGAGTCCGCACGAGAACCATGCAGGCGAGTCTACAGCGCATCTCACCAATTTCCCTCAAATTTGGCACACTTGTGTAACTTCACTAGTACATTAACCATGTGCAATATTTTGGTTCAATTGTTTATTGTTTTGGAGAAATGTCAATCAAACTGTCAGACAGTGGAAAGTACTTAAATTTGACCTAAAAATATTCACCATGTTTGATCCCCTGCTACATGCTAAATATAAAAAGAAATGATACGAAACTTTTACATAAGACAAATCAAGTCCCGAACAATAGAAAAACGTTCAGTAAATTTGTGTCATTTGCTGCGTTTGGCTGAAAGCAAAATTCCAAATCTCCTTATTCAATTCGTATCAAAAAAGTGGGGTTTCAAAAGTCGTTGTTTGTAGACATGCGGCGTTTCTTCAATCGAATTTGAAAGTATCAATAGATTGCCAAGGAAATGGTGTCCCTATTTATCAAATAAAATCTCTGTTAAGTTTAAGAGGAATTACAGGTTCGCATCAATAAATGGTGTTAACTTCGTGACAATATGCAAATGAGCTCAACACGGAAATCGTGATAAGTTCAGAGTTTGTAAAATATAAACTAAATAAAATGTTGCTATAAGAAGTAAAACATCGTTATGAAGCTTTTTGCATAAAAATACTTTTAAATCGTTAGTAGTTTTAACTACTGGAAGTCGTTGGCTGGTAATAAGCAAATTAAACAAATTCAAACGAACACAAAGGTCATACCGACCTGCTGGTCGTACTGCACCAATTTGAAAGATATCCCCACAAGCAAGCATCATTGCATAAAATTAATTTCCTTCAAGGATTTTTGGCATCGCCCTCTTGGTTTGTAAGCTGCATTTTGCCGTATTTGTCAGCACCATAGTAATTTAAGAACAGATGTTATCAAAACAAGTTGGCGGCGAGACATCGAATACAATATCCACCGATCATGAAAACCGACTTGTTTTAGAATTCGGTCGCGTGTTTTGTTCACATATAAAAAAACATGTTTCCACTGCAAAGAAATTATGTAGTCATCGTTTTCATCCAGTAAGAATCTGTGGCACAAGTGGTTTTTGGTGCTGTCGTTCTTCGAAGAACACCGACAATAGTTGATTGCGTGACAGACCGACTTGTGAATTTTATCTCAAATTTCATGTCTCAAATTTCACTCTGACTCAGATTATATTGCGATCGTCATGGCTTCGTTTATGTGCTTTCAAGAAGGACCTGACATTCAGGGGCCATGGGATATGTATTGCATTTGACTCATTTATAAATGATCCAATACGCCACAAATCGCCATGGCTTTAATTTTCCACTTTCTTTTAATTTTAAAAATCTGAAATCGAAAAATTAGCCTTTAATACCGACTTACCGTAAATAATCTTATAAACGCCAGGGCTTTTTAATTTAAGGGGTACATGCGGGAGTTTTAAATAAATATGAGGCGTTTAGTAGAAAAGGGGCATTCATTTCACCAGGAGCCCATGATTTCACTCTAACTGTAACGAAACAAATAGACAAACAAGTATGTAAATATGACGCGTAGTTTGCTCCCGGATAAAGATAGGAAACAGATTTTGTGAGTAGGAGACTACTCTAATCTTTTCTAATGCAAAGCCTAAAGATGTCGTTCACAGATTGTTCGATATCGATGTCTTAATCGTCATCGCATCGGGGTTAACCATGTTGGCTAGCTAGCTCCTTTGGCCCCTTCGATGTCCGAGTGAATCAATTAACTAACTAAAGAAAATTGCGTGTTTTTTACTCCATGAAACGTTTACTTGAATTTTGAGGCGAATATATTTTTTCTTTTTTTATTGAGGAGGGGGGGGGGTGATGGGGGCAGGGAGTGTCTATTAGACACGGGACGTTTATTAATAGAGGCCTCTAATACAAATTTTACACCTCAGGCGGAGGCGTTTATTTAAGAGTGGGGCGTTTACGAAATCATTTACAGTATTTCACTCATTTACATTTATTCTAAGGATTGCCTACGGGAAAAATAAAATAGAACAAAAGAGTATGATTATGAGTATCATTGAAAACGAACTTTCAACAACCTGGTCAAGGCAAAGAGGAATCATGAGTTGTAAAAAGGCACGCTGATCTACACTTATACAAATATTTAATTCCGTCGATACGTCGGTCCGTCATTCTAGCTTTTAATTAGGAAATCAGTAGGAGCACTATCAGAGATACAGGTGATTCCAAATTTGTTGAAACTGTTCTGGATCCTTGTTCCCAGGGTCTTCGTTTCCCTAAACCAGCGGTTGATAAACGAGTTTGGACATTAAATTTCGTTCCAAGAACTTGCGCATTTTCCGTCAGCCTTGACCGAACTGGGCCGTCCTCTGCCCTCTGGGCTATTTATGGTTCCGGTTTAATTGTGCGCATGCACCGGAGACTTGAGATGGAATGATCCGTTCTCGCTCCCAGAGTCTATGGTCCTTCTGTTCTGCGCCAGGGATCGAGACCTCTGCCGTTAATGTCTGTTAAGCTACGCAACGAATTGAAGGCGGGGTTTGGCTGGGAATGAAAAGGAATGAGGCACCGGCGGAGTGGCCCCGAGGCGAAAGCGGAAACCCGACTGAGAGGTAAGTGCTTGGACGGTTGCTATAGAAAACGGCTCCACATCGAGGCCCTTTGAGTCACACTAGGGCTTTCCACAAGTTGCTCGGCAACTTTTTGGCATTTTTTCATGTTTCGAGCAACTTTTTCCCCCTTGGAGCAACTTTTTTCCTCTCGAGCAACTTGTTGCATTTTGAGCAATTTCCAGACCGAAGATTTCCGAAGATTATACGAGTGCTGTTCTAAGGCAAAACGAACTTTTCCGAAGACTTACGACGTTTGCCGAAGATTTTCGAGGGACATCTGAAGACGTTTCAACATTCGGCTCATTCTGTATAAAACATTACAAAACTCGTCAGCAAACATGACGTCATCAATATCTTCACGATTTTTCCCAGTTAAAGGAATCCTTGTCACTTAACAAAATAATATTCCCTTTAATATGTCATTTAGATACTTTTGCTGTAAAATTGCTTAAAACTGCTTTGAAGATCTTACTCTCAAAGGGAAATTAGCATATATTTAGAAAAAATTCTTTTGGTTAGAAGTAGCGTTTTGGATTTTTTGGAGCAACTTTCGATCAACCTTTATTATATGAAGCAACGTTTTTGGATTTTTGGAGCAACTTTTTGAGATATTACGGGCAACTTTTTGGGAAATCTCGAGCAACTTGTGGAAAGCCCTAAGTCACACTGCCCGAAGCCAGTGGAGAGCACGGATGAAAGAAAGAAGGATATAGTGAAGGCTAGAGCAACGAAAAAGAAACTACTTGCAGCAAGCGAGCAGAATGCAAATATACGCGTCAGCATGACGACATGTCGACAGCGCACGAAAGGCATGATCCACGAGGGCGAGGCTGCACCAGGCACGAACTCAAACCAGTTTAAATTCGTGCGACTGATCGCAGTGACAAAATGAGTGAAAGCAGCCTTGTCGCAGCATGTGTGCACTTCTGCGACAAAATATAAACTAACCAATGAGAGAGCTTCATGTATTGAATTCAAAAACTAGTTTACATTCTCCCTCTTCCAAATTCGCTGCAGGTGCACCGAACAAACGCCTTGTTGCAGGGACTTTTTGAAGTAGTACACACGAAGCGATTTGTCGCAGAGAACCTCACTTAAGGTTTATTAGTACTTCATTAGAGTTTTCATTAATTTGAAAGTAATATTGTGTATAATTAATATAAGCTACTTTAACTTTTTCATACATCACATTGATCTGCAATATGGTACGAACAGGAGCTGGAGAGATGGTGGATATAACCCCAGTGTAAAAAGATTGAGTGAAGTCCAATTGGGTATGTAATTATACGCGTTATTAACAAAATCGAACTGCGCGGTCGTTCGATTTTGTTAACAAGGCCTTTGAAAGACCTTTCAATTGGCATTGATGGTTTTGACATCCACACTATAAATCAGACATTCAGTTAGGGAAGCAACATTATTTTTTTGGAGGAGTGGCCAAGTGGGATCAAAAATCCTGAAAAAAAATTGTTTGCAATAGCAAAATGCCCACATAAATTGTTTGAAGACATCAAAAAACATTGTCTGCAGAAATATGCAGCTGGAAAAATTGTTTGGACAGAGAGCGCCACGGAAAGAAATCGTCGGTACTGTACTATACTACGCTTCGAGTAAAACAATGGTCCATTCCAGCGTTTCGATCGAGCACTGAGGCAAGTCTTGAGAGACTGGGTACTAGTCCAAAACAACATGGCGCCCGGGTGAAAAGTAACTTACCGGGCTTATGAAAATGTGAAGTACTGAGGCCATCGCTTACGAGACAAGTGGAAACTAAATCCTTGCAGAATTGTTTGTGAACATTATAACTACCAGGTAGACAGGAGTAAGCGACGTTTTCTCTTTCCAATCTGCACGTGAAGATACGCTTGAATTCGATCGATGATGAACATGTCAAGTGGCTTGTTTACCTTTTCTCACGCTGTAAGTCTGTATTTATGGGCACTAAATAGCCGGATAATTAACATCACGAACCACTTTAGATGCTAAAAGGTTTATTGGATTTATGTAAGCGGTATTTCACACATCCTCAGCCGACCTATCCATCATGTTATGAAACTCGTTCTAAAACTTTCAGAACTTTGTTTTTGTTTTGCTCACATGTACCACATTTTTGTACGCTAAAATCATACGTTCCGATTGAACTTAACATACTTTTTTTGACTTTAATTTATTATTTAGTAAATGTTTTACAAAATAATGGCTAATGGAACCATCAGAATAACGCCGCATCGGCGATATTCAAACGTAATTTTAACCTAAAATCTCTAGTGTCACGCATTGCCCGAAATACCTTACTTTTAAAATAGGTTTACTACTAAACGTAAGAGTGATGAAAAATCTTGATGATATCATTTAAATTGTACTAGGTGATACTAATTACAGTGGTATTTTTATATGGAAAGCTTCAATTCTTGCAGAGATATTTTGGTCGAAAGATGGGTCAAAATTTAGGTATTTTTTGGCTTAAAACCGACCATGGGCACGTTGACCACGATATCTTCCACACGTTAAAGAATTTTGCGATAATATTCTACCTACAGCATTATCATCTCAATATGTAACCCCATGCAAAATATAATGGAAATCTGAGAGGGTCGATGTAGACTCAAATTTTAATATTGCATGGATTTCATATGGACCCTCTCTTAATTTCTCAAGTCCAAATCGGGCCTTTTTTAAATTCCAGCTGAATCCTGATAGACAGATGTTAGAACCATAGAAAAATACCCCGCGCCTTTTTGCATTCGACGAAGGAGAACGCTGCCTAATTCCGTTTTTATTCGAGTTTTTTGGGCTATCTATGTATGTTTTCAATTTGGCCGCCCCAGAAAATTCTTCAGGGGCGAATGACGTCATCTCTATGCCACGTGCTTCGCGATCGTGGTGTTTCAATATGGCGTCCATTTTAGAATCACCCAAACGTGTTTTGTTTGAAGAAGTGGCCGAAATGTTTATCCGATGTTAAAATGATACCGAAAATGACGAGGAAAGCATAACAGGGTTTTATTCAGGGAAGTAGAGTTTTAGTGGCCGTTCGTGAAAAATTATGCGAGCTTCTTCGCGGCGACAGGCACTGGTATTTTTGTTTCTCGCCAACACAACAACAGCGATGAAAGCATAACAGGCTCAAAGCTGGTAATTCATGTACTTTCGACTGTGCTTTCACAGGTGCTTTCTTCGTTCTTTTGCCTTCGCTTATTAATATTTTGAATATTTTTCGCAGTTTTCTCCAAGGTAAGCTGTATAAAGTGAAGTTGTATCTATATTCGAAGCATCAGTACTGAGTAGCAAATATGACTAAAGCTAATTATCAAAAGCTGTGTAGTGGTTTGTTTTCTAGGAAACAGAGGCTGCAATTCGCCCCCGGTGTAGACACCGAATTGTGACGTGTCAACTCAGCTGCTTTACTAAACCGATTTAACTTCTCTCTGCGTACAGACTTGTGAGACTCAATATTATAATACACCAATATATTCCCTTCGGCCACCCTAAGCAAAGCTTAATGCAGACTATTTCAAGTTGTTGAGCCATTTTAAATTATTGTAGAGTTACATCTATTGTATTTTATGATAATTTGCAAGGAAATAAAAAGCTGGCTACATTTCAGTTTAGTAGTCTGTTGTTTACAAATAACTATACAGTGTATGAACATTTTCCAGAGTATCTTCTTGATATACATTGTACTCTATTTTGAATTCATTTAAGACCTTTAACCACTTCGCTTGGCACAATCAAAAGGGTTTTAATATTCTTCTTTTATGGTTTTATAGAAAGATGGGTTGGTACAAGCAGATCAGGTTTCATCAGCTTAGCAATGTCATACATTTTTATACATGGACTTTTCATTGTAGTTTGCACATGACAAACAGTCCTCAGATATCAAGAACATATGGAAATATAATATCATACTTCCCACCCCATACCTCCAGCTTTCCCTGCCCTTCACCCCTATCACCCCACCCTACCGAACGCATTCCACTAAATTTAATTTATGCTAGTTTTATCTTTATTTGCCATAGTGACTTCCGACTGTCCGTGCTTGTGCGAATATTACATACTCATTTGCCAGATAAATATGATTAGTATAATTATACACACTCAGTGATCTTGGTGTTTCAAGCAATCTGATTGGTTCGCTATCTCGGGCTAATGAGCATTATTCACTCCCTACGGAGTGAATAATGCTTGATCCAAACTGAAACAAAATGGCCGGCGTAAACTCGCGTTTCGCCGGCGTTTCTGAATCACAAATACTAAGAATACAAGAAGATGCTGAACCAGAAAAGACAAAAAAAGGCTAAGAAATTTGGCCTGATGGTTTTCAAAGTAAGAGAAGACTACATATTTCGCAATTTGCAGCACAATGTCCACACAACTCGAGTACTTAAACGATAAACCGTCAAGTCGCTCTTCGCCCGGCATCGGCAGAAATGAATACCGCAGATATATCGGCAGGAACATCAAGTGTTATTCAACCAAGATCCTCCACAAATATTCAGGAAAAAGTCTTTGTACGAGAAAACATCCAGTTTTCACCACAGTTCTGCAGACATTCAGTAAGCTTATAATCCAAACTTTCAGGTGGATCCTTCGCCAACTGCTCTTTCAATTTTTCAATTCAAGTGAACTTCAAAAGCTTTGATTCAACGGTCAAAATGTTTTGCAAGCAGGTTTTTGATCAGATTGCAGGTTTGAGTGGTGTTAAAGGACCATTTTGGTAGATTGTGACGAGGATTTTATCGAAGATTAACTAGATTTGCCATGTTTGAACATTCTGTAAACTGTTTCGCGCATGTCTGTTAGTGCCGCTTAGATGTACGTTTTCCACGCATGAATTGAGAGGTCAATTAAATCGACTTTAAATGGTTTCCTTCTGAAAACTTTGAGATCGCTTGGTGTTGAGATCACTTCGTGTGTATATACTAAAACAATTATTCTTTGAAATTTCGGTGAATAGCGGCAGAATATTCACCTCGATTTCAAAGAATAATTGTTAAATGTACCCGCAGACCGAGACTAAAAATTGGCTTAAGCCGCCAGATCGCTAGCCTTCCACGCAGTCGTTCTTAGGGGCGATCGTGTTTCACTCCTCCTCCCCACGAAGGAGGAGGAGTGAAACACGATCGCCCCTAAGAACGACTGCGTGGGAGGCTACCAGACCGCCAGAGTATAATTCACCCTCAGAAACGTTCATATTTGAACCGTTCAGTTACGCTCCGTGAGAGCAAAAACGCAGGTTGTAAGCGAAGTGTTTAATACAACAGTAAATGTAATGTATCGATGTCAAGGAAAAATTTAATGTATGTTTCTTGATAAATTCACGCTAATATGTTCCAAGCGCGCAGTATATTCTCGAGGCCATAATTATATTTTATGAGTACTGGCAAAGTACAACTTTCCAGTGATAATTTTTTTTTTCTACTATAGAAACTGATCTATATTCATTTTATAGAAAGAATTTGATCGCTACACTCAAAGTAAGACAAAAATGATAGGTCACCGTGCTCGTTTACGAGAAAACGATGATTTACCTCTCTTGCGAACCAAGCTGCATAAAAAAAAGCTGAAAATTTTTGTTTACGTGTGCGTGCTAATCACTCGTCAAATTGTACTCAGCAAGGATGCGCAATGCAATACTATGTATGGTTCTATGAATCTAGTCGACGTCGATTACTTCAGTGGGGGCAGTTATCCACAATACGGGCGCTTTTTAGAATAGAAGCACTTATAAGAATGGGGGCGCTATTAGAATGGGGGCGCTTATTGGAATAGGGGCGCTTATTGACAAAAACGCATTCGAAGGGGGGGGCGGTTATTCGGAAGGGGGCGCTCATTGGAAGGAGGGCGCTAAATCGAATCATTACGGTAGTCTAGCTCAACAAAATAGACTTTGATCTTATATGAAAAACTATTCTTATTGTACAGGAATTAAGATAATGAAAGAAATTAAAGATTTTGCCTCGTGCGCACGCCAACGGCACTACCTAAAAACGTGTTTTTTACGGCATTAAAATTTTAAATATCTCAATATCTCTCTTTAAATCGCGATATATTGTAGACAACCGTATGACATTTAAATTCATCATCATTTATCCGTTCTCCAAGTGGAGAATTGGGCCGTAAGCTCTCTGCCTCCAGGCTGTTCTGTCCTCCGCAGCCGATGCTGCTGCTGCCCATGTTCTTAAACCTTTCTTTTCTAGCTCCCTTTCGACAGTCCTTCTCCAAGTCTCGCGCGGTCGACCCCACTTCCGTTTGCCTTCAGGTACCCATGTGAGAGCAATTCGTGGATGTGAGTGGTGATCCATTCTGAGGACGTGACCCAGCCACGTCCATCTCCTCCTTGCCACTTTCTTGCTTATTGACTCCATTCCTGCTCTTGCTCTAATCTCCTCGTTTGTTATCCGCATTGGCCATTGAATTTTAAATTAATGCATTAAAAATGGGGGTCACCGTGCTCGTTTAAGAGAAAACGACCATTTATTTCCCTACCGACCTTAGCCTGAAAGGAATATGACAGTTTTCCGTGTGTGCGCGCGCTCGTGCGCGCGCTAAATGACGCGAAAACTTATGCGCAGCAAGGATGCGCAATGCAATTCAGTGGAATCACCTTAAGCTTTCCGTGCTAATAACTCAAAAATCAGCTTGTTGAGTTTTAATCAGCATGTCATGGTACAGCTTCAAAAAAGTTAAAAAGCGACTCTAACATCTAGGATTGCCTCTATGATATTTGCATGGAATCATGATAGAATAGCACCTGTCCAGATACCTTCTGCTTGTAGGTTATCACTTAGTTACATTTGCTTCATCTTGCGTTTTTCAAAGCTAAAGTTTTCCGGCGTTATATTTTAGTAACTCGTTTAATGGCCTCTTACGGACTTCAGTCCTCAACCTAAATACTCAGCTTATAAATCATGATACTCGCCTATTTTCGGTTCTCGGAGAGGCATGCTCACAATCAACTGCCCTTTAATAGAGATGCAAATACAACTTGCAATATTCCAAAAGGCAGTTACTCCCTTTACTCGGTTTATCACGTACTGGTTCTAAACTTGGGACAACAAAAACTAAAGTAGTTCTGTTTCCGTCATAAATTTTATCTGATTGACTCTTAAAATAATTCCTTTTCCTTAGACAAAGAAGTTAAATTAAAATAGATTAAGTGCGGCATCTAATTTGACAGTTAATGTTCAGACATCTTTTAACCAGGGATGTTCCATTGTTTCCGTGAGAGTGATTCGTTCTCTAACATTAGTCGTCAACATTTTCCTTATCAGGTCTCTTATCTGAAAAGAAAAAGAAAAGAAAACAAAGAATATAACCTGGGGGCTCTAGAAATGATAACCGAATTAAACTTAGACTGCAAGCAGTCTCTCGTTTTGCTTTAAAATCCATGGAACGAATTCAAATGTAAGAAACGCGAGCGAGATCGAGCGCGAAGTTTGAGCGGCGAGCAGCGAAGCCGCGGAGCCGCGAGTAGCGAGCACGCCAGGTCGAGCAAAAAAGAGGGACAGTCTTTTTTCGCTCGGACTGGCGCCTGCACTACTCTCAAACTTTTGCGCTCGATCTCGCTTGCTATTCTCACGTTCGTTTCACAGATTTTAAAGAAAAAGAGAGACTACTGGCAGTCTAAATTAAACTAAGTTACATGACGATGGAAAGGCTGGGAGACTGGTATACTGGTTCTTCCCTGAGATGGCACGAAGAGGGAATCTGGAAACTAAGTTAAAACAAATTCTGAAATCGTGTTACCTGAGCAGACAGGGTAAAAGCCGTGATGGGATATTCCAGTTTCCCAGAGGTTGTTTCCTGCAAAAGTTGTTTAGGATCAGAGTCATCAAATGGGAAGCGGCCACATACCATGGTGTATAGAACTACACCAAGACTCCATACGTCACTAGCCATGCCATCATACGGGATACCTGACGGACAAGACAAGCAGGTAAGAGGGAGCTGCTAGCTGTTATACTATGAAGAGTGTTGTTTATCACACAAGAGGATTTTGCGTATCAGAGTATTAACTAAACGCTTCACAACGGAGTATGAGCACAAGTTAAGGAACAATTCTGTTATGTTCTGTGTTTTTGTTTCAAAGTTCACGATTTATCAGTAAACGATCTAAATCCTAGTTTATGCCAAAAATTTCGCCGCGTTCTTCTACACAGTACATATAATCAGCCAAAGATCTCTTGGGACTGAAGGTTTGGACACTGCAGACCAATCCAACCAATCTTGTTCTCAGGACCCTCGTTCCAATTTGAGGCTGACTAGTTAAGTAGAGGTCCTGGGAAAGTGAAAGGCGTGAAATCGCGTAACACGTGATAATCGTGCTCACGCGCACTGGGCCTGGATGCCATTCTCGTGGGCGTACTTGTACGTGCACTTCGATGTGAAGGTTCTTGTGTAGACTCTCATGAGGGCATCTGATCTTTCTTGAGCATAACATGGCCTCAAACAGAAAACAGTGGACGGACTGGACTTGTTCACAGCTAATACTAGTCACGCTACTACAAAACTGACCAATCAGGTCAGCTAGCAGTTCTTCACCTAACTGTTTTAAAATGAATAACAGTCTTTGACAACCCTGGACATTACAAGACTTCTCTTATACAGACAGAATAGTTTCAAATTAGACTCAAACTTTTGTTTCAATCGCGCAACCCATAAGCCAGTGCAGTTTCTGGTCTCGGTTTAACTATCTCTGGTACTCAGGGTACCAGAGTGAGATGTCTTGATATAAATTAAATTATCCATAATATTGCTATGATAATCGGTACTGTAACTCGATCACCTATAAATATACATATATGTCAGTTTTATGTTAACTTTTTTTAGATAAATAAGTAGATTGAGCACATTTTTTCGGAGATATTAGTCATTCTGCTGACCCTGTTTGTCCGAGGAAAAATACAGTTTATCAGATCAGCTAGGAGAATTTGTATATTGGAATTACCTTGTAGTATTTCAGGAGCCACGTACGCGTATGAGCCACAGAATGTTCTACTTCGAGTTCGCTGATCCTCATCCATTCCTATGTAACGAGCGAAGCCAAAGTCTGTCACAATTGGCTCGTTATTTTCAGATAGAAGAATGTTTTCAAGTTTGAGGTCCCTGTGTGTCACTCCTAAAAGGAAAGAGAGTACAAGAATCAGATTTAGATTTTTAATTAAATATGCAGTTATCAAATTTTATCTATACATCTGTTCTCTTATTGTAACCTCGTTCCCAGGGCGTTTCCCTGTTAATTACCAAGGAAAAAGCCCTAGGAACGTGGTTCAGTTGATCTTATTGCTGACTCCTACCCAGCCGCTATTTACGCGATTTTAGAGTGAGAGAAGATTGGACACAGGAGTGAATTGCGGTGCTGGGAGTCTAGCTTTCTTTTGCGTCTTCGATCCCAGAACGTCTTTTGCGCCACCTCCTTCAAGCCGCCAAAACTGATCTCTCTCCAGGCTCCCTTTGCTAGATCGTCTATAGCGACTAGGCTCGAGTCAGCTCTTATTGATGGTAAATTGCGTCGTAATATTGTCAATTGGAGTTACACTCAACACACTGTGAACAGTTTGGCAAAAATTTCAAGCTACGCATAATGGAGCAATCGACGTGTCTGCGCATTTATTATAAGTTATCCAATGAGCATGCGAGAAAGTTGACAATTATTGTAAAAAAAATTGTTACTATCTGCTTCGACTGCAGAGGTGGCATGACAATATAATAAAACTTTCAATAAAAGGTTTAACGCACTTGTGATGTCGCGTTTCAAACACGTTACGCTGATTATTCTGCTGTTAATTGCTTTTGATACCGCTAAAGATTTATCTTTGACAAAAAACGGTCCAGTCCCGCGAAGAAAACGGAAGTTAAATGGTAAAGGTACGGGCAGCGAAGCCGTGACCTGCGAGTAGCACGCGCGTGGTTGTCCGTGCTACTCGGTACACGTTGTTTCGACGCTCGTGTAGTATCGCGCTCGCCCGCTATCGCGTTCGTCCCCACGGGTTTTAGAGAAAAAAAACAAGACTACTCGCAGTCGATTTGTTTTGACACTTACCCTTCTTCTGGCAGTGTAGAACACCATCTACGATCGATTTAAACATGACCTTGGCCTCATCTTCTCCCAGTTTGCAGCGCTCATGTAACAAAGAAAGAAGATCTCCTTTTGGAGCCAATTCCATGACAATGAAGAACTCGTGCGCTCCATCAATAAGGTCGTATACACGGATCACATTCTTGTGGTTCAACCATTTCAGAATCTCGATTTCTCTCTTTAGAAATCTGTCATGTTTCCCTGTACCGCTCTTTAAAATATTAACAAAAAATAAAAGTTTTATTTTATGTAACATAACGAGAAACACCTCGTAAAAGTCCTGAAACACATATAGATGGCTTAATGAGAACCAAACCAACCATTTGCATCCATTAAATTAAAGAATAATCTTAGAATAACGATTGATAATTATAATTTGCGCAACTCTGTTGCGCGTGCGCATCAATTCGTTAAGCCATGAATGATGGAATCAGTCTCTTCCGACCCAAAAGAATTTCAAATCAGAGGAAGGGCCTTAGCTTATAAAGGACAATACAAAGCTATCTATGTGCTGTATTGTAATTTGGCTAAGAAAACACAAAAACATGCACAGTATTGAATGCAACCCTGACAGTGTACCTTTTTTTTTTATAGTTTACTGAGCCTTGCCACTAAAATGATGCTATCATAGATTTTGTTACATGTACTACCACTATTTTTACCTCTCGTTTGTTAGCAATTTTGATGGCGACTTCTTTTTTTCTGGCGATGGAGTAAGCTTTTCTCACGTCGGCGTATGTCCCTTGGCCTATTTTC
Organism: Oculina patagonica; assembly: GCF_052425735.1. NCBI lineage: Eukaryota > Metazoa > Cnidaria > Anthozoa > Scleractinia > Oculinidae > Oculina > Oculina patagonica. The sequence continues at coordinate 13,432,337 of NC_135758.1, forward strand.
TCTCCGAGCTCATACCCATGGCTCCGCAGCAGAGCGGTTTGATCTAGTTCACTCTGAGTATCATCACCTCCCCGACTTTCTGATGGTGCTCGAAAGATTCCTAGAAAGGGAAACCATTTCGTGATGATGTATATGACAGGTATTACAATACAACCAATCAGAATCAGGAAAAGCGCAAACCCAAGCATATCTAGTGCAACCGGGCCGCGCGCAAAGGCGCATTCTGCTCAATTACGTCATAAATCATATTCGCTTATGACGTCAGCAAAATGTTATGTTGAGACAACAAATAATTGTTTAATTGCTTCTGGGTGGATTTCATTAGTACTCTTATGAGTCTCTAATGAATATGTGTCTTTCGGCATTACTCATATACAGTGAATATTTTGCGTATAAAAGGGCGGCTTAGTTTTTGTTCATACCATTGGTTGCTAGTCTCTGTGGAATATTATGTTTGTTTAACTCAGTATTTAGATAGACGTTAACTTCTTTCCATTGAAAGTGATTCTCTCTAATAACGGTACCTCCTAAATACAAAGATCTTTTGCGCGGTTCGTGACTATGCGGAAAACGTAGATCTTAGGAAGGGCTATTGGAATTCAAAAAGAAAATTGGGGGTAACCAAGCATTTTTCCGAGATAATTAAGCTTAAATCTGGAACAAAAATGCTGACTCGGCATTGTTTTCAAAAAAACCAAAAACGTTTATTTCTTTGCAGATTTCCTTAGGATTCGCCTTTTATTACACGAAAGTAACACTAATTGTAAAAATCTATAAAATACATCACAAATATTAATACAAAAACTATTGTTTATATGATTTTAATTCCAACATCATGGCAACGGCGTTATTATTGTCTCTGACAGCTCTCCTCTGGGATGTGCAGAACCAAAAATTAATCACGTGTTGCTTACCACTTCCATTTTATAAGAGAAAAAGCAGGGGTCACCACGCGTTTTTAAAAGTTATATGAGTTGTTCTTAAGTTGTATATATGGAATAGCTACTAGAAACTGTTACATTTTTACCTATCTTTTCCTAGTGAGCTAAGTATTTGTGTCTGGCGCAATTTTTCGCGCGTGCACTATGCCATCTATAGTTAGCAGTTTGCGGTTTAATATTTAGCGATAACCGATTAGCTTTTAGTTGTAAACCATTTTTAGCGTTGCTAATATGTTGCATTTCCAGTGTTCCTAGATTAGTTTATGTTCTTTTATGTAAATTTGGTTGCAATATACAATTTTTCTTGCATTTTAGCCGCGCGCTAAGGCGAGCACACTCCCCTAGCGCGCGCGTCCAGTGTGATCAATGTGTTGCATGATGCACAGAATATATATATGTTCACGACAAAAAAGGCAGGCACCGTCCTGAAAACTTCTGTAGCTGCTTAGTCTGCTTTGGTCGTGAAAACATAATACAAATCTCACGAGTCCCCAGCATTTCTTATTTCAGATATTGAGGATCCAGTAAAACTTTCCTCTAACATTTTCAAAGTTGTTCCATGACAGGGGGGCGCCTTAGTAGTTAATTTTTTTTTGAAGCATCAGACCAACCCGCTGTCGGAGACCAGTTTCTCTTTTTCCTTGCATCTCAGTTATATTTCCACAAGTTCTTTCGGTTTCAGCTCTAGTGGTGAATTACAATAGAGTATGGACTCACGGATGACGTCATGGCGTGGTGTGGCTCGCCCAGGTGATCTGCATTAAGAGTCCAAAGATGTCCGTTGCCCACTCAACTTTCTCTCGTGAGCCAATTTTTGCCCTCATCACGTTTTGACGCTGTTTCTGCTTCAAAGAACACAAAGGACCATGTATGTTAAATGTAGAATTCACAACATGTTCCAGTCAGGTCTGTTATGATAGCTCTTTGCGTACTTCATTCTGTGAGGAATTTCTTTGTTGGTAAATTTTGCGTGAAATACACTTTTTTATAAGAACGTCGAGGCTGAAAAGGGCCAAAAATTAAGAAAATTTTAAAAACACACCCAAGGCTGAAATTTGGTTAAGAACGAATTTTATTCTTCCCTATTTGTTGTGAGTGACAAAGACATGTACTAAACCAAACTGTAACCAGCATTGTCGTCACCCATTGATGACGCGAACCTGTTAATATCGGTTAGGAATGAATTAAATGCAATACGGACGTTTAGCCTCGGCTGAAGATTAGCCGAAAAATCCAATAAGTCTGCGGTCTTAATTCACCGGATAAATCAGTTGCTTAGCAACATGGCGTATTCAAAAATATGTTGTTTATTTTCCCTTTATTTTGTATATATTGCACTTTGCGATGACGCCATACTGACAAGATAACTTTATTAGACTGCTTGCAAGTGTTCGCACTTTTTTTGTGGTATTTGTTCTTTTTATTTTTCCGAGCCTGGAACAGGCTAAAAATTGTGGGACAGTTACAGATCGTTATCATTACATCAAGCAGAGAGGTCAGCGGTTGAGTCCGCTGAACAATAAATAAAGTATTGCTGGCCTGCAGTCTTGTCCTCGCGGAAATGGCGGCTTCTTCCTCGGGGGATGACAGCAGTGAAGATTTGCTTCCGAAATACGGATGGCGGGTGCATCTCGATAATACATTTTCACACAAGCCTCAACCATGCTATATACCCCGGTGGAGTCAAATACCAAGGCTAATAGGTCTAGGATGGAGGTATTATCCGATTCTGTGAAGTTGTTTATGTTTTTTTTTTCGTGAATAGGTCGCACCGGCGATTGTTGCCGGCGAATTGGCAAAATGTTGTCACGTTTAGTTGAGTGATCGCTCGCTCGATTTCAGGTTTATGAAGTATGCTACAAGGGAAAGGAAGAACGGTAGAGTGCCGTTTATTGACCCGTTTGCCACAAATCCGTGCCGTCAAGTATACGGTAAGTCTACACGAGAAGTTTATACTGAGAGCTTTGTATTTTCTGCGAGATCACTGCAATAAATGTCAGAAATGCTTTTGAAAGCGTTTGGACAAACTGTTCAAATGTCTTATAAAATAAAACTTCCACCATGTTCGTTTGTGTTAACTTAAGACATGACTGTGGCAGATCTGTCGCAAAGGACTTGTCATTGAATTTGAAATTAATCGTTTAGATTTCGGATGTATCATTTTTTTTTTTCACTAAAATAACGGCGATGTCAGTAAAGTACGCGCGACCTGCTTTTAAAAGAGAGATTTAACTTTAGTTTACCTTCAATTCGTTTAAACGATTTTATAAGTCGTCTACTTGTTTTATCGTGGAAATCGTCAAATGAAAAATACAAAGTCGAGGGTCTCATGTCAATTTCTTATTTATAAGATTATAATTAATGTAATTATTAGCGAAAGATTTTTCACCTTAAATATAGACAATCGCGGGAACGGGGAGAATTAAGCTTTAGATTCCCTCAAGCGCTATGTTAGTTGTATTGCTGTCAAAAAAGAAGGTGTTCTTTTAAATAAGCATGCTTTTGAATACATGTATTTCCACCAAGATATCTCCTGTGGTGGTTAATAATAAGACGGGTATGCTGTAAAATGTATGACAGGTGAGATAAGTGTGATATAAACTGGCAGGTGTAAATAATTCCTGGTGTCCTTTTCAATTTCTTGTCTTTTCTGACTTTGTCATCCAGAAAATAATGTTGGAAAGTTATTTATAAGTATATGTGTTACAGATTTTTTTTTTGTTTTTCAAAAATATCCAGCTTATCTGTTACAATTGTTTCTTTTATTATGCAGACTGATAATTGAGTTGAAGACTAAATAAAGTTGTTGACTAATTAAATTTACTTTCTACTTCTCACAATAAAAAAATGTAGAGAAAAATATATTTGGTTCAAACTTCTGGTTTTTTTTTAATTTTCTGGTATTATGCTATAGATGATAATAAATTATTAGCTACAGCTACACCATGCTTCTATTAAAATTATATAGAGGATAATACATGGTTGCACGGAGATATGAAATTTATCTTCAAGTGTTCAAATCAATATGGAAGATTTCCGAAGATTACCGAAAATTGCTGAGGAAGATCCAAAGATATTTTAACTTAATATCGATAAACTTTGGCTCATTGAGCATTGAAACACGGCAAACTCTGAGAGCTGATTGGTCAAAAATGATATCACACGTGTGGATAACATTTTATTGATTTGCTACCACTCACTATACCACTGCAAAATATAATAAAATAAATTTATAAAAGCAAGAAAGTAAATATTTGCATTTCTCACTTTCCACAAGATAAATTATTGTTTTGCATGTGTGACAAATTCAAATTCTCAAGAAGCCCTGGTTCTGGTTGTGTATGAGTTATCAATGTTAAACAGTATTTGTGACCTGTTGTAGTTTATCTGTATCTCTATCAGCAGGGTGACAGGGAAATTAACAGAGGTAGATTTTTTATAAAAAAAAAAAAAAAAAGTTGAATGCAACTCTTCTAGAAATAACAACTGTGGTGGCAAATGAATTGATAACTTTATATCTATATTTAAACATATAGTTTAAGATAACTGAATTTTTATCTTGTTTACTCGTACCTTTATTTAAAAATATTACAAAATTTAATTTTTACCTTGTTTGCTCATAATTATATTTATTCTCTAACAAAGCCATAGGGCTTGAACTTGAAAATCAAAATTTGTATTTGTCACCGGCAAAGTTGAGATTCATTGTTTTGTTCTCAAGGGTTAATGATGGGCTCAATTAGAAATATCAGTATATATTCTCAATTAGAAATATCAGCATCTATTCTTCCTCTTCCTATTCAGTTTTGTTATTGGCTTTTGTTGTCCAGACACCTCTCCTCCCCCTCCACCCCCCATAGTAGTCACACTGTTACTGCATCTAAATCAACCATGTTCTCCACTTACATCGACCATTTTGATATAGTTAAGATGGATTAATACAGTTTTGAGAGGGAAAATCAGTCCAACTTTTAACTCTTGTGTAAAATCTCCAGAAATGTTTTATCCTTTTCTTATTACTGTTTAATACATCCTAAAAACCATCATATGCGACGTTTGAAAAGTAAAAATCCTAATAAAAAGCTTAAAATGAACAGCCGAGTGCTTCAGAGGGGACTGTTACTAGTAGTTGAAACAGTGTTTTTCTCAAAATCTACCTGTATGACCCTACCCCAAAATTTCAGAAATTAGAAATTGGCTCGGATGAAACATTCATGCAAAATAATATAAAAATCTGTAAGACACATTTCTCGCAAAATAAGAAAATGTGATATTTTGCAAATTTTAAAAATAGCTCAAAATCTGTCTTACAGATTTTTCTCAAATTTTGGCTGTGGACATGGTTCACCCCTTAAAATTAATAGGGAAAGTTTCATAAAAGGTTTTATACCATGCCATAGAAAATACAGCCAATTAGAATACAGGTTAGCCGTTGTATATTCTACGGTATTCAACCCAACCTTCCCATAGTGCGCTGCGACTGTATTCTCGACGAAATTTAGTAAGCGTATTTTCTATGACATGGTATAAAATAGTTACACAACACTTTCTCGTGGTATACTATGGAATATCCCACGAGTCACTTGTATTTTCTCGGTATACACACGAGCCTAAAGGCTCGTGTGTATACCGAGAAAATACAAGTGACTCGTGGGATATTCCATAGTATACCACTCGAAAGCGTTGCATAACTAGTACCGGGGGTATGTACAGTAGGCTTTCGAGAAAATCTAGATCAAAATCTGGCTTTTTTGATCTCCAAAGATAATCAAATTGCACATGCGAGTGTGCGCTAATACAACAATGCATGACGCCATGCGTCGCGAGCGATAATGAAAGACAGAATTAAAACTCCGCGGTCGCTTGTTTATTTACCTTTTTGATGTATCGTTTTCCTTTAAAGACCTTATGAAAGTATTGTGAAGTGTTCTCTTGTATACAAATTTGGTCAAGTGCAGTAAAAGAGCTGTAAAAGAGTTTTTCATTTCTGTTTAGAGTTGCTGGCGCAAGTTTAGCCCGCGCAAGCAATATTGACGTCAAGCCGAAAATCGTAGCGCGCGCCTCTGAGATATGTAAAAACTGTATTCGGCCACCTTAAATAAATACTTTTTTTTAGTTTTTAGTGCGCAAGATATATGTTTTAAGGCATTAGACCCTTCTTCTTTTCTGGTACAATTTAAAATTCAATCCCTGTGATTGTAGGGGTACCTCTTGGAGGAATCGGATGTGGTAGCATTGGACGAGGATGGAAGGGTGATTTTAACAGATGGCAGCTTACTCCAGGAATGTACAGCTACACCTATGTAGAGGCAAACCAGGTAAAGGCTTAAATAACAGTCAAGTTCCCATAAACTGTCAATCTCTATCGGAGATCTTTGGGAGACCAAAGTGAAATATTTCAGAAAATGTATGGTCCATTAGGATAGCTAAGCTTGCAAAAGGCAGATTATATGGATTGGTGAATTTCAGCACGGCCAAACATTTCAGCCACCTGGGTAGCCATGCTGAGATTTCAGCCCAGGCCCTCTTGAAATGAAGTTGGCAAATACATATTCTACATCTAAAGTTATAAACCCAACCAAAACTGGTCGTGGCGAACATTGTCTTTTGTTCCGCTTCTGATGTCATCATCTTACACCAAAAAAGGCATCACTAAATCTGTACTCAATCTCTGCAGGAGGAAAAGATTCCAAAGATACCCAGAAAATTATACACATTGAAATACACATGATAATGAAAATGCTTAGAAATTTGAGTGAAAAACTCTGAGAAAAATTTGCCTCAACCACCCTTGAACTGAAAGCAAACCCAGTGGAAGGCCAACAACTGCGGAAAAAAGATAAAAATAGGAGCAAAAAGGAAAAGTGTAGGGGGGGGGGGATAGAAAATTAGAAAAATGGAAAGCCCAAAGTGGTAAGGTACTTTCAAAATTTTAATTTTTGCACATGCCCGAGCAAAACTGCCGTAAAATGTGGAAAGAGAGGCGTACCTTCAGGTTGCAAATGCTGTTTTGAGTAGTTTTAATCAGATTTAGCTCATAAATGACCAGAAAATGTCAAAGCTATCCAATCATACACTTTTCACATATCTCCACGCAACATTGGGTTAAGGTTAATCTTTATTAAAGTGAACTGTGATCGTGAATGACACAACATGACACATAAACATATTTGTTTGTTGCATAATTTCTAGTTCATTGTTTGCGTGAGGAAAAAAGGAAGGACCACTTACCAGGTTAGTGGAAATTTAGTCTGCATGTACATTGTGAAGAAGAATGCACATCATAATTTACACAATCCATATCACATGGCATTGTTCCTCTTTTTCCAATCCCAAGTTGCACTTATTAATAATTGTCAACTGCCTTTTGTTCCAGAAAATATCCATAACTCTCCCAGAGAAGGGTTTTGAGTTCCCTAAACACGTACAGGAGTCAACCTACTATGACCTTCCAATTCTGCATGTTGATCAGAATGCTGCCCCTAAGCTACAGGACACTTTGTAAATTTTGTGAACAAAATTATAATGTACCAGTACAAGCACTCTCTATTAATAATACAGTTGAATCTCCTTGCCTGTAAGCAGACATCCTTGGGACCTAAGAAAGTATCCACTTGGGAGAGGTGTCTGCTTGTAGGAGGTTAACAATGTAGTGTTTGTATGTGGCTGGGACCATGACCTTAGTGTCTGCTTAGATTGCTTAATATACAAAAAGTAAATACAAAAGCAGACACTCGGTCATTATCCCAGCCACATACAAACGCTACATTTTTCCCTTAGTGGAGGTTTAATTGTATTATTGCTTATTATGATTAAAATATTGTGCAGAACTTCCAGGAAATATTCATACCCTCCCATGGAAGGTCATTGGAAATTCTAATGGGGTGGGGGATCTCAAAGCCAAAATTATTAAAGGGAAGTATGGGGCTTAACTGGAATTTTCAGAGGTGTAGGGGGATTCAAACAAAAAAGCTACCATGGGAGGGGCATGGATATTTTCTGGAACATTGTATTTGTTTTTAATTCCATAATTGGTCAACATGTTTTAAAATTTTATTATTACCTATAGGCTGTTTTGTCACCAAACCGTCCAAATGGTGTCCTTTGTGGACGCAGTTTGCAAGGCTGGAACTGGGGGTTTAATGGTGCCAATGCCACGTATCATGCTCTGTATCCACGTGCATGGACAATTTATTATTTACCAGGACAAAACATCAGGCTCATTTGCCGTCAAGTGTCACCTGTGTTTCCTCATGATTATAAAGTGAGTACATAGACATGTAACCTGGGAGACACGGTGGCCTATTGGATTGAGTAGACCAGGTTCGAGCCCTGGCCAAGGTCTCTGTGTTGTGTTCTTAGGCAAGTCACTTTTCTCTCATAGTGCCTGTCTTCACCCAGGTGTATAAATGGGTACCAGTAAATTTAATGCTATGGGGTAACTCTGTGATGGACTGGCATCCCATCCAGGGGGGAGTAGAAATACTCCTAGTCACTTAAGAGTGTCAAAACATTAACCAATCTAATTAAGTTGATAAAATGGAAGATGTGATATTGGATCACTTGAAGTGTGTTAAAACTTAATTTAGGAAAAAGTACTTAAATTATTAATATGTTTTTGATTCTGGAGAGTTTATTATGTTTAACTCACTCACTCACTCACTCACTCATTCCCTTTACGCCTAAGTGGCATGTAGGGCAGCAACGTGCAATTTTTTTTTTTTACACGTTGCTGTTTCCGTAACAAAGGCTTTTTACATGACAGGGTTGTTAGCCCTGTGTAAAACCCCCAAACCTGGAGGACTGGTAGATTGCTCTTTGTCTGGCCCCTAACCTTTGACCTGTCTGGCATGGGTGCCCCTAACAGGACCTCGAGAGGTCCAGCCAGCATAGCTCTCGGGCTCACTGGAGCACGCAAGCCCCCCCACCACGGCAAGGTGGCAATCTTATTCTGTAATTGACTGACTGGGTAACTAACTGATTGATTGATTGACTGATTGACTGATTGACTGACTGACTGACTGACTGACTGACTGACTGACTGATTGATTGATTGATTGATTGATTGATTGATTGATTGATTGATAACTGTAATCCATAAATAAACTAATAGTACTAGCTGCACCAATCATGAGGTAAGCCTCCACCCCTTCACCTCCCCTGGGATATGTAAGGATAAGTTGTGAATAGCTCTCCAATTCTGCAGCAAGTGCAAGCAAACAACTTGCATGGCACTTCTAGTCTCATTTACCTAAGACTGATATGTGACTGATATGTGACTTAGTCAGGTTTACATGTACCGGTCCAGCCTTATACAGTAATTGAATGATTGGAATTCTCAGGACACCAGTCTACCTGTTGCTGTATTCATTTGGGAAGTGGAAAATAACAACGATGAAGAAGTTGAAGTAGCAATCATGTTCACATTTCAAAACAGTGACGGGACTCTAAATGAAGGACTAAGTGGACACTATAATGAGCCATTCACATGTAAGATTGGAAGTCACTGTGCCATGGAGGATCATTCTGCAGATAAAAGAAATTCAGTTTTAACAAATGCATCTACTGAGGTGACAGGAGTTCTTCTTCATCATAAACACCCAACACAGCCATACACATTTGGCATTGCAGCCAAGGCACAAAATCAGGTACTCACTAGATAAGTTTATACTCATGAACATTCTGCCATTAAAGAAACATTTGTTTGTAGATGATTGACATGTATTTTTATTGTATTCCAAGGGTACTGTGATTTTTTATGGTAAGTTTAAGGTAAACTTCACGTCTGATGCAAACCTTCAGACTGACATATACTTTGAGAAACTGCCCTACAACTACAAGAACTGAACTCCCAGTTTCTGTTGTGTAAACAGACTCCTAATGTGGTGCTTGTTTCATGACCACAATTTTCCTCCCTATAGTATCTTTGCTTCTTATGCACGGGTCCATCAAAGAGAAGCCTGTGAATTAAGAGTGTTGCCTTGCAAGGACGTTATGTGAGGCATCAAACCTCATAGATAGCAGCCCCTTTTCTTCTAGTCCATGGAGTGTACTGTGAAGCCAAAACAAAGCTTGAAAGGAAAATTGCCACATGAAATCTTGGCATGGCCATTTTAATTTCCTCTTCTGTTTTTTTCTTTTTGCTTAAAACTTAACTAACTGTATTGGAAGGAAAAAAGTGGCAGCTGATACAAGTATTTAGTTTTTTCTATTATCTTTATAGGCTGGAAAAAGTGTTGTTACTGTGACAACAAAAACTGCATTTGATGCACATACACCCTGTAGAAGAGTATGGGAAGACTTAATGGATGACGGCAAACTTAACTCTACAGCAGGTATTTATAACAGTACGATTTAAGGACATGGAAACTTTATGTGCATTGAACTAAAGATGAACAAAGTTGTTAAATTCTAAAAAAAAAATAATAATCCCACAATCATCAAGGATCCTTTTCAAGTCCTCTATAGCTCAGTGGTTGCATGTCCTCTACTACATTTAAGTTTAATTTTACTTTTGCATCAAGGCAATATTATTCAGTCATTGACAATTTTATCATTTCCTGGTAACTGTCTGCCTCATTAAAAACTATTTTAAATTGAGATATTAAGAACTAAGCTGAGGTTTATCACAGAGAATGTACTAAAATTCCTTATTGACCGGCACACAGGGCGCAGTGAGCCATCCAAACCAGAGCAGACTCTATGTGCCGCTGTGGCAGCTACAACCAAAATTCCACCAAAGAGCAAAACAAAACTAGAGTTTGCTCTCAGTTGGGATAATCCTGTTGTCCATTTTGGGTCGTCAAAAAACAAACACTTCAGGTAATGAATTTTATGACTTGAACATTTAACAGGTAAAGAAAATCACAAAGAGTGTACTGTAGTTCATATAAAAATAGAGTGATTTCCAATATGTGGTTCCAAAAAAATGTCCACACCCACCTCATGGAAGGTCTTTGGAAATTCCGAGGGGTGTTGAGTCTCAAAAGCCTATTTAAGGAAAGTATGAAGCCAAAATGGAATTTCCTGATGGGTGGGGAAGTTTAAACCAAAAAGCTTTCTGTGGGGGAGAAATGGATATTTTCTGGAAAAACGCAATTAACACCCTGGCCAATCACAAAGGACACAGACAATTCACTGAACAAGTCAAAAATCAAAGCAAATACTTGAGCAGGTGAGAATAAAGTACAGGAAAACGTGTGTGAGTGAGTCACGATTGGTTTTGGTTTTACTTCTAATTGGTCGAAAAAGTGCCACAACCTTTTTAGGCCAATCACTAAGCATGCTTAGTAATGCAAAACCAATGCAAACATAAAGGAAACAGTTATTTTTTTAATTGACATATGTTATCTTCATCTATTTAAGGTATTACACTCGCTTCTTTGGTCGTCATGGTGATGCAGGCAAGGCTCTTTGTTGCCATGCGCTGTTGCGTTATCCTGAGTGGGAGTCCAAAATAGATGCCTGGCAAAACCCGATCTTGCAAAATGAGTGAGTGTGTTTTTTCATAGGACTACAAGCTAAGATGATCCAGCTCCCTAATCACAGTTAATATCAGAAAATATAGTCCACAACAAAATGATCAATATAACTGAATAAGGCAGCTTGTGACTGACTGACAGCTGGCTGCCCTGTGGTTGAACAATGATGGTGAACATGTCAATGATTTTTTTTTTTTAATTAATTACTCAGAGTGTAGATGTACAAAATACTTTTTTCCTTGGAGGGATGGAAATTTGTTGTGGGTCACATCTCAAAATTTTGTCAGGCTTTGCTAACAACTAACTAAGATCCATTTATATATAGTTACATACAGTGACAGTTGTGTCGTGGCCAGAGGCAAGAGGGGTACTCTCAACAAAATAAAGGGGAGTGCTCCATTTACATATATGAGGCCTAGTTGGGGAAAATGGGATATGCATGCATGTCCCCAATCTGGAATTTCAAACCTTTTCATGTCGTAATTTTGAAAGGGGCTGCACTTTGCTGTCAGAATTTCAACGCAAGTGTTGTCATTTGTAGTCATTTTCAAGTCTCTGTATTGCTCAATTACTCCTGTTGCTTGCTGAAATGTTACCCTAACAGGGCCTCCTTTATGGACAAACAAATTAAAAACCACTTTGCTTACTTAAGGACCTGAAGTGAAGTCAAGTAATTTGAATTATAGTTTATTTTCTGTTGCAGTTCATTGCCCTCATGGTACAAGTCAGCTCTCTTTAACGAGCTGTACTTTGTAGCTGATGGTGGAACAGTTTGGTTGGATGTGGATCACGTCACAGACAACAAGACTCCTATCCCTGAGTTTGTTAAAGAACATGGCAGATTTGCGTATTTGGAAGGTATTCTTACATGTGATGGTCATCTTTGATACATCTGTCCAGTTTATTTCATACAGTTACCATGCACTGAATTTAAAGGGAACTTAGCAAAAATGTCTGTAGCATTTTGTTTTTATTATCTGCAACTGCTTTGGACTGTACAGTAGCTTTAATTGATACGTGTACACCTTCACAGCAGTCAAATGCAAATATCGCCACTTTCGGTTTTCATTGCCTCATTGTCTAATATAAGATGCTTGTTTTAGAAAGGGCAGGATTTGACAAACCCATTTGCAAGCCGATAAACTAGGTGGCGATTCCCTTTTCAGTAACTGCCTCAACTTTTGGAGCATTTTCAAATTTTCTAAACGATTTTAAAAACGTTTATGGCTGTGTGATGTGCAACTTAAAACTACAGGCCTCCGTCCCTTTATGATGTTAGACTGTGCTGTATGTTTATACTTTATATTCATAATCTAATGTCAACTTTTTTTCCCAAAGGACATGAGTACAGAATGTACAATACCTATGATGTTCACTTCTATGCATCATTTGCTCTTGCCCTGCTGTGGCCAAAGCTACAACTTAGCCTTCAGTATGACATAGGTACAGTAACATGTTCGATATTAATAACGAGAAGTAAATAAGGCAGAGTATCTAAACTAGCTAAACTAGTTGCAAAAAGGTATAACTTTCTTTCCCCTTGTAAAAAGTCCTTCAAATTTTAAAAAGGCAGTCTCGACATTTACGAATTAAAGAAACTGGACAACTTACATTTGTTGCTAAGTCTAATACTGTGAGAGATCCTTTAACTTTTTTAACAAAAACTGTACTTACCGTGGTTATACCAAGTCTAGGTATTCTGGTAGTTCACAGTTATAAATTTTCCACGCTAGCCAGCTTTTAGTGCATCCTCTCACACCACTGACTATTTTTGTGTGACAACTGGTATACCAGTATTTATTTTATAAAATAACATTAACTTGTGTGATGGTTTTGAACTTACAGCTCAAGCCGTGAATCAGACAGATAGTCAGCTGACAATGACGATGATGAATGGACGGAACTGTCGAAGGAAAGTAGCCGGCTATGTACCACATGATGTAGGAGATCCAGGTGGGTTTGTTGCGTTAATTTAGATTATCTTGCTACCTCCTGACACTTGTACCCCATGTTACAAGACTCAGATGAACAAACTGTACAGAAATATTACGCATTCATGCCTTAGTCCCTTTCTGCTTATGATGCAAAAAAAGCCGTAGGCATTGGGGCGGTTGAAGCAAGCGAAAGAAAAATTCGCTGCTTCGTGGTTCATATTTGATGAAAATTAAAAAATTAAAAAAGAGAAAAACACTGGAACCAAGGTAATACTCCACTCACTTAACCACTAAACAGCCATAAAAAAGAAAAAAGAGTTAAAAACTAAGGTATAATTTTCGCGATCTCAAAATAATCGCGGAATTTAATACACGCGAAAAAAATATTGCACGCTAAAATTAATATCATATTAAAATTTATACTCGCGAAATTCAGCTCCCGTATTTTCGCAAAATTAAGTACGGGCGGAAATTAACAAGAATAAGGTAACTAATTTAATACTACCTAACGATAAAAAATATAAATTAAGCTCCGTCGATTTCCTCCGCCTTCTCCAGTCCAATCTTGGCTCATTTTCCCGAAAAGTGGCTGGAAATCGAGTCTAATATTTAGCAATTATTGGATGAGGCTGAGTATGATATGAAGAATTATGCAGATCGAGGAGGGTGTTATCCGCCTCAGCCGAACGGATAACACCCTCCAAGATCTGCATAATTCTTCATATCATACGAAAGCCGAATTCAATAATTGTTTTATTTTTCATTTAAAATATTTCCAGAGCTCCAAAATAATGCACAAAATGAATTCAATAGGGTTGTGACGGTAGGCAAAGTACATAAATACACAACAACGTTCGCTTTCAAATTTGATTTTAACTTCAAAAACTCGGTTACCTTCATTAAATTTCTTGTCCTTTATAATGTCGATATTTAGCACTTGCTTGAAGTGTATATTGAAGCTAAATCCGATGACACAAAGCAATGTTTTCGAGTACAGGTTTTTATCGTTCTTGCTTACTTCGACATAGAATTTTCGTAAAATCACTCCAAGTCCTCCGCTGTGGCTGGATCAGGGTTTTTTCCTCTTGAAGATACGCTTTCAAAATCGATCGACTTCCCTTCGTTGCTTTTTCCGTGTTTTGACTTGCCTTGTCTTCTAATAACTTAAATATTTTACCTCTTCGTAATGCTCAAATCTAGCGGCCATTTTCGCGCTTTCAACCTGCTCGAGCGCTCGGCAGCAAAGCCGTTCAGTTGCGTGACGTCAGCAATCCTTGGGAACGAGGTTGCAATCGGATAATCATCCTTGGGAACGAGGTTGCGATCCAATAAATATGGGTTATTGACCAAGCGTGAGGTCAAGATGGCAGGATATTGGCTTGTTATCGAACTCCCTTTCGCTAGAAACAGACAGAAAAAATGGTTTCATAGCTCAAGTTTTATAATAAGACAAAGAAGCTTTTTGTAGTAGCGTCGACGAAACTGAAAAATTTTTTCGCTTGCGGGAACACAGCGGGCGATCCCGAGCGGTCAAGATGGCTCCATCTTGACCGCTCGGGTAGCCAATCAGAGCACGGGATTCGTTTCATCTTGACCGCTCACGGAGCTAGTCATATAATAATTTTTAATAATTGGAATTTCTTCCAACTTTGGTCGGCGCTAGCCGGTTAGCTGGAATTAGCCGGGGATCGAAAGCCAATCAGAAACAGAGAAAAATTCTGAGTGAATAATAATACATCTTATTGATGATTTTGTAGCTGAAGAGCCATGGGAGAAAGTGAATGCCTATACTATTCATGACACAGCACAGTGGAAAGACCTTAACCTCAAGTTTGTTCTTCAGGTGTGGTTCAATTTTCAATGTTTCTGTTACTTTTACTGTTTTAGATATGAATGTTCTAATTTTTTAATTTGGTAATTGCAGGTGTATCGAGACTACAGGGCAACAAAAGACATTCAATATCTGAAGGACATGTGGCCCATTGCAAAGGTACCTACAACTATAGCGTTGCACAAGGTTTTGTCAGTGTATAGTGGTAGTAATTATTTCAACCATTTTTCCTGCCAATAACATGTCAATGGCTTGTCTAACAAAAACGCAATACACTGGAATTCTTTTTTCTGGAATCCTCGTTTTCTCGAACCACCCGATAACTCGAACCATGATTCGTTTCCTTTGGATTATTTTACCTCACTCAGTCGAACACTAATCCCCCCCCCCCCCCCCCCCCCCGACTTCTCGAATCTATTTTCGCTTCCCTTTGGGGTTTGATATTTCGTGATTTCACTGTATTATTTGACTTATTCTCACCCGCTGTTCAGGTTGTAGTCTAGGAAGAGATATCTTTAAAAGGTCTTAAAAGAAAGATGTTATTCAGTAAAACAAGCTACTCGGAAAAAAGGCTCCGTGTTCTACCAAAAGGAGTAGAATCAATGACCTTTTCTACACACCAATCGGACATTGATTACCGTCGACTCATGGGAGCTTGGCCATATAAAAATATTGGAGCCGTCAAGTTACCAGTTCCTACATGATTGACGACATGATTGTGTGTTATCATGTACAGTCCTTTACTCATGCCTTTTAACAAAACTTTATTTTTCTCCATCTATCATTTATGCGATTTTAATTGGTGATTTTTGTTTTATTTTATTTTCAGACAGTCATGAATAAGACTGTAGTGTATGATACAGATGGTGATGGCTTGATAGAAAACTCTGGCTTTGCAGATCAAACTTTCGATGCATGGCCAGTCACAGGCCCAAGGTATTTTTAGATGCTGTGTTTCTCAAGAATACTTTGAGTGAAGTCAACTGTGGGCTTTCTTCCACAAATCTCTTTGTTTTGCTTTTTTCCCTTTTTGACGTAAACAATACTAAGTATATGCATGCAGCTAAATTTTTAAAGGTCAAATGAACAGAAATTGCGATTTTTTTATTTTTTGCCCGTGTGTTTATTAAGAGCCAAATAAACATATCCCGAAGTTTCAAAGTAATCGGACATTGCATTACAGAGATATTGCAAGTTGAAAAATGCTTTTTTTAGGCCTTCATAATCGTAGAGTGCTCGGAAAAATTGTCGGAAATAAAAACTTTTGACGTCGTAATTGGTGTTTTTGAGGACGATCGCAGACCAATTCCGCCGACCGCAGGTTAGAAGTTAAATAAATGTGTTTAGTGACATTTCAAGCAGTTATTTCGTTCTGTTGGTATGAAAACAAATCAAGAATCTCTATTGTTCTTCTCATTAGCATTTAACGTTAATGAGCAGAACTATCTGCAGGTGCTTTAACTTTGCACGTGCGTTTTGAATCTTGGTACACTTCAAAGCCGTTTTCTGCGAGTTTCCCTAATGGTCGCGGGTCGCGGGTCGCGGGTTTCAAGTCGCGTGTCGCGGGTTTTAAATAAGTCGCGGGTTTTGAAAAAGTCGCGGGTTTTGAAAAAAGTCGCGTGTTTTGAAAAAAGTCGCGTGTTTTTAAAAAGTTGCGAGTTTTCAATAGAATGCATTTATTTCTCAGTAGAATTCATTCAAACAAATTTAAACCGGTTGCAAAGACGCCGGTTTTAAAATGATCGCGTTTTCTTAAGTAACGTTGCGAGTTAGACAATCAAATTGCGAACTTCGGATCAAACTTCCCAAACTTTGCCGACTGAACTTCTGAACTTCCCAAGTTTGCAAGTTGAGGAGGAACGAGACACGTTACAAAGTGGTGGCAGAAATATTTCAGCGATTCTAGCTGCTCGAGTTTCAAAATAGTTGTTTGAACAAGCACGGCGTCGGTATCAACGTTCTGACCCACAGTAAGTATAAGGATTACATATACCGTCCGTTGCATCACGTCCTGACAAAAAAAAAAAACATGTTCAAATTGGGTATCAAACATTGCATGATTTGCAATCAAGCTTTTAAGTTTGAAAACAACGTTGCGCGCGAGCGATCATGAAGTTGAACCAAAGTATTCATGATTGAACGCGTACGGTTGATAAATATATTTTGCTAGTATTCTGTGGCAAAAACTCTTTAAAATATTTTTAACTGGCGCAGATTTTAAAAAACCCTTTTGTAGTTATGTTGACAGAAATGGTTTTGCTTCGCTAAACCATCGGAAGAAAACACGTACCATAAAAATAGAATTGAGCCGTAAACGTGTCGCGACTTTTATAAATTCAAATTTGTCTGACTCTTTCGCATTTGTATAAAATTAATTTTACGTGAAGATCGGTAAAGCCGTCCAGTTTCATTCAGTTTACAAACGCAGAAGACTTGACATTGAAGTTAAAGCCTCACAAAAATTTTAAAGATGTATTTGCTGTATATAAAAAGTTAAATTTGACCAAATTTCAGCCGACGTAAAATTTATTTATCGGCAGATTGCTCATGCGAAACGACGTCAGACTCTTCAACTTCAACCAAATATTTTGTAACTCTAGCCACTGGAATCGCTGAAACATTACCGCTGCTGCCATGTTTTCTTCACCTGAATTTCCGACATGAACACGACTTTCGAGCAATATGTCTTGTTCCTCCTCAACTTGCAAACTTGGGAAGTTTAGCCGGACCAAAGTTGGGGAGTTTGTTCCGAAGTTCGTAATTTTATTGTTTAACCCGCAAAGTAATTGGCTTCTTTGTAACGTAGTTCCCAAAAAAAAAGAGTTTAAATTTGTTTGAATGAATTTTACTGAGAAATAAATGGTTTCTATCGAAAACTCGCAACTTTTTAAAAACACGCGACTTTTTTCAAAACCCGCGACTTTTTCAAAACCCGCGACTTATTTAAAACCCGCGACACGCGACTTGAAACCCGCGACCCGCGACACGCGACCATTAGGGAAACTCGTTTTCTGCCGAACAACAACGTGAAATGACAAAATTCTGCGTATTTTGGACAACGTCAGCCACGACGGCAAATATTTGGTTTTTTTCTATTTGGGGTTTAACGCTCTCTTTGAATATTCAGCAGGAGCTAGTTCTTAAAACAATAAATAAGCAGAATACGTCCGGAAAGATGCGAGATTCTCAAGTAAAATATAAATTCATTTTCCACCAGACGTTGTCGTTGACGTTGCCGTCGGTGCAGTCTGTGGAATCGGTCTGCGGTCGTCTTCAAAAGCACCAATTATCACTTCAAAAACTCGTTACATTCCTTCCGTTTCAGTGCGCAGTCATTCAAAAACGTTCTCGTGAAGCCTTCGGAAATCTTCGTATTTTTGCTGTTATTCACGCTTTAAGGCTCGGAAAGCAAAAATTTTTCTTACTTTTACTTAATAATGGATAGTTTTAGCGTTTGGTTGGTTAAAATGGCATTTTGAAATTTCTGTTCATTTGTCCATTAAGTGTTGTATGTTTTATAGGGCTGTTTTCTTAATGCGTAGTTATGTTATTTTCTAGTGCTTATTGTGGAGGGCTGTGGTTAGCATCTCTGCGAGTAATGCAGGAAATAGCCAATGTGTTAGGAGTCCCAGACGAAGCTGTTAAATATGTCAACATACTTAAAAGAGGAAAGAAGGCTTATCACGCCCTGCTGTGGAACGGTAATATTTTTTCACTGATGTTTCTGTCTGTCTGTCTGTATGTCTGTCTGTATGTATGCCTGTCTGTTTGTTTGTTTGTCTGTCTGTCTGTCTGTCTGTCTGTCTGTCTGTCTGTTTGTTTGTTTGTTTGTTGAGCAAATAAAACCATAAAGGAAATAAGAACGTAATTATCCAAAAGGCATGTGATTTACACATGGCTGATAACAAACTGTTTGAAGCCACATTACACAAAAATGTTAAATAACAGAACATTTGTTTTCTCTTATTTTGCAAATACAAACTTGCCTTTTGGTCTTTGTCATCAGTAAAAATAATAATAATAATAAACTGGAATTTAGAAATGTTGGTTTTTCAGAAAGGAGGAAAACCGGAGAACCTGACGAAAAATCCTTGCAGCAAGCACGAGAACCAACAACAAACTCAACCCACGTACGGCGCCGGGTTCGGGCATCGTACCCGGGCCACATTGGTGGGAAGCGAGTGCTCTCACTACTGCGCCATCCCTGCCCCCAATAGACCTCTTTAGCTTCGTTTGTTTGTTGTCCCATTTCAGACCACGTGGTGTTACCCTTGAGAATTATTTCTTTCAAATTCAAAAGAATCCACGTTAAAATGAATGAATAGTTTCTGTTAGATGAAAAGTTGCTTTGTTTGGATTTATAAACTCGGTAAAACTCTCTGGAGGGCATCACACGATCTGAAATTGGCAATTTGCATACGTAGCTAGCTAAAGGCGTCTGTACTCGTCAGATTGCTGTAGATATTTCGATTTTTTTGTATATTTTATTCTGGTGGAATTATCTTGCAGGAGTTTACTACAATTACGATAGCAGCACGAATAAATACCACAACAGTATCATGGCTGACCAGATGGCGGGACAGTGGTATCTAAAGGCGTGTGAACTTGGACAGTCACCCAGTGATCGGGTAATGATATGAACTTTGCAAATTGGAACTTGAACTTTGAACTTTGAATTTTTAACTTTACCGTATAATAGTTATTATTCATTCAAAATATTTCTCTGTTTCTGATTGGCTTTCAATCCCCGGTTAATTCCAGCTAACCGGCTAGCGCCAACCAAATTTGGAAGAAGGTCCAATTATACGACGATTGACGTCATTAAAATGACGTAAAATGACGTCAATCGTCCAATATTTAACAATTATCCTGCGAAATCGCGCGGAATATCGCCTGGTACTTAGCCGACGAGGCCGTAGGCCGAGTTGGCTAAAATCAGACGATATTCCGCAAGATTGAGCAGGATAATTGTTTTATTATTCAACAAATTGTCAACCAAACACATTTCGTAGATAGAAAAACTGTAATTATGCAGTGCTTTACAAGATTTCGGACGAATCTTCGCAACCTACGTATATCGCAGGATATCTGTTATGTGCGGATGACAGATAACGTTAACATTTTGACCATATATGGGCAGCGCGCGCATCTGTTGAATAATATTATTATTCAACACATGCGCGCGCTGCCCATATATGTCAAATTTTTACGTATTTTCTTATATATATATTTTGTGTTTTGTGGGTTGGAAGTTTGTTAAAATTTGTATTTTTATTTTATTTTTTTTTTTTTTTATATTTTTTTTTTTTTTTTTTTTTATAAAAAAATATATTTTTTTCTATTGTATATTTTTCTCCCCCCCCCCCCCCCGCCCCCCCCTCACCAATACCACCCTATAACAAAAATATAATAAGAATTATTGGATCGCAACCTCCTTCCCAAGGATGATTAACCGATCGCAACCTCGTTCCGAAGGAACGCTGACATCACGCAACTGAATGGCTTTGCTGCCGAGCAGGTTAAAAGCGCGAAAATGGCCGCTAGGTTTGAGCATTACGAAGAGGTAAAATATTTAAGTTATTAGAAGACAAGGAAAGTCAAAACACGGAAAAAGCAACGAAGGGGAGTCGATCGATTTTAAAAGCGTATCTTCAAAAGGAAAAAACCCTGATCCAGCCACAGCGGAGGACTTGGAGTGGTTTTACGAAAATTCTACGTCGAAGTAAGCAAGAACAAATGAAACCTGTACTCGAAAACATTGCTTTGTGTCATCAGATTTAGCTTCAATAGACACTTCAAGGAAGTGCTAAATATCGAATTTAATGAAGGTAACCGAGTTTTTGAAGTTTAAATCACTTTTAAAAGCGAACGTTGTTGTGTAATTGTGTACTTTGCCTACTGTTAAAACCGTATTAAATTCATTTTGTGCATTTGGAGCTCTGGAAATATTTTGAATGAAAAATAAAACAATTATTAAATTCGACTTTCGTATGATATGAAGAATTATGCAGATCGATCCTCATCCAATAATTGCTAATTATCTGCCTCTGCCTCATCCAATAATTGCTAATTATTAAAAACTAGCAATAGTATACCGTAGAATTCCGGTTATAAGCCCTGGGCTTATACAACTTCGTAAGGGTTTTTGGGTGGGCTTATAAGCTGAAGGAAAAAAAACGTTTCGAAACGAGCCTCGGGAGTGTTGATCGAAATACGATTTTAAGTTAAAAACGCACAAAAAGCAACATTTAGCCCTGTTCAGTACTGTCATCCGGTAGAGGGGGGCTTATATCCAGGGGGGCTTATAACCGGATGTATTTTTTTGTTTCCAGGTTGATGGGCCTATAACCGGGGGGGGGGGGGGGCTTATAACCGGAATTTTTATGGTATTGCAATTTCTGCGTTTTGATTGGTTAACAGGCAATAGTATATGAGCTCATATACCATTGACAAAAACATGGTAGCTGATACGCGCCAACGAAAACAGCTGGGAAGCTCAAATATTGCAATTCTTTGGGCGTTTTCAATAAAACAATTATTGCACTCGCGCTTGTTGGATATGAGATCGTTATAGCCAACGAGGCGCGTCTCATATCCAACGCGCGCTCGGGGAATAATTGTTAACTATTGTTAGCGGCTATTTATTTTAGCGAGTTGGGCGAAAATCGCTAAATTAAGTACTCGCTAAAACTTGTCTCGGTCAAATTTAATACCCCCCATCCGAACCCTAAAGGAAAACAAAATTAAACATAGTCGGCTTGAAAAATTCTTTAAAAAATGGATGCTGGTAACTTTGTTCTTCCTGGCAATGCAAATTCAAGTGAGTTTGTCCTTTTTCTTCTTACTCGAGACTCTCCTCTGGGAGAATAGGGCCATCATCCCATAGTTTGTTCTTTTACTGAGCATTTATTTCCATCTTAGCTACATGTTCATTAAAAACTGGTTTACACGATATCGCTATTTTTTTTTTTAATTTTAGGGAAATCACTAAATTAAAATAATAGTCACTAAATCTTTTATCACTAAAATTAGTAGCCGCCAACCTTAAGGTACTTATAGGCAGTAATGTGAACTGTTGCAAGTATTTTAAAGCTTATCATTTTTTTTTTATTATAATGTTTAGGTTTTTCCAAAAGAGAATGTGCTAAGTGCCCTCAATACAGTGTACAAGTATAACGTGCTTCAGTTTCAAGACGGCAGTATGGGTGCTGTGAATGGCATGAGGCCCAACGGCCAGGTACGAGAATTACTATCATTAGTTTTATGAAGCTGAAATTATAATTCTTAATAATAGAGCGGCTTTGTAGTGACTGTCGTTAAATATCAAAACCAATTGAAGTGTCCACATCTAACCCATCAGAGAGCGGGTTTTACTTGAGTGTCAAAAGTAATTCACGATTGCTTTGGTTTGCATTGCATCGCTTAATGATTGCTTTAAAAAGCTTTCGCGACTTTATAAGCTAATCAGTAAAACCAAAGGCAATCGTGACTCGCTCGCACACTTTTTCTCGCGCTTCGTGCCGGCTACATGTTCTTGCTTCGAGTTTTGATTGGTTCAGTGGATTGTCCGTGTCCTTTGTGATTGGCCAAAGTGATTACTTTGGTTTTGGTTTCACGACACTCAATCGAAATCGCTTTTAAATACATAGTGCGCGAGAAATACAGTCAACCAATCAGAAGAAAGTTGAGAGTGCAGCCCGTGCCAAGCGCGGGAAAATGTGCGGAAGCCAAGTCATGATTGGTTGAAAATACAGCATGATTGTACTAGTTTTTAACTAATTAGAAGGCTTTAAAAACGCGAGCTATGGCTTAAGAATAGTCACTTTTAATCAAAACCACTGTATTTGAATTGATTTAATGTAGTGTGCTTCCTGTGAAAGATGTGTTTCAATCTTAATGGTCAATCACAAAATTCCAGGTCTCAAAATTTTCTTCAGCACTTCCGGTGAAACAAAGTCCGGACTCGAGAGAGCGGCCGAAATCGTACCTACGGTTTACTGCGGGTGAAGAAAAACAATGAGAACATTTTTATCACAAAATGTTACGTCTTTATTTGGAGTTTAAACAACTGCCTGCTAATCCAAATAAGGTTGATAACTCAATAATTTTTTTCTAGGTTGACACAAGTAGTTTACAGGCGGAGGAGGTCTGGACCGGCGTCACGTATGCTGTGGCTGCTTCTATGATTCAGGAGGTACTGTAAATAGCACCACACGAGGTGTCACTGTTCAAAAATATCATTAATCCTGTTTTACTAAGAGCAAGTGAACTATTCACGATGCACTGGCTGTTTGTTTAGACATGTTTTTTACATTGCTTTATTATAAGGACCGTATTTTGCGCGCGCTCGTATTAGCTAAAAACATCGTCATTCGAAATTTCTGATAATTCAGCATACTCCCCACTGGAGTGAATTTTCGCCTTATTCATGTTTATACGCTAACTTCATTTACCCGAAAGCTTCGTCGTGCTTTTCGATTTTTTTCTAGTTAGTGTTGTTGCCAAGGTAAAATAACCTTTGTCTCATTCTTGTAGGGTCTGGTTGAAGAGGGCTTCAAAACAGCCAGCGGTATTTACAACACGTGTTTTGAGAGACTGGGTATGGGGTTCCAGACTCCAGAGGCCATTGTTGCTAATGGCAACTTTCGCTCACTGGCTTACATGAGACCGCTGAGTATCTGGGCAATGCAGTGGGCGCTGGAAAAGAAGCGCAAGCCTGCTGATCATAGTGATACCGCTGGTCCTAGCCGTGACTATTCTCAATGTAACGGATTTTGTAATGTCTCGAGTGATTCTTAATTGACCTTAACTCAACGCATTTACTAATACACAAACAGTAGTAGGGGACGCACCCGACCATTAGAAATAACCGAAGGGAGGGGGTGACTTTTCCCGAAAACAAATTCCTGCAAGCGGTTATGCCTAAAGAAATTGATGCAATGAAAGAAAAAAAATCCTGCAGACAAGTAGGCCTTTAAAAAAATTTCTCCGCCGGAAATTTCTTCCACCCCCCCCCCCCCCCACCTTTCCGGTTGTTTCTAATGGTCCGTCCCCAATATGAGAAAGTTAGCGATGTTGCATAGAAACCTAATAACATTATCAGCAGTGTTAGAAATGCGTTCTTTTCAAGAATCAGTGATTGTCTTTTCTCAGTTCCGGCATACGCACGCATTACACAAATGTTCTTTTTTTATTCAGATGTTTGGCATAAATTGTAAAGAACAGCTCCTCTCCACCGACTGTCGGTCAACTATCAACCGACAGGTTACCGACGGACCGAAAGGAGCTGGGCAGGAGTCGCCAAAACAAGCGAGATTTGCCCCAATTTATAACTATGGTGCTTTGTTATTTTACATTTTGTTGTGGATGGGAAGGGGAGGAAAAATCACTGTATATACAATGAACTCACACATTTTCGATTAGTAGTATTGGAGTGAAAGTAAACGAATTTTCACGTTATTCATGTTTATACACCAGCTTCTTTTACCGGAAAACTAAAATACAAATTTATCTTCAGTTTTGGAAAGAAAATCAAACGGGAAATGTTATGTATATAAAACAAAACGAGGGGAGAATATTTAACATGGTTATCATATGAGGCTGTATAGTACACAAGAATAAGAAGTGAAGGGATTAAGAACGGTTTTTTTCTTTTTGGAAGTTTGAGGGTTTTTTGCGCTGTACAAAATGACTTACAAATGAAGAGAAATCTGAAAATAATAGTTTGGTTAAGGCTCGGTAATACGAGCAACATTTTTGTTCAACTTGTCTCGCAACGTTGTTGCATTGCAAGTTGAACGAGTTGTTGCCCGTATTACTACCGCGCGCTCAACTTGTCTCGCAACAAATTTCTGTGTTGCAAGTTGAAAAAAATTGTTGCAAAAAGTAGAACTCGGTTCTACTTTGTGCAACATGTTGCTGCAACTTGCAACACCGAAATTTGTTGCGAGACAAGTTGAACAAAAATGTTGCCCGTATTACCGGGCAAGCCACAGGGAGTCAAGGGTGGTTAAAGATTGGGGAGGATTGAAATTGTACTACTTCCGACGTACTTAAAGATGCACCATCCGCGAGAAGCTCTTTTCAGATTTTTCAAAGCTTTCTTTTGAATAGGTACGAAAGTTATTTGACAAAAGCTATCACGGAGAGTTGATCTCTCTATTCAGGCACTTACATAATTTGTCTATGAGTACGTTATTCTACGAGAACGCATGAAATTTTGCTCATTTTTTTCACCTTACATGCGGGCCATGTGTAGGTGAATCAGCACCGCTCGTTACCATGGAGACTGGAGCGGTCGTTTGTGATGAAAAAAATGCTCATGTTTTGTCAATTATCATTTTTCCAAAGTCGACTATTAATGTATCACTAGAAAATTCATTATCGATTAACTATTTATTTATAGTCTATTCATCAACTGAGGTCAAAAAGTATTCATGGTTAATATTTATTTTACATGTAAATAACATTAATTTATTGTTGGTTTTAAATAGCTAATGTTAGTTTAGTCAGAATAGGAAGGTTTGGGACAAAGCGTAGTTCAGCTAGCGTATGAGAAAACCTGGGAACGAGAATGTCTTTGTGCGTTTGATAGATTATTGTCATGGCGACAACCTTTCGGCGTGCTCGTGCCATTCTCTCATTGGGTAATAATGATTGGAAAATCTTCGGGACCTAGGAAAAGATGCGTTGTGAGTTTGAGCTGAATTGGGGTGGGCGGGGGTATTTCTAAGGTTATTAATTGTTAAAAAAAATACCTTTATGAGCTGTGAATATCAAATTGAACTATGATTGTACTGTATCGTACATTAAGAACTATTAGTTGAGAATGCTGAAATAAACTTTATCAGCGGTCTGGGCCATATTTAACTTGTGTGTGATTCATGTATGACATGCTATGCTTCATTATTTCGCAAATAAATAAGTCAAATTTAAGGCTGGCAGAAAAGTGAAACTCCGCATCCCCACATGTGACCAAAAAAATGACGCAGTTAAACGCTCAAACAGGCAGAGAGAGAAAACGGAGATGATGCCTGAGAAAACCGGCAAAAATCTAACAAGCAGCTATTTTAAAAAGAAATAGTGTTTCGTTTTCAGATTGCAGAACGATAAGCATAAGTAGCGGAAAGTTTGAGGAGAGATGGGTTTGTGACATTTTTGAGATCCTTGATCAAGAGTATTACGGAAGAATTGCGAAGCAATGAAGATTTTGTATGCATGCAATTTCCTTTGCCCTTCGCTTTGCTTTATAAAATTTGCCTTTGAGCGGTAATTCCAGATAAGTCTTCCGTGGCTAGCAAATCGTAACGAAGAAATCCTGTCTTTTTGCTCTTCTAAGCGCTCTTATAAGTGTGAAATTTACAAGTCAACAATAAGGTAGAAAATATGGCTAGAGTGTCTACACAACAATTAAACACGGGAAGGGCTCTCTTTACATTTTTCACCAAGAATACGTCGCTTTAATCGAACTTAAAAGCATTGCAGTCATCAGATATTTCTATTTGTAACAAATCTTCCTGACTATTATCTTTTTCGATATTTGAAGAACGTTTTTACCAGGTTGTTTGCCTTTGCTAAAACGTGTTAACATTGTGGTTACGAGCGCTATTCTGATTGAATAGTAGCCCGTGCTGTGTAAATAGTTCACATCGAATCCAAAACAATACCGTTTCGTTTCTGAGGAAACGAAACAAAAAGGGGGCTTACCCCCACCCCTTCTATTTTGTTGAACGAATGCAAGACCCTAGGGGCTCAAACTTTTTCGCCCCAAGAAAGATATATCTTCACTCCTTTCCAACTCCACTCCACACCCCGCTTTTTTCCCCTTTGGACTACATCTGTAACCACTCTATATCTAACGACTCGATGTCTTTATTTGTGTTTTATTGCGTTTCTCCATTCTCTAAACGCATCAGGTTACAACCGGTACCTTTCATGATCTAAGATCTATTTTACAAGAGTTTCTTTATTTACATAATATAATCTGATCGATGTCGCGATGAAAAACAGTTTACAGTGCTCAAAAAGCCCAAAAGTTTGACAACTGTCAATTTATTCACATTCTTACGTGCAGATTTAATCCAATCAGAAATCAACTGTAAGCTATCCACGGCTTTTGCTTGGATAATGACTGCACAAAACAATCTGTTTAATTAAAATAAAGTTGTCACACTTTTGGGCTCCTTGCTGTAACACGCTTGGCCATACTGAGAAATCTCCTCCACCTCGAGATGTGGAATTTAAAAAGACCTCGCTTGAAAGCAATAAATAAATAAAACAATATTTTACAAATTCTAAAATTCACCAATTCCAATTCCCTACATAAGTTCATTGATTATACAGCTTTAATAAGGCCATAGTCGAATTCTCCTCCCACAGAAGATAATCCCATATCAGCGCCCTGCTTCAGAGCTAACACAGATTTGTATCCAGCGGACAGAGCAGACATATGATGAAAGAATGCCTCTTTTTCAACTTGGACGCTGAATTTGTTGATTCCGTATTCCTTAAAAAGAGCACTAACCTAGGAAAAACAAAAATAATTAAATCAAGTTAGATGTACAGAATGCAAAGTATAAACAACGGACAGCTTGGAAATACAGTTAACTCTATCTAAAACGGACACCGCCGGGACCAGCTGCAACTGTCCGTTTTAGAGAGGTGTCTGTCTTAGAGGGAGTTTAGTTACAGTAAAATGACTGAAAAACGGCAGGGATGGGACCAACACCAGGTGTCCGTCTTTTAAAAGAGGTGTCCGTCTTATAGAGGTGTCCGTTAAGAGAGAGTTGAGTGTATTCTAAACACGCAAAGAGACACTACATTTTTAAGTTTGGCGCACTAACATATCTTATTTTCTGAAAAACTAAATGAACAAATTGAATGACAGAGTGGGGCTGGAGGGCGCTTTTTTTTTTTCGCGCGTCTCGCTCCCAGATTTTTAACGGCCATTATTCCCCTTGCCTTTTTTTTCGCTTCCCACTAGACAAAGTTAGGAAACAGAGGGACTGCTCGTAGACTGATGTAGTATAAGTTCTTTTTACCAAGATTTCTCCTTACTTTTTTCTTTCTATTTGCGTTTCAAAACTCTTTCATGGGT
Organism: Oculina patagonica; assembly: GCF_052425735.1. NCBI lineage: Eukaryota > Metazoa > Cnidaria > Anthozoa > Scleractinia > Oculinidae > Oculina > Oculina patagonica. The sequence goes on from NC_135758.1 coordinate 13,460,620, forward strand.
TTTAAATTGGACGGGATACAAGTTATTGAGCATTCTCTAACAACGTAAAATACAAAAAAGTTTAACCTCTAAAATAGAGGCTTATAATCGGCAACGTTACATCTTTCATGATCTATGGTCTAAATATATCTATGATCTAAAGGATTTTGCGTCTGAGATTTGGGGTTATTTGTTCTTTTTGTGAGGGAGGGTGGGAGGCTTGTTTCCGATGTATTACATTATTACACCAGACCAACCTGTTGAATAATTCTTTGTTCATTTGCTGAGGGTGCTACCTGGACATGAATAGCACCAACTGTGACATCAGACGAGTGCCGCCAGAAATGAGGATCACGGTATGACAAAACACCATCCAGCGATAAAATCTGAAAGAAAACAAAACACGAATTCTTCCAGTTAGCAAACAAACAAAAAAAACAGTGCAATGATGCCAACTTAAAAATAAACTTACAAAGGTTCCTAATCACAGTCTGTTTAATTTGGATCCATTTTGCTCATGCGCGACGTGTCACGCATCTCGCAGGTAAAACCCGTGTAACCTCTTTTGAGCCTTCTTTAGAGGATAAAATGACCATTTTGAGGTAGCTTTGTTTGGGTCGGCATCAATAGATTTAGAGTTCGAACCTGCCTATTCTGTAGTCCAGGCGTTTTTGGTGGGCGAGCGTTTGAATTCAAAGACGCGAGTGCTTGACTCCTACTCCTTTGTCCGTTTTTCCACTCGCCCAGCCCTTACACCACTAAATGGAATATTTAGTGCTCGCTCGTCCAAAATACGCCCGCACTGCAAACTAAACCTGCCAACCTTGATCGTGATGTATTATTGAGCAAGACACAACAACCTTGCAGCGCTTCAATCCTTATGAGCTATATTTCTGGCTTAGATTGCAGAACAGTTGGTTTAGCGTGGTGCTCGGAAGAAAATGAGGCGCGCGAGTCGCAGAGTCATCCACCCACGCGTGTTCATCGCGTGTGTCTCGCGCTCTGGCAAGAACCCGCAAAACCGGCTATAATTAGGTTATTTAATGCAATGTAATGATGATCACTTGATCAGAAGCAAACCTTGTTAAAAGCGCTGCCTAAAGTTTTCTCCAGGTTAATAGGTGTTCTAAGCAGTAACACTTGTGAAGACTCCTGAAGCAATGGAAGAACACTAAGGAAGATCAAAACTGCGATGAATAATGAGCACAGTGGATCAGCGATGAAGAATCCAAACTGTTCAATCAGTATAGATGATACTATGACTCCTACACTGCCCAAGGTATCAGCAACAACGTGTAGAAAAACCCCTGAAAGAAAAAACACAACGTTTGTACAGAATGCATGCTCATTGGTAAGTACATAATATAACAGTCATATTGTGTACCGACATAGCTCTGCATAGCCACACAGTGACTCTACTTACTGAACCCGCAATTTCGTCAGGGATGTTGCTAAGTAATATATAAAAAAAAAAAAAAAAAAAAATTTTTTTTTTTTTTTTTTTTTTTTTTTTTTTTTTTTTTTTTTTTGGTATTTAGTTTTTTGGGAGGAAAAGAAAAAAAAAAAAAAAAAAAATAAATAAAAAAAAAAAAAAAAAAAAAAAATACAAAGTGGAAGGAAGAAGACCAGTATATAAAAAAAAAGGGGTAGGGGATAAAATCAAAAAAAAACAAAAAAAAAAAAAAAATCGCGGGGGCAGGGCTGGAACCGAGCACCCCCACACAACAACACAACCCCCCCCCCCCCCCCCCCCCCCCCCCCCTCCACATGATGTCATAACTTTCGGAATGTTCGTGCCAATTATGATTGGACAAAACGAATTGGAAATCTTCGGGACTTTTAACGAGGATTTTTGAGATCGAGAATTGAATACTCTTCAAGTTCATTGTTCGTAAACCGCCTCAAAATTTCTCAATATTTCCATCCTTGTTACAGGAAATTATTAAATCTTGACCCCTAAGTGTTTTTCTCGGTGTTCTTGTACCTTCGTAAACTATTTAAAACTACTATTTTGAGGTTTCCATCGTTGTAACGTTAATTTTGTACACCGCAAAAATTAGTATCTATGCAGAGGTTCTTTTGAGCCAATTTAAAGCCATCTTAAGGGTTTGAGATGAAATTCCCAACAGTCACTTTGTCACTGATTAAGAACTTGCCGTGCAAAATTAATTTGCGTAAATTTGCCCATGATTCCTGGTTCAAGTGTGAGTCATACTACTCGCTCACGTTATCTGTACTTATACCTAATCGACTTTGGCGCTCGCGGTTCAGGCGAGTTTGGTCGGCCATGGTCGCATTTGGCGAGACGAGTCGAGCCAATACATGGCGAGACCAAACGAGCTGAAGGCCGGGACAGGACGATAGGTATTACCACCCAATTCAGCCAAAAATTCGGTATTTAACGCTCTGTTGAAGCCATGCTTGCCAGGTACGTAGTGCAAATTGTGTTGACCTGCTTGTGTGATACTTTTGTTCTCAACACTTTTATCTGGTTCCTCTTCTGCCTTTGTTCCACTCGTTGTGAGCATCTCAAATCAAAATCAAAAAGCGAAAAATGTGAAATTCCAACTCCAGCAGTCTGAATGTCAGTACTCGCGGCAAACATCGCACAATTGGCGAGCGCGCTCAAGTTAGTTTTGGCGGAAAGTTCTCCTACTATCGCTTAACACCAGCTAAATTAAATTACGAGGCTGTATTGGTAAACCTCTCAATTCATCGCCGGTCACTACTACAGTGACAGTGAATGGTGGCAATCAGGTCAGTGACTGATATCGAAGATATCAGGACAGTAGATCGCGCTCTGATTGGCTACTTGCGAATTTGGGTACGGTAATCTGACAGATCACAGGCAAAGAACCAATCAAACGCACCAACTATCACTTCATTGTTGATTACCAATGATATCTTACCTTGCATGTTTACACTGCGATCATGGTGATGATCATCGTGGGCGTGGCCGTGTCCATGGCTGTGACCGTGGCCGTGACCATGGTGACCGTGACCATGGTGACTGTGACCATGGGAGCTGCCACCGTGTGAGTGCGCATGTCTAAAAGCAAAGATACCCACCAAGTTTACCAGAAGTCCTCCAACGGAGACAACCTGAAAATGTAAAAAAAATATATATATATAGGGAAAACACAAGAAAAGGCACAGTATCAAATGCTTTTGGTTCTTCAAATACAATTTTAGCGTTAGTTTTTATCTAACGCATTTGTTAATGACTACAATTTTGTTTAAAGTAGTTTTTAAAGGCCCGTTTACACAGGCGATTTTTGTCGCGCAACTCAATGCAGTATTTGTTGCGCCGAAGTTGCATAAGTCTCCTGTGATATCGCAGCGATAAAATCGCCATGAAATCGCCGCAAGTGTGCACGCTTGTAAAGTAGCGGCGATAGATCGCCGCGATATCGCAGGAGTTTCGACCTGTTCGAAACTTGATGCAACTTCGGCGCGACAAAAAATGTCTCCTCTACCAACTATGATTGCATTGAGTTGCACGACAAAAATCGCCTGTGTAAATGGGCCTTCACGCGTTTATTGATGACTATACAATTTTGTTTAGTCATCCTCGGAGACCAGGGGGTTAGTGGGGGGACGGGCAGCACGGGACAGGATGGGCGAAGACAACAGAGCGCAACAGCCCCTGGGCACTGCACCGAACAGTCCAGAAGCGTGACTCCCCGAGGCCACAAGTGGCGCGAGGGACAGAGAGCGCCGAGTCCACACGAAGGCCAGACTCGTCGTGGATGCCGCCCAAGGAGCAAGGAGAGCCAGAAAGCCGACGACGCCAGCACTGGCGGCAGACCACCCGGTGACCGACCGGAACGCACGGCGGGACCACTGACGGGCCACGCGAGCGAAGATCGCTGCGACACCAGGTGCAGCGAAGAAAGAGGGGAACACACAAACAGAGGGCCGCGAAGCAACGCCGCGCAGCCACAACCCAGGCCCGGGGGCACGAGACCCACGAGAACGAGGACGGGCAACACCGGAGGAGGAAACACCGGGAAGACGAGAGTCGCCGGCCCGGAGGCCACAAAAAGGGCAACAGAGGAAGGAGAAACGCCGGAACGGCGGAAGACAAAGTGCCCAGGGGCGACGCCAGGAAACCGCCCGAAAATCCCGGCCCGAAAGCACCCGCGCCCCCACTAACGCCCCGGGCTCCGAGGATGGTTTAAAGTGGTTTTTAATGAATCCTAAAACCAAAACCAGTTTGGAAGAAATAACCGGACAAATCACAGCGGCAGTACATTTTGCAATCATCCCGTCGAAACTCAAAACAAAATCATGCAACAGGTGGTAAAGGCGGGAAAATTCACAACAACAAAAACAAACAAACAAACGCGTGTTTTTAAATTGAATCTGATTGGCTGAATGAACAAAACGCTCGCTCTGATTTGTTAGCTCGAGTTGCATAGATTCTACCAAGCTTTGCAAACACAAAACAAAATGCTCAACTAAACATCAACTACTTACTAAGAGTCGATTAGTGTTGACTTTTGGCGGATCAAACAAACGCTGAATAGCAGCCAGGAACACAAAGAAGGAAATTACCACCAAGAAAATACCATTCACAAAGCCTGATAATATCTCCACACGGCCATAACTGTGAAAAGACACCGAGGATTAATTAACAACCAATAGAATGGACATATAATTTACACAGAAAAATGTAAAAAAAAGTACTTTAAACTTGTCAGATCCCAAAATTGTCTGGCCACATGAAAGAACTGCCTATGGCTTTCAAATGAATGATCACACACTAGGGTTTCATCCACAGTCTTAAATGCTAGAACCACCTTTCATTACCACATGAAAGTACTGCTCAACTGCTTTTTTTTTTAATAGGAATTTTATTAAGAATCATAATTATTATGGGGTGCAGTTTGACCCTGGGATAAAAGGGTTCCAAATAATAACCTGAATAGCAAGTGTTCCCGCATTTTAGACACGCGAAAATAAAAAAAATAAGGGGCTGGGATATAGAAAACTCTTCACTTGTACGGGAAACCCTTGTTACACAAGGTTATGAAATACAAAAAAAATCATCTTAAACACACCCGTAAGAAAATGTTCTAGAAGATTTCCATCTGGTCATGAGAGCTGCACAGAGTCCAATCACAAGAGCTGTGCAGTCAAACAACATGTGAAAACCATCAGATATGAGGCCAAGGCTATTTGTCCACATGCCATACAGCAGCTCAACACCTGTGAAAAGCTGAAAATACAATCGGCAAGCTATTTATGATTATCATATAACCAAGATACATGTACAACATACCCCCTTTGGATTGGTGCATTTTGCACAAGATGCGCGAACAAACACCCTTATTTCCCATTCCTCGAGCACCGTTACTTTAGCAATGGCAAGCCATGCCGCTGACTATGTACATGTCTACATAATTTATATCTTCCCAGTTGACGTGTATTCTGTCTTTTCGTGAATTGCTGGAGAAAGGAAGCATGGGTGACCCACCCACCACCCTGCAGTGATGACCTCCATACCTGTCGTATTGGAGCTCTCGCTCTCTCTCACCTCGGGAGTCGCCTCGTCCCCATAACTTAAGTTTACCCAGGGTAATTGAGAGTAAGAGCTCAGGTGGGAATTAATTACTATGTAGTTTCTTTTTAAGCTCAAATAGTTATTGTTTGTCCACAAAAACTAAGTACAGGGGGTGGGAGAGAAGGGGTGGTCATCGTTGAGCCCGAGGGGTGGGCGACCGTAGGGGGTGGGCATCGCACACACTGGCAGAAAAGGACCAGAATGATCCCAGGAAAGAGGCGACGGCCAATTCAGGGGGAGTGCCCCCTGACCCCCAGAGGGGACCTCGGCCCGGAGGGCGGATGATGGAAGGGGAACCCATGACACTGTGAAGAAGGAGCGGGGAGGAGACGAAGGAAGAGGCAAGGGAAGTGTAGGACACCGCAGACCCACCCCAAGAGAAGGTGCGGGGGGGTGGAATCACCCCCACAGGGGTGGGGGGAGCGAAGGACGGGGGGGCACGGCCACCACGCTCGGCCCACCCCCCTGGTACTTATTGACCAGTCCCTTAGGGTCATAACACTGATAACATTTTTTAAAGGAGAAATAGGTTGAGTCTGAGTCAAACAAGGCAAGTAAAATCAAGAGGAAATTTTCCTGATTCTTTTATAGCAAGCACATGGGGTCCAACATGATGTGAGCAGTGCACAGAAAAACATTTTAACCATAACTTGCAGAATTTATTCCTCACCAGATTGAGACACAGGAAATAGAAAATCTGTCTAGATTCTGACTGCTCCAAAATCTGCCTCAAAACACTTTGAACTGTTGTTAACACAGACTGCGGCGTCTGGAAGTTATAGATAGGCAGGCCACCAGTGGTGTAGCCAATCAGATTTCCTTTAGTCATGCGAGGTGACGGTCTGGACAGTAACCTTGTGGCTGAAAATAAAAACAACAGTCAGCACTTACTAGACTGTCCACAGCCTCTCTATTTTTCAACACAAAAACGCAAGAGAATCTGCGAGCGAAGCGGGGAAGGGGGGAGAAGGAGGGAACTCCCTGACCCCACCCATCCAGTTCTCTTGCTTTTCTTTCCCTGTGCTCATTGGTCGAAAAAATACAAAAAAAAAGAATGCTGTGAACAGTCTAGCACTTACACACTTGTGAGATCAATAATGATAAACTTTATACATATACCTAACATTACTTTTTTTATGGAGCCAGGGCACCTTTGGGACTTTGGGACATTATTTTAAATCAAATCTGAGCAATGTTCTCACAACTTGCAAGCAAAGAAATCACTCGGATGGTAGTCAGCGGATATCTGGAAGGTTCATGAACAGATCCTCTCATTCTGAACTTTCCAAAACAATTTCAACAACAATAACAACAACGCAGTTAGCTGGAGAGTTTGATTCCTTTTTATAGCAGAAAAGGAAGTTTCCCAGGTTGTGTCTTTAAGGGGCGAAAATGTCTCCGGAAAGGTTCTTGTTGTCAACATGTGGTGTTTTTGCGAAATCACACCACGATGGAAATGGTAATGAAAACATGGCAATTAAAATTAACCCATGCGGGTTGGAGCTGTTGTTCTTGCATGTTATTTCGAGGTCGTTCTTTGTTTCAGGCCATGGGTGATCCCCATGTGCAGTAACTATCATAACTGCTGAATCCATGGATAGTAACTGCGTGGTTGCCATAGTTTTATTTCAGGAAAAGATGGCCTGCTGCCGCACCATCCAAAAAACACTGAGTGACTGGAATGTGAACCGATCGTGTTGCAAGTTGTGAGAATGTCGCTATTCAATCCCAGACCTTCTTTCTGCCCCCCCCCCCCCCTCCAAACTGGAATGGTCCCATGAGACAAATAAGGCCTGAAAAACAACCAAGCTGAATCCTGACACATGCTCAACAACAACACTTACCCAGTACAAAGAAGAAAGCACTGAAAAATGTTCCAGCAGATACCAGATGTGGGTCTGACGGCTTGCCGTGGTGCCACTCATGCATGCTCCATGCCCACGGCTTATCCCAAAGCAGTGCAATGATCATGGCAGATAAAAATGAAGCTATAGAGCCGATTTTGCTGGTCCTTGATGATTCAAGTTTTGCCAAACAGAAGGACTCAATGTAAAAATCAAAGATAAAAACAAGGAATGTAACAACAGCCAAAGGGAGTAATGCTTCCAGCCAGTCGACCTCTGTTGTCTGTGAATGAACAAATGAGAAAAAAATAAGATTGGCTTACACTATGACCATCTTTTGTGCTCAATTTCTGCCACTTTTGTGAGTTTGGTCTTCAATTCATTCATCCTAGAAATTTCACCCTGCTGTAGATGCCAGTCAACTTTCTTCAATACATGTGTACATGGGTGAAAAAAATGAAAACAGTTGTACAGCAAAATTGAAAATTGAAGAATAAATTCCTGCATGCTTATGGATGATTCTCAAAAAGATGACTTCGAAGGAAACAGATTTTGAAAAAAACCTGCTCAGAAACAATTTCGTGCTGCACGAAGTTCATAAACAGCAAGCGCAGCATGCAAGGCCTTTTGGGTGATGGTGGGCCTTTAAGGGGTAGACTATGGATTATTTATAAATAATAAGTTAGGGTAATTTCAATATAAACTGTTAGATTAGATGTGCAACTTACCTGGGTAAAATATGACAACAGCGCTAGTGGAAATAGAAACACTGTAGATATGCAACTGGAAAGTGCAGCAAGTCTTTTTCCACCTAGCAACCATGAAAACAGAAATTGATTTGATTAATAGGTATTTATAAAATGCAATATATGCACTCTCACAACCAAAGCTTTAGTTTTAAAACAATAAGAGATAGAAAATCTACAGTGACATGACCTAATGTGTTTACATGGCCTAATGCCACTAGCATGAGTTAGTTCAGGAGATTTCCAATTTAAAGTGTGTGTGACCTCAGTGGCACAGGCAAGGAGCATGTTCACATGGCTCTTCAAGTTCTTTCCTCTTGAAGTGTTAACCTACTAATCAAAAGAGCTGCACAGAACCTCTCTTTGGAGAAAGTCAGAGAAAACTGAACTACAACTCTTGTGAGGCAAAACAAACAGAACTCACCTCCAACTTCAACAGCTAATGTTCTTGAAACATTCTTGTGAGCAATTTTGAATAAAAGAACAAGCAGTAATAGAATAAGTCCACCCTGTATACAAAAACAAAATCAATAAATCGAGAAGCTGAAAAACATATAACAAGATCACAGAAAAGTGAATACTTTTTTTGCTGTAGAAAAGTCCTCAATACATGTTGACAACGAGCGACATTGCCCAAAAAGTAGCGACAGCACACAAAATAAAATCGCAACAAACAACAACCCATTTGGAAAAACTTAAATTCCAACAAGGACAAGTAATTTTCCTTCAATTTTACTACCAACAGCGATGTGAAGTTTGATAAAACAGCAACACAACGCATTTTTAAATTTAGACAAGCAACACGGGAACACCAGTGGCCATTATAAAAGAGGTTCTTTAAATAGGAACATGACTAACAAATGATTGAGCTTTTGTTCGGGTCAAAATAAAATGGCTGTAATTCTTTTGTATGTAAAATTGATGCAATAAAGAAAAGTCTTTCATTCCATCCCCAACCATGAAAGTGATGTCTGGAATTTGTGCCAAATAAATTGATACATTCCAGTAGGCTTGTTTTCTGGTTTTATTGAAAAAAAAAATAACCAATAAAAACATTACCAGAATCTAAGCAGTTAAAAGTCACCTGTAAGGAATTTTCCCGCTTAAATCTCAGCCACCTCTACGGTATTGCATCTCATGTGAGATGGAATACAAATGCAAATAAGAAATGTTTGCCAGGTTAAACAAAGACTTCTTTACGATTTTTACCTTGTGGTCTGGTAAGCCAAGCTTGGATAATACTAAATAATACCAGTGAATCCATTGGCTTTTATGGTGACCCTCGGCTGACAGGATGTTAAGTAAAAATCGACTACACATTGTTAACAGTCTAATATATGTACTTCAATACTGAGATCTCAAATTCTGCATAGATATAAAAAATTATTACAAATTTACAATACTGGTAGTTGCTTTTATGTTACTGAAACTGTTACATGTGTATGAAGCATCTAACCCTGATTAGTCAGTAGACTTCAGTGTAGATTTTAACCTCACTTTAACTGAAATTAATTTACTTTACACATTCAAGGATACGGTGAACCAAATTGCGAGCATCATTATCGAACAACAAAAGGCACAAAATTCCTAACAGAAATAGTACAGACCCTCGGACCTAATAAATTAATCAGAAAAGTAGGTTAGAAAATAAAAACAACATCTTCTGGTACAGAAAAGAACTCAAGTCACATTAACATAATAAATCAACAGACTGATGACAAAGTTGACAAATTTCTGAGTGATGGACAGGCACTGTCTATCAACACATGAATTGACAACAGATCGTGCATGTATAATCCAGCAGAGGTATTTTGCAGAATGCAGAACACAGAACGCAAAATGGTGGTCAGCAGTTTGCTTGCTGTTATCTTTCACTCCTGCTTGCTTGCGGTAAGCTTTCACTCCTGTTTGCTTGGGGCGAACTTTTATTTGTTGGTTAGGGCATTATGCTATTGACGTTGACTGTCGCCATCATTCTGCGTTCTGCTTGCTGTGTATAATCACTGTTTGGGCAGTACAATGTAATTACTGATATTCCCAATACATCCTTTTGCTATAATTTACTGTAACTGAGCCAGGACATATTTATAAATTTTATTTTTTTACTTATTAGTTCCCCAGTAAATTCTTCAATTCTCCATCTTCCCAGTTTTTTTGGATAATTTTCCTAGTAAAAATATGACATTATTATTTATAAAAAAATGAGCGACTATAAAACAATATTATTTATTTTATACAAACAGACAAAAAAATAAAACTTGAAAATAACATACAGTCTTCCTAATTTTGTATCATGTAAACCTATAGAGTCCTTACAACAGTTACCCTCAAATTTTTTATCTTTCTTTTTTGTAATGTACATGTATATCTTATGAATTAAATAAATTATAAAAGAAAAGGAGTTCACAACTCTGAGAATCTTCTGCCAATTGCTCATTAATAAATTGAAATATTGGGGATTAGTAACATAACTATGGATGACACAAGCTGAATAAGAACAAGCTATTCAGTGACATTACCTTCGATGGACCTGTACCACCGGAATGAAAAAGAACTCCTAATGCCGCCAACACAACAACATCACTGTGCTCAAATAATAAAACAGTTCTGTACAAAAAATGACACATACCACTGTTATTACAGAGTAAGAAAAAACAACGCTTATTGAAAAATATACAATTTTGAAGTTAGAATCTGCCGCACAATTTTTAAACGCACAAAACGTATCACCTAGCCAAACTGGACATATGGTACACTACTACATGTACACAATTGTCACCCCAGTTGAAAATGACCTTCCTAAAGAAAAATCAGTGCACAATGTCTGCTATTATGTCAATCAATACTTGCTAAATCAATCAATGGGATGAGGAACCTAGTACCAAACTGTACATTTCATGTCATGTTCAAGGGCACAGTTAGTAAAAAAATATTGTTAAAAAAATAGTGCAAAGAAATTGAAAAGTCATGCTCAAGGGTGTGGGGGGGGGGGGCGGAGGGCAATGAAGGCAGCTGGAAAATAAAAGTGCTAAAATATCAGTCCTCAGCTTCAAATTGTCCTCAACAATTATTATAAATTTTAAGGGCAGTTTGATGCACTGGGCCATAAGTACAAGTATTGTTATTTTACTACTTACCTTAGAGCACCACAGAGAGTCAAACCTTCAAGCCATATAAGGCCTATTATGGTCGACACTAAAGCATGTTTACCAATCTTGTACCACTGCAAAAAACAACACAGGAAGGAATCAAACTTGATCATACATTCAAAGAACGCCACAATAATCTGAGCAATAAACATTGTACCTGGTTGGGGGTGATCTTCTTTCCTGATGATACAGGCCTTTGTAATATAACAAGGACAACAGTAGTGCTATGAAAAAAGATAAGGGAGACGACAATCAAATCACCTAAAGCTATAATGTAACTTATTATCCAACTCTGCTTTGTAGAGTACAAATAACACGTGAAATGAGTACAAATATCTCACAATATTTGTACTCGTCTTATTCCCCCCCCCCCCCCCCATTGCACAAAAGAAAAACTTGGCAAGTCAGCATTTTGGAAAAAGAAATCGTTAGATAATAGATCTCTTATTAGACATTTAAGTGGGTCGTATCACTGTACATTTTTACTCATTATTTGAATTTTGACTCGCCCTTCGGGCTTGCTAAAATACTGCATGACTCTTAAAAATATACAGCAATACTACACACTTAAATGGAAATCTTCGATATATTTAATATAATTTTTATTTCATGGGGAGGAACATGATGGAGGCCTACAGGCAAAAGGTACATGCCCAAAATAAAAAAGTACATTTCTGGGCTGAAATTTCTTTTGCTGTGTGGACCTTAACTTTTGGCTTGGGTCGAGCGGGTGGGGGGGGATGATTTACCAATCAACTGAATGAAATTATGAACGATTACCGTATTTACTCGATTAAGCGCCGCCCCCGAATAAGCGCCGCCCTCGAATAAGCACCGCATTTAGATCTAAAAAGTTAATAAGCGCCGCCCCCGAATAAACGCCGCAGTACCGATGTGGCGCTTATTCCAGAAATTTCGTTTAACCAAAAACAGCACAACAAAGCAACTCTCAAACAAACTTGGACATTTCTTTCCATCAAAAGCGATGTTTTGCAGTTCAAAGTGATTGGTTTACCGCTCGCTCATAAGTTTTCTATTCAACATTCTTACAATACGTTGTTCTGTAAATGTTGTCAAGGCCGCGAACTTTGCTAGGACAGCTAGCGCCACTTCTTTCTTGAGTAAGAGACGAATATTGACAATCAAAAGACGCTATTTTCAATTACTGTAAAAGATTAAATTCTTTGTGGCATCCAAATTTTAAATAAGCGCCGCCCTCAAATAAGCGCCGCCCTCGAATAAGCGCCACACTTGAGTCGCGAAAAATTAAATAAGCGCCGCGGCGCTTATTCGAGTAAATACGGTATCTTTAATTTTGACTTTCTTTTTTTCCTGTTCAAAATACAAGTGAACACAACTGAATCTTTTATTCGTTTTTTTTTTTGCATTTGTGTGCATACATAACATACACATGGTAATTTATGAGAAAATTAAGATCAGGAACTCCAAAAGGTGGCCACTGGTTGTCAGTAGATCAATCAGGTGGTTAAATTGAAGAGAGATGGGCATTTGTGTTGTTCAGAGAACAGTGGTCATAATATTGATGAAATAATAATCGTGTGACCTCATGGTATATAATATGCAACACAACATACCAAAGCCTGACAATAAATAAGAACTGGACAACATGGAAGGTTTTAAGCTGCTCGTAAGTCACAAATAAACCATAGCTGTGTAGAAATTTGGTGATCACCAGCGCTATCACATATGGTGTGGTCCTGTAAAACACAAAATAATTAATATTGTACATTAAATACAACTTACGATTCCCTTATTCTAGGAAATTGAAGCTCCATGAAATTAATGTAGGGGCATCACGGTGGGCTTAATCTGAAGGAAATGGACATGGAATGGAAATGGATTGGACATGTCTCTAATGATGTCGCTAAAGGTTTGTTCTGGACACCAGAGGGAAGACAGCAATGACAAAGGCTTAAAACAACGTGGGGAAGGTTGTTGCTGCATTTTTGGAACAATTTGGTCTGTGGAGTTCATGGTTTAAATCCCACCAAGGTGACAAGAGAATTTGGCTAAACTGCAGAATACCCCGCAAAATGAGTTTCATCTTATTGAATAACAATAGCTCCTCTTGTTTCTTGCCTCCTTCTTCAAAGAGTTCTGACTCGGTGAATCTCATTTGCAGGGTATTCGGCAGTTGCTCCAATAATTTTCTTTGCCTTATGTTGCCTTTCAATTCTTTACTAGGGCTTAAGCTCTGAAGGAATTTCATGAGTATATTTTTAGCACTTAAGATTACCCCAGAGCTAGTTCTCTGATTCGAGCTTAGAGAATACAGGGCCACTTTAAATCACCTACCAGTGAGATGAGCCGGCTGCCCAAGGGAAACAAGCCTACCAAGCCAAGAGCTTAATATATAGACCCAAGACTTATAAACATATCATTTATTCTTTGTTCTATACATACAAGGCCAAGATACTAAATATTGTATACTCGCTCATTCAAAAGTGGCCCTGCATTGTGTATAGTTGTAGAAGCACCAAAAAACTTACAAACTTGCTGTGATGAATTGAGAAAATTATCTCCTGTAGCTAAATCACGTGTAGCTTTATAATGTGCTAGTGTGGTTCCACTTTTATGTTTACAACAGATATTGTATTTACATGAGCTTACACCTGTATTGCACGTACGGAAGCTTTATTCAGCTCAATTCAGCTCAATTCATATATAAAAAGCACAATTTAACATGACGTGTATATAAAGAGCGTTTGTGTATTTAGGTTTATTTTCAGCCTTTTTTAGCAGCGATCTTGTTTAACAACATGAAATAGTAAATATTGCCTTATAGGAAAATCATTTAAGCTTTCACTATGCATGTACATCTTGTGAAACCGACTCTATTTTATTCGGTTGTTCGATTCATATTTACCCGGCATCCATTCATCAGTACTTGGTGTGGATTCTTCTGCATAAACTCCCTTTAAACATTATTTACAAGACCTGGCAATAAACTCAACGTAAAACTATCAAACTTACACTGTGTATTGACCGATCGGTCCCAGCTGGCGTTTTTTGAAAAGCAAGTTGTCCGAATACATTTCAAGATCCTCCATCTTTGAACGGAAGCATGAGCTGGCAACATTAATGGTAGCAACCGCTGACTGGCTGATGGTCTAGCTTCGAAAAGTTTCGACTGGACGCGAAAAAAAGAATAAATGTAAATTTCTTACCAGTTACAACCAGGACCCACGATATTGACTTTATCTGCTTGTCCTCCGCTATGAAATGCTGGACTAACAGGGAGGCATGGATCGCAGAAAACATTAGACTGACTACCCCTCTAGTCACCCTCTAGTCTTGTTACATCGAAAACGAGAAGGAGCCTGGGTACCAGTCTCCCGTCGGGTACAGAACGAAAATATTCTAAGCATTTTATCTTGACGTCCAGTCACTCTAGTGCAAGATCAAGACATTGACATTTGTGAGTCTCTCCACCCAGGTGTATAAATGGGTACCGGCGAATTGGGGACAACCCTGCGATGGACTAGCATCTCATCAAGGGAGTAGAGTAAAACGGATTTAACAGCTCCGGCCTGATCATCCTCGGAGACCCAGGGGCAGTTAGTGGGGGCGGGGAAAAGTCTATACGGGCGAAAAAAAATCGGCGAAGAAAAGTCAAGAACATGGCGACTAACTGGGCTTCGTGTATCTATCCGTGTAAGAACACACGAAACGACTCCTGGTCTTGCTGCTCTCTGATTGGGCACACAAAAGAAAAAGTTTTGTGGCACCAATCAGAAGTCAGAACGACGGCGACAGTTTGGAACTGGTCCGGTAAGAGGTTGTCCCCAGGGGCTATTTTTTTTCGTTCTTGACTTTTCTTCGCCGATTTTTTTTTCGCCCGTACAGACTTTTCCCCGCCCCCATTAACTGCCCCTGGGTCTCCAAGGATGCGACCTGATGGCATGGGCCACTAGCCTGAATTTCAGACATCCCTCTGTGCCACAGAGGGATGTATGAAATTCAGGCTAATGGGCCACTAGCCCAAACGCAGACTTAACCTAGTTAGACTCTACTTACAAGTTGTATGCTTCCGTCCTCCCTTGTGGGTTTGTCATATTTTATTTTTATTTTATTTTTTCAAGTTAATAACATCTGGGCTTTTCGTTCGTTTTTCTTCATGTGTAAGGAGTGTATAGGTCCTGTAGGCCGATGTCCCGAAGGTGATATTCTCTCGGAAAGGTATAGTTTCCTTTCGGAATCTTTCATCTTATTTGCGAAAATAATTCGAAGAGCTTTAACAAAGCTAAAAAGATATTCCCGACTTCAGCCGGAAATCTTCTATATATCTATAGCTTAGGCAACATTTCATTGTTGCATATCGGTTGTTTATTTCTTCATCAGTTTTTAGATTTAGCTACCTATTCACCTGCTGATCGTAATCGTATTTCTGTGTCCACGTGCACGTGGTTGCTGTAAAATCGACGTAGAATTGTTCAGCATGTTAAGTTCATAGTGTAGCCCTCTGCAAGAGCAATAGACTTGCCCCAAGTCGCTCGTTTTTCTTTGCATCTATAGTTACTTAAATAAAATCGCTTTGAAATCGAGCGAGAAAGACCACTTGAGTAAAATCACCTTTGTAATCGCGCGGGATTTATTTCTGTGAACGCGCGCGCGACCTTACCGAGGAATGGCTCGGAACGAGCGACTTGTGTCACTTGCAGGAAATCGATTCTGGCTGACGTTTATTGCCGCGAAAAATTGCATCATGCTTGTGTGCACTGAATTGGTTTCTTTTATCGTATTGACGTCAGTTTCGTGCGCCGTGTGCAGCTGACGCGCGCTGTGGCGTGTGTTAAAATTGCGATTTTCTTCCCTTTTTGTGGGAAATCATACTTAGGGCCCTTGATGGCTCTCTCATTCCTGTAAGATTTAAAAGGGACATGCACAAAAAAGACAATTGTGTTGTTTGTTCTAAAACTGGTTTAACTGCCGATGTGAGAAGGAAACAAGTCTACTTAAGAGCTGAAAAGTTAAACGCAAGCTTGTCTCGCGAGCAGCGCGCGCTAAGTTGGCGGGCACAGCGCGCTCAGTAAGTTCGCGCGCAATACAATATGATTGACATAATCTCGATGGCGTCACCGGTGGTAACATCCACCGGTGACGCCATATTTCAGAATTGGCGCGCTGCAGGTGAGCCAAAACGCTCGTTCCGCAACGATCCTCCGCCATTTTGTTTCTCATGCCTGCGCGCGCCCTCCGTTTCCGTATCCAGCGGTCTCCTGCGAAACTCACGAGCGACTTGAAACAAGTCTACAAGAGCAACTGCCCTTGCTGTATGTTTAAGAATTGCCCCACAGTAAGAGTGGTTCCCTATATATAGGGAAATTGTCTTTCACAGGTGATTGGTCTTGATGTTCGCTGGTTAGCTGGCGTGTTCTTGTCTGTTTCACGGATACGTTTCTTTCACTCCTAAGTGTGCCTCGATGCCGTGGTTTGTTCCATTCTGATAAGAAAAAAACTGAAATGAACTGGTGAAATCCAGACTGCCAAAAACGAGAGTAAAAAAAATGTCTTGGACGCTGTTTTGAATCACGGCGGTGATAAGCTACTTCTGAAAAAAGCCCTGAAAAATGTGAAAAAAAAGTCGCGACCGTTGCTTCGAATCACAAGTTGTGTTAGTCTTAGCGCTTAATGTTCGAGTGTTGGCGCCTTAATTACAGCAGGATCTTTTATCCTTTTAGATTTTGAGACAGTGTAGTATAATCGAAAAGCTACCCTAGGTGCCAGAGGTTTTTCTTTCTCGCGGCTCGCCACTCGTGTCGACGGCCTACAGCCACCGAAGTATCCACCGCGCGCGAGAAAAATCCTCTGGTACCCAGGGTATCGAAAAGCCGGTTAAAAGTTGAAATGTAACCGTTCGTAACATATATACTATTCACACAAGTAATAAATAAACGGGAAAACGTTTCATAAAACAAAAAGGCGGCTATTATTATCGTATTTTTTTTTCTCTTTTAATTCAAAGGGGGAAGTAAAAGATTGTCAACAAGCGACATGTCTAGTTCGCTTATCTTGTACACATCTTACACAGAAATAGTAGCGCGGTTTTTTTACGGAGTCTACGTTTTCATATTCACAGTTTATCGTTGAATATTCGTTTCTCTTCAACATCGACTGAGCTAGTTAGACCAGAGCAATCACGCTGGAGTAAGGATTTGTATTACATTTTAGATGATTTTTCTCATGACTAACCCGGCTGACCGGCCGAAGTAGAAACGTTTATATAAGTGGCGGACTGCATGAAAACTGCAAAAGCCAATTCACTTAGCCATTCTGTTCATTGTCTGATAAATGTTGGTGGTTTGTGTGTCATTAATTTAACCTACTTTTTGCGTACGTACGGTGTGCGCGCCATGTTGAGAGCACTTGTCATATTCAGCATCAGACTGCCGTGGCTTACCGCAGACTTTTTCGAGTTACTTTTAATTATCAGGAGTACTTTCCTGCGTCAAGTGCTTACATGGATAAAACTAATATACTGACCTCATCAAACCTTGTACTGCGTGTATTTGTACCGCAGAGAAACTCGCACCATCATTGCGAATAAAGTAATCTTATTTAAAAAAAAACTTTCGCGTCGTGATCGTGTAAAGAAGACCAACGCCAGTATAGAGAGACACGTTATACCGCGTTCCAAAAGGGAGATCAATCTCTCAGTGTTTTCTATTTCTACCCTAAATCGTTTTTACTGGAAATCATTCCGGAGTAACATTCGCATATTATATTGTTTACTGTTTCACTTTTCAGGACATTTGCCATACGCACGCATGCAGCCTGTATCACTGCTTGTGGGTCCTTGTGATCAACAGAACTACCCACTCATCTGATAAGCTGGAAAACCGGCGAACTAAAAATTCGCCCGCCAGTACTGCGTCAATGCAAATGATAAGGTCAGAATTGCGAAAATTCTGGCAGATGTTTGCCCGATTTGATTTGTGATTGGAATCAGTCACATGCTATAAAATACTCGCTTAAAATAAAACCATTTCATAAACGTTTCTATAAAAAAAAGTGATTGAAAATTAATTCCATAACAGAACGATCTTTTCTGGCTTTCAAACAATTGTTAGCTCTCCAAAAGAATTGAAAAGGAAGCGTGCCCATGTTCCCGTTTGGCATTTCGTCCTCTTCACGTCAGGAACTGTGATTGGCTCATTCGTGATAGAGATCAATTGATTATAACAGTAAATGACAGGTGCCAGTCGTACGACAGATGACCTCCGCAACTAACCAAACATCCGTTGACGTTAATAATAAATAGGCAGAGTTTTCCCTCGACTCTCGGTCAGATTTTCTCCACGAAAAAGTTCGGAGCGATGCGATGTTTCGAGTTGTATGGGCTTTGGGCCTCGCCAAGATAATAATATGTGTCTTCATTACTGCGTGGCCCAAACAGACGAACGTCCTTGCCCAACGGCTCGCTAACAGCGGAGAAAAAGTCTACACCAACGGATGGGCAATACGGGTGGAGGGTGGCATCGAGTCCGCCAAACGAATAGCCAGATCTCATGGATTTGAAAAAGTTGAACCGGTACGTATTGACTAAAGAATAGGTTTCATGTGGTTCTTTTGCCTGCATGTCGCGCGGGCTTTACAAGTACTTGCCGGTCTTTTTTAATATCAATTCTAGTATAATGTTTTTTTTGGCCTGCCTAGCTCTCAAACACTGGCCACCAGGCAGGTCAGACAACGAACTCGGTCAACAAATCTTGATATTTTCCCACTCGATGCAAAAGCTTGTTCGTCAAAAAATGTTTTACCAGGCATTTGCCACCTAACCCACTATATTTTAATATTTTTGGGAGGAAAATCAGGCTTTTAGCCTGATGAAATCGCCAAATTTTCACGCTCCCCGATAAGATACCGGTATTAAATATTATGAACTGGTTGATGTTTTCCACTTTGGCAGCGAATAGAACCACATGCTTCAATCTAAAATAAGTTGCACCTCCATGATATTAAGAGCTAATTCAATTCTTTATCATTTAAAGTAAGAATAATTCAACCGACAATGCCAATTGTGAAATGGAGTTTGGTAAAAGGCAATGTTTTTCTGCCCAGCCATTTTGATCAGAATTCAGCCGGTGACTTCATTACCTTATTTCGACCTACAATCTTGACACCAATTTAATCAAGAAACCTTCATTACATATTTTTCGCGTGTGAAAAGATTAAATGGGATTTTTCAATAGATTCTTGCTCCTTTTTATGCCGCCAATTGTTCACTAAAATCGGATTGTTTGTTTAAAAATAATAAAACAGTTTCGTTCGGGTAAGTCTATTTCGCATTTTTACTTCTTAGTAAAACCTCAAATTTCAACAGCTGCAAAACATTCTGATAAAAATTCCACTTGAAATCTGCAAGGTAAATGAGTAGGGGAAGTCTATTTTTTCCTTTTTATTACTTCCATTACAAATTACCAACAACCATCAATTAGCGATTCTCAAAGCAACCGCTGTGGAAGGCTGTCTGTTGTGTAGAGATTTGTTTAAAAGATTGCTTTTGCAAATGGTGTTAATAAAAAAGTGTTTCCGTCAGGTTGTTGTGGAGATCCGTATACGTCAAATAAATTTAACTGCAATAAATTCTTTCCAGGCCTAACAACAGCATTTTAATTTTATGGCGGAAATCAGCAACTCTTATTTGGCAGAATGTTTCCAACTAGGATACATTGCAACATTGATATCGTCATTTACATCTCTATCGAACTATTTATTAACCAAAAAAAATCCCGTACAGCTAGCTGGTAAATAGCTAATATTGATTTTGTCTCCTTGTAGATCGGTACATTGGAGGGTTTCTATCACTTAGAGCATGCAGAAGAGCCGCACCGCTCAAGACGAAGTGCGGAGGAACGGACGGGAAAACTCATGCAGGATCCTAAAGTACTATTCCCCACTTCAGTGTTTTTACTAAGTATCTTAATTTATCTATAAAAAAGAGAATCTTTTGCAAATGCAAATAAACACGCCTTTTTTTAGTAATGAGCCTCAAGACACATTTTCAAGAGTAAAATCGCGTCAAGTTTTGTTCAGATTGTTTTCCGCCGCCCCCCGTTTAAATTGATTCTATTCAATTTTATGTATGCTTTTAATAGGTTATTCCACCCTATTTTATTAATATTCGCAAAATGCTGAGTGTTTAGTTTTGACAAATCCCGATGAGTTAAAGGATCAAACTTCAAGCAAAATTAATTTATACAGTTAATTAATCGCTCGACGGCAAAAAGAGACCGTATTACTTGCAGCCCAAATTGTTTTAACAGCGGTGCTTTTATCATGACCAATGTGATATCATGACTCAGTCCAGGTTTATAAAACAATTTTATTTACTTTGCAGGTGATATGGGCGGAACAACAACACGAAAAAATTCGCGTCAAACGAGGTCACTTTCACGACCGCATGATTGCGAGAGGGATCGTGCCTCGCTTCTCAGACCCACTGTGGGACGCTCAGTGGTATCTGGTGAGTAAACATCACGTCTATAGTCGTTTATGTCGCCTGAGATGTAACTAAAAATAGAGCTGATTTTAACATTGTACAAAATACAATAAACATCTTCGACGTAAATTAAATCTTCTCCTACACAGTGCATTCAGGGCGGTACAGCGAGTGGTACAAACCGCGAGAAAAAAATTCAACCCTGCGTGCCACGCCAATTATTCTTTCTTACTATTTTTGCGTTTTGTCTCTTTTAAATAGAAGATCCGACTGCTTGCATGCACTTCACAGACAAACATACACATACATGCAAGCTATGAAAGATAGGCTAAGCTATTCGGCTTGTCTGAATTGCCAAAGATATTACCGTCCACAGGAAATAAGATTTCGAAACTTATGTTGGCAAGGTGTTATCCTTGACAAACCTTAACTTCAACAGCTTGCATCACTCTTTCGTGACTTGAAATGTCGCGTATACTTAACAAGATAAAGACAAAACTGTCTATCCAGACAAATCCACGAGCCCGGAGAGATTCTGAACTCTTTTTGTCCAATTAGAAAACTGCATGTGCATCTGAAAATTGTCGACCCTGCTTGTTAAAGCCAGTCATGTTGCTTTAATACTCTTAAACGGAAACTCATCGAGGGTGCAGCTAGTTCTCTGAGAACATATTTCAGTCTCGGACTGCATAACGAACGAATCCTAAAAGAAAGATTATGGTCGTATCTATTTTGTTTAATTTTTTCATTAATTTTTACTTATCAGGACGATAAGCGAGCGGATCAAGACTTAGATGTGCACGTTCTACCGGTCTGGAATCAAGGAATCACTGGAAAGGGTGTTGTTGTTACAATCCTGGATGATGGTAAGTCCACTATCCACCAATAATTGATAAATATTTTAAGTTAAACTCAGCAATCAATGAAAATGAACACTTGAGATCATTTTAACATTTTTTAGCTCAATTTAAAAACGTTTTTAAGTTGGCATAAACTATGATCGGTATTTTGTTTTCTTCGTTTGACTTGCTACAGGCATTGAGCATAACCACACGGATCTCATAAGAAACTACGTAAGTAAGAATAAAACTGTAACTTTAGTACATTGAGTCTCTGAATACTTACTGTCAAGTGGGTTGTAGCTTAAATGAAGTAGCAATCTTGGAATAATGATATGGAAGGTCAGTTTTGATAGCATAGTGAAGCATAGTACAAAACAGGCCCTCCGAACAAATCGAACAAAACGCACGTATCTTTTTTTTTTATTATTAGTATGCACTATTGGCATGCTCATAAAAGAAGAGTCCTGCATGATGACTTTATCGTTATCTTTAAATTTAATTTTGCTAGGATCCTCAAGCCAGTTGGGATGTTAATGGTGAGGATGGCGACCCTTTTCCGCGTTATGATCCCACCAATGAAAACAAGTAAGTTCTTTTTAGATCCTGTACACAATAACACTGAACATCCAGGCAAAGTGCTGGGAGTGGCGGCCTCGAGCTATGTGGAGGTCGAGAAATCAGACTAGGACAAATGTCCTAACTTCATGACTTCTAAAATATGCAAAACACTCGCACAGTGCCTCTCTTTCCGGATGTATATACGAACAACGGAAAACGGTTGAAGAAAATATGTAACGTAAAGAAGACAAGTGCACCAGTTTACGATTACGTTCTCTTTAGTGACACCGACGGTTCCGTCCAAAAGCTTTTCCATTAAAGAAAACAAACCTCACGTTGAATGGATATTAACAACTGAACGGGCCGCTTCGTGATTTCGTTTTAGTCACATTTTATGTCATTAATTTGGGTAGATCAGGCACTGACTGTGGTCGTTAATATTGTGCTTGCTTTGCTGTAGACACGGTACCCGCTGTGCAGGAGAAGTTGCGGCTCAAGCAAACAATACGATCTGTGGAGTGGGCGTGGCTTACAACGCAAAGATTGGAGGTAACGCGTGATAACATATTTTGACCCTCGAGTGCTGTGTAAATATAATAACCCAAATAGCGACTGTAGTCACTCCTTAAAGGGGTGACTACAGTCGCTATTATATTTGGGTTGTTACACAGCACTCGAGAGTCAAAAGCATTGCGTGCGTGATTCTTACCAAAGTCTAATCCACAATCAGGGTTTTGACGGTTAACGAATACAATGTGAACACTTTTCGGAGAGTCTTTAACAGTCCTTTATACTAAGAAGCCAAAAAATTGTAAAAGTGCATGTTTTTTAATAACTTTCGACTCGATCGATTCAGCGTTGGCTAAAACATTTATACTGCTTTTCATTAACTGCAAAAGTACCAAAACAAGTTAATGTGCGATAAAGGTTTACAAAGGCATCCTTTGCAATCTTTTTCTGTGGTACTGAACATTCCCGGCCACTAGCTAGTAGTTCAAATTCTTTCAATGCTAGCAATGCAATGCTGTCTACATGCTCTGACGCTTAGCAGATGATGACCTTATCTTGATTACATAGGCCGGAGCACTTTTCGTGATATTTTGTATATTTTACGGTAGGTTACGATTGGGCGTTTTTCTTGACGTTTTACATTTGATAGCTTTCAATTGGCCTTTCCACTAACTTGAATATATTTATATTATCCAGGAGTGCGCATGCTTGACGGCCGAGTGACTGACAAAGTGGAAGCCGCCTCATTAAGTCTTAATCCCCAGTTTATCGACATCTACTCTGCAAGCTGGGGGCCTAGTGACGACGGCGCTACTGTGGAGGGACCTGGGACTCTGGCAGCTGCTGCGTTTGAAAATGGAATTACAAAGGTATTTGAAAAGATGTAATGCGCCATCTTGCACGTACTTTGGCAGCCCAAACTTCGTAGAGCCGAAAAATCATTAAAACGCAACTGAACTGGGACGGTCATTTTAGTGAGCTATGGCATAGAAAAGTTATGGAACTGAATTGCCGCGCACAACTTGTTTTCGCCTGTCGCAAAACGCGCTCTAACGATATGCCTGCAAAACTGCCTATCCTACAAGTTAATCACTAGTTCATAAGGGAGTCATTATCAAAAGTTCAGTGCATTGCGACTCGTCACATATGATCAACTGGTAAGCCAACTTCTAATTAATAGCCTTAACCAGGCCAGCGCAAGCAAGGCTGATTTTTCGTATCATCATATTATGCTGTGTACAAAAGAGGAGAATAATGTCTCATTTGCTGTATGACTAGCGCGGTGATCATCCATAGCTTTAAACGGAATGACAGATCGGAGAAATCATAAACCTTTCATGGCTGGCTGACGTTTTACTCTGACACGTTTGAAAAAGAGATTATCATTGAAAAACTAAGAATTAAGAAATCTAAAAATAAGGTTATTGGCTCGAAATTCTACTGCATTGTTACATAAGATACGAATGCAAACTGTTTAAGGAGTAGTTGACAAACACTGAAAATAAAAAACGCCTAATAATTTCCTGGTTGTTATATTATATAGGGTCGCGGTGGACTGGGCTCTATTTTCGTCTGGGCGTCAGGCAATGGCGGGCGGCATGAGGATAGTTGTAACTGTGACGGGTACACAGACAGTATATACACACTGTCAATCAGTTCTGCTTCTGATCATGGAGAGTCACCATGGTACTCTGAGAGTTGTTCCTCCACTCTGGCCACTACATTCAGTAGCGGAGCGCACGGAGAGAAAAGAATTGTAAGTATGGAAAATGTCTACTTTTTGTAAACAGTGTCTTTTTGCTAGTTCAGTCAAGCCTCTCAAAACGGCACAATTAAGGGACCACGTGCAATTTTTCCCTGATGGGAGGTGCCCCCTCTTACTAAAGGGTACAAATTCACCTGGAGTGGCCAGGCATGACTCAGCGTCTCCTTTCTGGAAATATCACAAAGTACATCGAGTTACCAACTGTATAGTAATGACAACAGTCAAAATAACCTTGAAAGGCAGGCAGTTGTCTTACCAGTAGCCCACTTGGTCCTACACAAAACTGTACGTTTGAATGTTATCGATTTGCTTTATCAGGTCACTACTGATTTACATAACGAATGCACTGAAAGACATACGGGAACTTCGGCGTCTGCTCCATTGGCTGCAGGGATTATAGCTCTTGCACTGGAGGTCAAGTAAGGATTACAATCAAAACCAATTTATAAAATGGCTAAGATGATGCGCAAGTAGTGATTGGTCAACTGATAGCTAATAGTCTACTAGTTGCTTATCGTTGAAAACAATCCACTTGGAATATTTGTAGAACGTTTAACACTCAAGAATCTTGCA
Organism: Oculina patagonica; assembly: GCF_052425735.1. Taxonomy (NCBI): domain Eukaryota; kingdom Metazoa; phylum Cnidaria; class Anthozoa; order Scleractinia; family Oculinidae; genus Oculina; species Oculina patagonica. Next base: position 13,485,615 of record NC_135758.1, read on the forward strand.
AATTATGGGCAAAGGCTGGCAATTACAAGCTCTAGAAACCCAGAGCAACCAAAAAGGATTTGGTTGGAAAGAGTTTAGAGGGAGTTTCGGGCAAAAATGTTTTTTTTTGTTGAATTTGGCACGACTACAAGCAGTTTTTACTTGTATCAGAAACCCATAAGGGTTTCTGCTTGTATACATACCTTTTTGACGACCTTTTTTGCTTCTTATCTAGCGTGAAATAAACAGTTGGGGGTTCGTTTGGCTTGCAGGTTGCATAAAGTGGGTGCGTTATCGAAAAGCGCATGGACGGACAGTCCAAAACTGATTGTAATACATGTAGTTACTGAAATGACACAGACAAGTTAAAGCGGTTTCGTATGACTATCCTAACCCAAAAACCAAACTTAACACATCTGCGTTATCTGACTGATCACAGCAAACGCAAACAATGGCTGGTAATAAACCAATCATAACACAAAGCGAAACCATACAACTTGTGCCAAGCGCGGAAAAACGTGCGTAAGGCAATTTTGATTAGTTTTTGCACAGTTTGGTCTTGATTGGTTGAAAACACAGCACGTTTGCTCTGCGGATTGGTTAGTGCACATACAAGACTTTTCCTAACCAATCAAAGAGCTCCATTTACGTAAAACCAAGTCACTGAAAAATCGCTCCTATCATGATAGAATTTCTTAAGTGGCAATCCCTTTCTTGTGTTTTATGTTTTACACAGCCCTCGTCTAACGTGGCGTGACGTCCAGCATATTGTAGTGTGGACATCAAACTGGGAACCTCTTAAACACGATCAAGATTGGAGTCCTAATGGTGTGGGCCTACATGTCAATAGGAAGTTTGGGTTCGGCCTGTTAGTTGCAGAAAAGATAATTGAATTAGCCAAACCTACTACGTTTAAAACTGTTCCTGAGAAGACCATTTGCCGGGGACAAATCAATCAGGATCGCAAGTAAGTTAGAAAATAACGTTCAAGTTTTCATGCTGTAAAATCCCTGCTTTCGGTGCAAAGCATTAGGATAGATAAATAACTGAACGAACGACCGACCGAAAGTGCGAACGAACGAACGAACGAACGAAAAAGCGACTGATGCCAAATAACTTTTGTTTTTTCATAACGCTTATGAGAATCAAAACAGTTATTAAATTAAAAACAGTTGTTTATCTCAGCCGTCCATTGATCTACATTCACCAAAATGACTTGTCTCCACAGGCCCATCAAATTTAACGAGCCTTTGAAGATAACAATGCACTCTAATGGATGCTCGGGAACTGCGGCTGAGATTCGTTACCTAGAACATGTACAGATACTGCTAAGTTTGGATTACACACGGCGTGGGGACCTTGTTGTTTATCTGACATCCCCTATGGGAACCAAATCCTGCCTGCTGTCCCCAAGAAAAGAGGACCTCTCCGATGAGGGCTTCACAAAGTGGCCCTTCATGACAACGCACTCGTGGGGCGAGGATCCTAGGGGTACATGGACTATAGAGATAAAGGACCTTGGTGATAACAGACCCAATCACGGCTTACTAACCGAATGGCAGCTTATTTTACACGGAACCAAACAAAAACCCAACCATCAACCAATTGAACACCCCGACAAGCCACGTGACTCGGTTCCAGTGCCCGATTCACCGGCGCCTCCTCAGTTTCATCAGGTGCCCAGTGGACCGACTTACACGTTTGCTTCTCCTCCTTCTTCTGCTCCTCCTGCTCCTCCTCCCCACTCCACCTCCATCTACAGCGCCTGTTAAATACATATCACCTCAAGTGGTAACCTACACCACCTCTTCAGCTCCAAACCCGGCCGTCTTGACCCTTGCAGCTCAACCAATAGTGCCATTACATGAAGCCCAAAAACAACCCAGCAGTGCATTTATGTCGAACAATAAACAGACTGGTCAAACGCAAAGCACCTTTGGTGGACAGCAAACTAATTTAGCACAGATAAACCCTGAGGAGGCTATCTACTCCCCAATACAATCTCTACACAATAACTTTGTTCCTGCTGACTACCATCAGAACTCAAATAGCCAATTATTACCACTATGTCGCGCCTGGGAATCCTCGTGGATATATTCCTCAAGTGAACCCTGCCGTGCCACAAACTAACGACCAGCTGGGATATCAACAAATAACCAACTGGAGACCAGCTACTGCATATCGTAATCCTTTACAATACAATACTTACAGTAATTACCTACGAACATTAGGAAGACGGGGAGCGGGAAGGTCTTATGTAGAATACCTTAAAACCAAGAAGAATAAGTTAAAAAAGGGTAGTTAATTAGTTGGATTTTTTTATGCGTCTCAATCACGTGTGTAAGATATTTGGATTAAGGCTGAATTAATAAAATTGGTTTTCTATAAATGCGTTACTCGGTGAGTAACTTCGGTGACCGAAAATTGTAAACTAGGGGAAGAAAATATGTAGATTCTGTTACGTCATTTATGACTCTAAAACACAATTTTATGAGCCAGGATTGTCGCGCAACAGCTGAATGTCTGTCACAGTTCTAAGCGTTGCGTGGCGACTGGTCTTACATCTGCTCTGATCTGCTGATCTGAGCTCCAGATAATAAATTGGGACACAATCGCGGTCAAACATGAATTCGAAAATGGTGTCCATTATAAATCTGGTTTCTTAAGTTCAGCTGGCTGGATGGGAAACTCAGCACCAGTCGAAACAAAGGAAAATGAAATGGGAGCGGCCCGGGGGGGGGGGGGATTCTCGTATGAAAGGGGCGGGACGCTCGTCGTCTCGCTTACGGGTGTATTAAAAATTTCCGATTTTGGGTCTCATTTAGGTTGTTTCCGGCAAAGCGATTAGCTGTCAAGGTCTCATTTACAGTTGCATGCGAAGAAATATACAAATATGAGTTCTATTTTTCAGTGTTTTGGTATCTTTTAGGGGTCACGAAAAGTTGAGCTTCGCCCAGATTAGTCTCTTTTAATTAGGGGCTCTATAAAATTTCCGACGCGCATCCACGCCCCTTTCATGTGGGAGTCTCCCCCGAGGGGACAGACAGGAGCCCATGGTGGGCTCTGGTCTCCCCGGGGACAGACAGGAGCCCATGGGGGCTTCTGGTCCCCCGGGGACAGACAGGAGCCCATGGTGGGCTCGGCTCCCCCGGGGGTACAGACAGGAGCCCATAGTGGGCTTCTGGTCTCCCCCGGGGGGGACAGACAGGAGCCCATGGTGGGCTTCTGGTACGGACCATTTTATTTTCTGTCGAGAAGGGGTTGTGGGAAAAATCTGCGAAGATTTTGCTCAGTAAATAAAACCGTGCACAGTGAAACGAGGAGAAATATCTTGTAAACTTTATGGAAGAGAATTCATGCAAAGTATTTTAATCGAATGGCAAAAATATCGGGTTATGAGATTGTTCACGCCACCCCCAAGCCGAGATGTTCCCTTGGTTTTTCATCTGACGGCAATATTAAAATAGAGATAAATCTTGCAGCATGTTAGTCAATCAGAAAAAAACCCTAGAACAATTGGTGCGTTTTTCCGCTCTTAGAAAAGGATACCTGTAAGTATCTGGTCTTGCTTTGCCTTTTGTCCAGACACGCTGATCACTGATAAACCATTTCTCCCAATCGTTTAGAAACTTTTGTTAAAAAGCTATGTCACGCAGGACATCGAGTCTCTTTTAGCAATGTTATCTAAGAAAATTAACATCCTCCAAGCCTCAAAATAGTAAAACCTTTATAAGGAAAGAAACCCCAGAGGCGATGGTAAAACCATGGTCCATGGAGATTTTGACGATTGTAATGAATTACATAATGATCACATTCGATTTCAATTCTTGTAGTACCTTTCCCTCTCATTTGAAGTTAAAAATAAATCATTTTCTGTGCCATTGTGTTTGAGGGCAAGCTAATAAGACTCATTCCTGTAAATACGTGGTGACATAGTTTTTTTAAGCCTGGATCTTGAGCAGTGGATACTGTTTGATAGGAAAAGAAAAAGCAGACAATAACATGATTCTACGAAGTCAGTTCAGTCTCTACTATAAAGATGATGGGGGTTACTTTCATGGATAGAGTACAGCCAATGGATATTCCTTTCAGGGAACAACTGTAGTATTAAGGGATTTGAAAATAAAAGGAAGTTTTCTTGAAAGTTTGGTTGCCTTTGATAACTTCAAAATATTTCTTGAACAACACTTCAATAGACTGAAACCTGTTCATGGGGTCCTGACCATTTTCTGACAAAACAAAACAGACAAACAGCGGAAAATGCAGATATTTCTGTTTAAATTATCCCATTTCAATTAACCAGCTGCAAAATTCGCCTGCATTGAGGTGAAATTGAGTTAATCCTATTTCATTTAACCAGCTGCAAAATTAGAACTCTAGTTCATCTGCAACACAGGCTACCGCAAAAATAATAAAGCTGTTAGAATCATAAATCCTCAATCTGGTCCAGGATCCCATCGAAAGCAATTTCTACCATTACTCACACTTAAATTCCGGTGCCCAGTTTTTCAAAGAGTGGATAACGCTATCCACTAGATAGTGATTTATCCATGGACAAGATATTTAATTTCTGTTTAAGACTTGCTGCTATTTTAGGTAAGGCAGCTGTTTGATTGTTAGCCCCTTCCAAGAGTTATTTTCTAAACCAAAAAAGTATAATAAAAGTATCAAAGATCCCCAGCACCACTCGTCAACATGGATGGTTGAAATTTCTAGTTGCTTTCTATTTAGAACTCCCCCTATGTATTTACAAAGCATGTTCATTTGCCACAGAAAAGGCAAAGTACACTGTCTCACCACAAAGAAAAGAAGCAGAATGTTATACTGGTATACTACAGTTGTATATTTAATAATCAGTACAAAAGTTTTATTTACATTTTCAAACGATGTCTGAAAAGAAAGATACAGTTGGCATGCAGAAGACAGCTTAGAATAAATTGTTCTTTCTCCTCGACCAACATGTCAAGACTGTGTCCTGTTTTCCTGAAGGTCAGGTAAAATCCTCACAACCACTTCATCGTTCTCTTCCGAGCTGAAACTATGTCGTCCACTCATTCTGCACTCTGCAGACTACTACCTTCATTACAGTGACTTTCTAAATGATGTGTAATGAGAAAACTTAAAGGCAGTTCACTTTTAAACCACAATGAATAAAATATTGCCAGAAGATTACCCTGAATGCAATTTACGCAGACATACATGTACATGTGACGACAACTCGAGACAACCTGACAGGGTGTTGCATTCTCAGTTTGCGTGATTTTGAAAGCCACTATAATAAAAGGTTCCCTCCATTCAACATGTCGACATTTGATGTTTTGTGATCCAGTAGTGTGATCATCTTCTTCCCCTTCCTCTGCCACCTCTGCCACGCCCTCTTCCTCTTCCACCAGCAGCAGGACGGCCTCTTCCTCTGGCAGCTGTTTGAAATAAAATATGGCATTCATATTAACCTTGTAATGTAATCTTTACTGCCGTAGACAGGGTTCGTACATTTTTTTCAGGCCAAAAATTCAAGGACTTTCCAGGACCCTTCTTGAAAATTTCAAGGACTTTTTCATGAAATTTACCCTAAATCAACGATTTCCAGTCTGTTGTGCCGTTGATGTGCTTGCTGAAGAACTAAAAAAAATCGCTTTTTTGGGCGGTCTCCTCATTGTCTTGAAGCCTTTTGACATTTAATTAACAAATTAAGGACTTTCAAGGACCCAAAAGCAACTTCAAGTAATTTCAAGGTCTTGAAATCGAACTCCTGAAATTCAAGGGTTTTCAAGATGCGTACAAACCCTGCATAGAACATTCTTATCATTGAGTACACCAATTTACACTTGAAGTAAAAAGAAAATGTTACCTACAATCCTAGACAAAAGTCTTGTACACTTCACTGTTTCAACAATTAATGGGCATATATACATGTGTACATTTATGTCTAAACTCCCCTCCCCACCCCCAATGCATTGATTATTTCTATCAATCCATCTGTGCAGCAATATTTCAACATTGCTTTTAGGGAGGGGGCTTTGAAAAATTGAACAATGACTTCTCAGCTTGAAAGGATTTGTCACTGGGCAAAATCCTGTTAAGTGTCTCAAGGATTTTTACAGCAAGGCGCCCAAATGTGTGACCACTTTTAATTTATTCACATTCTTTCGTGCAGATTTAATCCAATCAAAAGCCGTGGATAGCTTGCATCTGACTTCTGATTGGATTAAATCTGCACGAAAGAATGTGAATAAATTAAAAGTGGTCACACATTTGGGCGCCTTGCTGTAAGGCACACTCAACAGTAAGCAAAAAATATCACAAATTAAACTGTGATAACTACACGTATGTTAGGAACCCCAGCTGTACTGTGGCAGAAGAGCTGATTTCAAACCACAAGCAGGGTTTTAATAAAATTTGAAGTCGGCAGCTGGTTTGAGTACACTAACCAACTGTTTGAAAGAATCTTTCTTTCATTACTTCAATTTAGCGGGGGGGGGGGGGGGGGGGGTAGCCAACTTTTCGGAGCAAAGTTAAGCAAAGTAGCCAACCCTTTTTGACAGCTGCCGGTGATTATTAAAAGCACTGCACAAGATTTTAACTCTCACCACTATGTAGTGATTAGAGTACATGCGGTGAATTTACATATACAAATGACCAGATTTCTAATGTTATCACCACTTGAACATACTTCCATTACAATTTTACACAATCAATAAAATAATTAATAATTTATTTTACCTGCTTCTTTCTTTTTGGCCTTTGCTTTGGGAGCATCGTCAACCAGAAGAGTATCCAGAGGCAAACTTTCTGGGAGAATGAAGTAGCGGATGTTGTTGCCTCTGATGCTCAGTGACTCTAACTGAACTGGTTCCTTGTTCTTGATGGTCATTTTTACCGCTTTCAAGTGTGTATTCATACTCATGTCAACACCTGTTGTTGAATTAAAACCAAAAAATACTACAATTTAGCACAAAAAAACAAAACACTGTAAACATGTAAAGACGAGCGTGCCGTCACCGATTCACGTGTGAAATTTCGTCCTGCTTTATTCACACAAAAGGGGATGTCGGTGAATTCTCACTTTACAATTAAATAAACGCAACAGAAGGCGAAACGTTGGTACTTGCAGTGCACTCACGAGAAACGAGAAACTTCTCGAGAGAAACGAGACGCGTCTCGTTTCTTGCGAGACGGTGGTAACTTAGATTTGAGTGGTACTGTATAACTTTCATAACATATAGTATGCATTCCTAGAATGTGAAAATATCTGTTTCCTTACACAGGGACTTCAGAGAAAATAACAACACTTCTGAAGCTTGTATGAAGGAAATCATTAATATTGCTGAGGTCATGACCCAAACAAAGATCTAAACCTTGCCAGGCATTGGAAACTCAGCTACGCACTCACTGAAGGTGATGTTTGCAAAGGACCTGCATTAACGCATTGCATGTAAAGATCTTAACCCATGTCGCCAGTTTTATGGCAGTCTGACTGTCAGGCATGTTATGCTTGTTGCACAAAGCAACAAGTCACCAAACATTCAGATCTCTTGCAGGATACCTTGTACCAGTGTCCAATTCATTTCAACGAGTTCAAAGGCTTTACAGAATGAGACATAATGATTACAGCTGTTCTCAAAGGTGCAATTAAGTGTTGGCAATTATGCAGTTGAGAAATCATAAATGTTATAGAATGAATACATCAGGAAGCTCATCTTTTATTGGGATTTTTTGGAAAGCATGAGGGTGTATATATCAAATGCTAATCTCGTACCCAAATCTTCTCAACCCTCGGAGAGAACATCTGGTAAAGTCAGATTTTGCTCGCGTCAAATGTGTCAGAAATGTGACACACGACGCGACTACGCATGCTCGGCAATTTAGTAGATGAAAAGCTCACTTGGCCGCTGTAAATAGCTAATGAAAATCTTTCCCATATAAGGAAAGACAAGTAACACAATCTTGAAATAGAGTTGAGGAAGAAAAAAAAGGCGCCAGTCGTGTTTTTGCTGATAAATTAAAACACTCAAACCAGCCTTCAACGGTGGGGAAAAGCGCGCGCTGTGTTTGACGCGTACAAGCTAGCTGTACGCGTCAAGTACGTGTCAGATTTGCAAAGTTTTTCGCCCATCTTTTTACCCACGAATATCGTCATTTTAAAACATTTTGTTCAAACAAGCTTGAACTACAAACTGTATCTATAGATTATTCGCATTAGTAACGTTCAAAACACGACGCGTTTGTAGAAAAGCCTTTAAAACTAAATATTTCCCTACTAGCTAACGCACGGTGCGCACATGCGAAACAAAGTTTGCATCATCCGCGCGCAAATGCTGAAGTTGTTCATCAACCAATCAGATTGGCGAATTCAACGCACTTGACCAGATGTGTACTACCGTGGTAAGTAGACATCTGGGTACGAGATTAATCAAATGCAGAAGCTTGGGACCTTAGCTGTCGTTCTAGCGTGATTTGGAACGGAATTTGTGGACAATAAACATTGCTTATAAAAGAACATGGTTGATAGTTTGGTATATCCTGTTTACATGATTTTCGAGTTTGATCTCAGACCAGGTAAATATAAGAAAATCGGAACGGAGTAAAGTTCTTTGCGGATTGTCCAGACTGAAAGTTGTCATAAAACAGAGTTGTTTCAAGCTGCTATCAAACCAAAACATACAGCTCTCAATTTTTGGCTGAATGAACTCCTTCAGCACATAAACTATAAAGACGAACAGTCCACTCGGGAGTCCACTACTGTGTACGGCTCTAGTCAAGCTTACCCGTGATAGTTCCATGGACAACTGTTCCATTTTTCAGTTCGATTGTCACTGTTTCATGGCTCAGCTTCATCAAAAACCTGTCAACAAGGGCGAGACAACAAATGGAAATAAACATTAAATCGGCAAACTAAGCGACATCATACAACCTGAAAAAGATGCATCATTAAATCTCAGTTTCGCTCACCTAACAAGTTTCATGGTTGCAAGCTGAAGATCTCAGATGCAACCGGATTGTAAATTACCAAAACTTTGAGAAACTCAAAGATGGCCGCCAAACGATTCCGAACGTCCTGCCTCGTTCCCATGAACACGTGCAGCGGTAGCCTCGTTTGCGTGTTCAGTATGTTTGCCATGGAAACCTTCGCTACAGCAAAGAAAGAGTAAATCAAGATGGCGATGTCGGATGTGGATGTGAGTAGTTCTTTAGACCACGATGAAGAGCCTCTGGCTGAACTTACAGACGAGGAACTTTACAATCTTGTCCAGGAGACGTTGTAAGTATGCGAGAAGCATGACAGGGATGTTTCTGAGGGCAAAAGCAGCATAATCTGGCAGGAAAATTTGCTTGGAAACAAACAGACACAAATAGCAAAATTGCTTGTGCTTTCGGGTACAAAGTATATAAACCCGCTATGAATGTATTGCTGTTTGCTTTATGTGGCCTTCATGCTTGTTTCAAGTTAAAATACACTGAACTCGTTTTATAAGTTGTAGTTACGGCCAGTATTCTTCAAATTAAATAAAGTTTTCCTTGGCTCGACCTGTGAGTGCGTGTGTAATTTGTTATTCTTGTTTTGCATTTCATAGACATGCCAATGATGTACTTAAAAACGAGACCACAATGTTTGAAAAATATCTTAAAAGGGTTGATCCAAAGGACATAGGATTACAGCAAGCTGGTGAGTATTTTTAAGAATTTGCTCCCCTTATTAAAAGCCTGTCTAAAATTACATGTAATAATACTGTATGCTGTACATGAAACACATCATGTTGACTTTTTTTTATATTTTTCTATAATTATAATACTTATTTTCTATAAGTATAAGTTTCTAAAAGTTGAGTCCTGGCCAAAGAGCTGAACATTTTCATCAACATAATTTTAAATAAAATGTCTGATTAAACATTTGTGAAATATGCGTGATTCTAGTAAATTGTCAAAATATCCATGCCCCTTCCACAAAGGGTTTTTTGACATCCCCCCTTCTCCTCCCCTTCCCCTACCTCTCTAGAAATTCAAGTTAAATTTTATACTTTCCTTTTTTATAATAATCGGTTTACGTACATGTACTTTCCTTAAATTACTTTGCCTTTCAAACCTTCCCTCCCCCTTGGAATTGCTTATGACCTTTCTTCTTGGGATGGGTATGGGTATTTCCTGGAACCACACAGTACACTAAAATGCATTAGGTTATGTCCAATGAAAAAACAATGCAGAGTGATATAAAAGTCTGTCTTTTATTTATTAAGCTACCCAAGGTCCAGCCCAACCTACAATCGAGCCAGGCCACAGAGGACTGAGAAAGAGGTCAAGATCACGAGGACCATCATTAGACAGGTACACTGCTGAGTCTGTTATTAAATACCAACCATCAAGACGACCCTACAAGTATTAGACTAGTTAAAACACTGCTCTTCACCAATTTTCTTCTTAATGTCCATAAACATTGTTATTCCCAAAGGTTCAATACCCACCACCCCACGGAAGTGGGTTTCTAGCCCCCTTTTTTTTTCTTTTTTTCCCCGCCTGATTGACTGACTGACTGACTGACTGACTTACTGATTTACTGGGAAAAATAAATTCGCATGTATTTACCTTTTATCTATATTGAATTTTCATTTAGGCATTTGAAACTAACAGCAGAGCAAAAATGTGACATTGCTCAGCGGGAGCTGGAAGAGTTAAGAGATGAAATTGAGAAACTCAAGGACGAATCCGAAAAGATCCTTGATAACTTTCGGGTAGGTCAAATTACTCATAAGTTTGTTGGATTTTAAAAAAATGTTTCTAATTTATTTGCAAGACAATTTTCACAAAAATTTTGCGAAATAGCGACATCTTAATATTGCCTTGTGTATTTGTTTTTAAGGCTGTTATGGAAGAGGCAGACATCAGAAGTGCTGAAGTCAAGAAAGCGTCCTATGAATTTGAGAGAGATATCGTCAAAGGAGCTGTCAACCAGGTAATTTAAATGTCCACCTTTTTTTCTTCGAAGAGAAACAGAGTGAGAGTAAGGCTATTACAAGTTCAGAGCGAATATTTCAATGTTCTCATTGACTAACAGTTTATATCGGTACTTCATACTGTTATTACAGAGAACCAATAAAGTTATTGCAGAAAGAGTTACAAGATATATTGAAGACAAACTCAGAGCAAGAGTAAGTATTTTTCTTTGTATACATGTAGATGTAGGGATGTACATGGAATGGTGAATAATTTACCATGAAAATACACAGCTACATGTCTTTATTATTATCATTATCGTAATCTGAAACAAAGGGAAATAAAAATGAAACTGGTTTGAAAAAAATTTAAACCAAAGATAAATTTAAAATACAACAACTATAGTTATTTTTTTCTATATTTTGTATTATGCAGGACACGACCATTGAGAAGCTAAGACTAAAAAATTCTACACTGAAAGTTCAAAAGAGAAAGCTTCACATGCAACTTAAACAGGTTTGTGATCATTAAATGTGTTTACTTCTTCAGACACAATTTATTTGTCTATTTTTTTAAGGGAACCTTCAAACAAAATTGTATTTGAATACCTCAGCTGTTCTAATGAAAGCTTTTCTTTTAATTTTTTATAAATTTTGATGACTTAGAATAAATAAATTATAACATTGTTTAATATTTCTTTTTCTAGAAAGAAGAAATGGGAGAAGTACTTCATGAAGTTGATTTCAATCAGCTAAAAATTGAAAATCAACAGTACCTTGAAAAGATTGATGAAAAAAATCAAGATCTTCTGAGACTCAAACTTATGGATGGAAATGTACAACAGATTCTCAACACCTACAAGGTAAATAGAGTAAGAATGTGAAAACTTGTTTACAAGATCTCTTGAGCTGACAATTGTTTACAATTATAACACAATATTTTTTTTGACAGAAAAAATTACACACACTGACGATGGAGTCTTCAAGGTTAAAAATGGAGATTACACAAAGAAATGAGCTGCTATATAAAATCGACGCAGAAACACAGATGGTTGAGAAGGTTAGTTTGCTTTGTTCATCTCATTCATCAAGGAGAAATAAAGCTTGTTTTAAAGGGCTGTACACTGTATGTCGATAAATTATGCTGCTTTGTTGTGACTTTTAACAACAGCTTGCAATAAAAACACCAGAGAAGTAATAATTAGTAATAGTAATTGGACTGAGTGGAGTACAATTCAGGGAGTAATCGGGCGAGTAATTTCAAAATCGGCAGAGCGCGCAGCGCGAGGCCGCTTTGAAATTACGAGCACGATTACTCTCTGAATTGTACGACACGAGGTCCAATTACTAATTAATCGTGTCAATAACAAAATTCGAGGTTAGGAATTCTTTAGGAACCTTTTCTGTGAGAAAAAGTCAAAGGCAAATTCAGTTGGTTGCACAAAAAGTTAGAAAACAGCAAGAAAAAACCCATTCAAATGCGCATGATTGACGCGCGGATGGCGTAGGTGTCCAATTACAGGTATCCAATTTGAAGTTGCTCAAATTGGATACCTGTAATTGGACACCCACGTGATCGCGCGCCGATTACGCAACAAATAGGCGCGCGCAGAACCAATCAAAATCGAGAATTTTGTTATAGATACGATTAAACCACAAATGTACAAGGGTGGTTCAGAGTCAGCAAGATATCAGATGGATATTGTTTACATGTATGAATAACAGCCATGAAAAATTTAGGCCTTATTTTTTTTAAGGTGTATATGTACATGTAGTAGGAATTTTTCTGTTAAAAATCTTAAATTAAGGGAAGCAGCCTTGGGTGGGGTTGGGGGTGGGGACTCCTATATAAAAGATACAGGGATGCTTGTCATCTTGCTCAGGGGTGTAAATAAGTTAATTATTAAATTAATTATATTATAAAAGTTAATTATTCAATTTTGGATTTTGGTCTCACTTAGGGTGTTCTGGGCAATGCCAATTTTTAGCTGTCAAGGTCCCTTTAAGGGTTGCATGCTAAGAAATGTAGTCTGAAATATAAGACTATTTTTAGGGGTCAAAAAAGTGTGGTCCATGCCCAGATTGGCCTCCTTTAGGAGTTTAATTCGAAATTTCAATGGGCCCCCGCCCCCAGTAAAGTTCTTGATTTCTGTGGGTCGCCATGCAAACATTGAGTGTGTCATAGCAGTTCCTAAACAGCACTTTTGGCTGCATGTAACCTTTGATTGGCTCACCCTTACCAGAGTTAAGAATGACAGCAGTCTCCTATTTTCCCCCATGGGAACTACACTAACTCCCCCTCCCCTTAGGTGATTTGGTCAGAGTTACAAAACTATTAATCTTTTATTTTGAAGGAACGGACAAAAGCAGAAACACTAAATTCAAGATTGAAACAACAACTTGCAGACTACAAAGTACCAGATGTGAGTATTTACTTTTTTACTTTATGAAACTGATCAAGACAGTGTACATAACAAAAAGTTAATTAGTAATCAAAGATATTTTCATTTACTTGATAAATAACCTTTTTTGCCTTAAAGGTTTTGGATTACGTCACTGAACGAGCAGACCTCTATGAACTCAACAAAACGGTAAGTTTATCACTTTGAATAAACAGTTACTTTGTACAGGTACTGAGCTACATGGTAACTGTGCCTTCTCTTTAATAATATAGTTAGGAACTATAATGTTTTAGTTGCAAGTCAGGTTAAGTTTGAATAATATCAGACTATGCTCAAAACAAAACACCATTTCTCTTAACATTTGATGGAAATAGCCAAGAATGATAGGCAGTCAGCTGGGCAAAATATTTCTGTCAATTCATTCATCTGAATGTACCGAGGATTTTTTACATTTATTTTGACAAATTTATATTTTTGTCTGATTTTCTAGGTTCGCATGTGGGAGAGGAAAGTTGAAATAGCACATGTGAGTATTAATAGTTCTATACAGTAGAACCCTGATATAACGATCCTCGATATAACGATATTCTCGATATAACGATGAACATTCTATGTCCCAGCAAAAGTTACAGTAAAATGTATGGGACGGAACCCCGATATAACGATCTTCGATATAACGATATTCCCGATATAACGATGAGAATTTAGCGGACCGAACGTAAAATCCGACTCCCGATATAACAATGTTATCAGTAGACAGTCACATTTTATTTGCAAAACATTGAATTTAAGGCAATAACATAACGGTAATCGAGTCATCTCTAACGTTTCTAAAAACAGCTTTCATGAGCTTTGTACGATGATATACGAAAATGAGACTGTGTTCTAAGCCTTCTTATCAAAATTATTCTCTTTATCCTCCTCTAATAATAACCGGCACGCATACATGCATGCACAGGCGATGACGCTTTACAATGATCCCAGAAATTGCATTTTTCTTATTCATTTTAATTTTTATTTGCCTTGACTACAAAACGAACCTCCAATACATTACAAACTTACAGTATGATAAGACAAATACATTAAATCATTATGAACTTCGTCGTTTAGCAACAGAAAGGCCCAGGATTGATTTCCACACCTAGTCGATACTGAAGATTGAGTGACACTACCGTATTGAAATGGTCTGAAATGTAATGAAGTCAACACCGCTTACTAGAAATAGGGTAGCAGTTCTTTCTTAATTTCTTAATTCTTAATTCTGGCTTCTCGTACAAATAGGAATACGGATACCGTCACTGTTTTGTTTTTAATGGCTTGAGATAAATACCCGAATAAATATTATCAAAAGCAGTAAAATGAAGATGGCGAGTCGCGAAGGGAAAAGAAAAGAAAATTAACTTAAACTTAAATATTATCGACAACAATGCACGTCAAAGCAAACAAAGATTTCAGATAGCTCACCTTTGCAATCTAATCAAGATACTGCTGCCATCGGTCTCCCTTTTGGAAAGGTTTCAAAAGTTATGACACTAACCGGCCTTCACTCGTCAAATTCAACATCAGTCAAGTTAGTCTGTCATCACGTATGCCGACTTCGAATACACGTATAACGGTAGAAAAGTTCTTTAAGCGAGCTCACAATTATCCAGTACATCATTCTCCCTTGAACCCAAAACTCTGTTTAACTGTATGTTAGAAATCAAGCGCGTTTTGCCGATGGATGCTCTTAAAGTTGATTCAGTACTCATGACAATCAAAGATGGCGTACCAAAACTGAGTAAACAACAAAGTGCCTAGTTCCCAGTGCTACTCGGTTGGAGTAATCGTAACATTGCCCGTCCACGGGCCACAGCATATAGGCGTTGCGTCACCGCCTAAAAAGTGCTTGTTAGGTTTACCCCGATATAACGATATTTTCATTTATTTTACGGCCATATCGTTATATCGGGAGTTTCGATATAACGTTTCTTTGATATAACGATATTATTTTACTGCTCCCTTGGCATATCGTTATATCGGGGTTCCACTGTAAATAAACATAATTTTTCCCAGGATTCTTTTGTTTCCCAGAATTATTGTAAGGCAAGCACACTCCTGTCCATGTACAGTAATGGAGAGAAGCATTGCGTGACAAACCAAAGGATGTTACTGCGTGGCATGACCCAGCACTTTAGGCTTCTTTCATTTGTCTTATCATTGTTTTGTTTTTGTTTTATATATAGATGGCTTTGAAAACAAATCGCAAGACTTGGCGCAAGCTACAGATGGCTCATCAAGAACAAGCCCCTTGGAAAGTCTAGGCGTGTCACACAACACGTGTCTGATCAAGACTGACCGCCGTCAGTTTGTTGTGAACAATGTCACATTGTAAATAGGAAGGGCTTGTCTGCAGCCGTTCTACAAAATGAATTTGTATATTAGTTTTATTAGTTGTAAATAAACAGAACTATCCTCAGCTTGATTGTGTAGTTCTTTGTGCAAGATTTGTATTTCTACTCACCCTGACCTTTACAAAATCATTTTGAGCCTGTTCCAGGCGTTCGGTTAGCTGGGAACAGCGCGAAAAGGAAGCGGCGAGCAAAAAATAGAGAGGGGGCTGAGGTGAGGAGGGAGCAGGTAACTTTCTTCTGTTTCCCACTGACCGAACGCCTGGAACAGGCTAAATCATTTTCAAAAATTCCTTTACACACCTTGTACGTAACCAGCGATATTTCGCGTGAAAAGTAGCCCGCTTACAGGCTCCCTTGTGGGGCATCGAGAGAAAAAAAGCGTGGTCTGACCTCCCCTACTTGGTACTTTATGAAACTTGCAGATACTGCCTAGATGTACTACTGAATTCCATTCTCAGAATTAACGCTAAGAGATATGCATGTCAATCAACAAGGAGATTTCCTGTTTCGATACTGAAAAGTTAAAATACATGAGTTGCGACAGCAGTAAGAAGGATGTAAGGCTCACGCGCAGCACAACGCAAGGGATCCAAGAAGTTGTTAAATTTCGGTGTAAAATGGCCCATTTCCTAGATGCCTTTTACCTCCCTTTCAAAACGAGCCCTAGTGCACAACCTTTCATGTGGAAATGAGTTCTATCTGAATTTGTCAGTGTTTTGACCATGAATAACTGTCACACTAGACTTGTCACAAGTCGACTCTTTTGAGCGACGAAGTCATGAGAAGCGAGAGAAAAACGGGCTTTGAGAAAGTCTACTGTCACACTAAAACGAATATCGACCCTTAAATAGGCTGCATGCGTAGCAGCTACCTGGTATTCAGTTCTCATTGCCAACTAAACTAAATTCATTTTAACAAGTCAAGCCGCGAATGAATGACGGCTCTTGACGCATGTAAGGGTTAAGACTGTTTTATTATTTTACATAAACAATCACAGTAGGTGATAAGTTCTAGTCTACACCCTGAACAGCAAAATCGCACTCTATTTGGCCAGTGACCGTTCATGCAACGCGAGGTCTAAAAATAGAATGCAACTGAATGTAACCCTCACGATGCCCAGAAAACATGTGTTCTGAGAGAAATAGAAGGAGTCTAGGCGAATTTTTCGTTTTATGAGTGTTTTAGGAAGTTTGTTTGTCCGAGTCTTGTCTGGGTCGTGACGTCACTCGCGCGCTTCGCTATTGCTACGTTAGTGACTAATGATATACCTTACAGAATGTGTTCACTTAACTGCGCAAATGCCTCATTTCAAGAATTTTCCTAGCAAAATCACAAGTGGCCCAGTGTCTACTGTTTTCGCTAGACACAGACCAAGAACCTCCTTAGCTCCCCTCATGTCTCATCGTAAATGTGATTTCCGGAGACATGCTACCTGGTATATAAGTTTCGCTCTCTCAGAAATAGAAAAGTTTCGGAGAAAAGGCATCATCTGTAGAGTTGCTGGCAACCAGCTAGCCACAGATTAAAAGTTCATTTCAGGCAGCATGCTTTGCATTTTCCACTAGCCATTTCAGCTCGAAAAATAAATACAAACCTCACTTCAAATGTTGCAAATAGATTATTAATATTTTATTACGGACAACCAGCAATAAATTTTCACTCACGTGTATACAGATGAAGACTGTAACTGATAGTAAAACAAGATAATGCGAGGTATTATGAAGGCAAGTGAAGACAAACACAGCATCAAGTTCGTTTGTAGGTAAACTAAAGCTGGTGGCAAGCAGGTTAAGTTATAGCCAAACAGCAGACTGAATTTAGGATATATACAACTTTAATTACAAAAAGCACTAAAAGTCTGTTCTGTCCAACCTACTTCTACCAGAACCGATTTCAACGGACTTGTTCCGTCAAATTAACAGTCAGTATTCAGACATGCACTGCCTTTAAGAAGTTTTACTTCAGATATTACTGATCTTACAGCTACATTAAACATTTACAAATGTATACATTGACAACCGTGTGACTTTCTGTGAATAACGAACTTGTCTGGATGTAGCAATAACATTGTACTTTGTTATTATTCTTTCTTTCTCTCTGTAAGAGCAGACAGTCAAGGAAATTCAATTGTTGTGTAACAGGAGCCATCAGGATTTCAGCAGCATCTTTTATGACGGTAACTCCACAGTGGAATGGTCCATTCTGTGCCTATAAACCCAGTCTTCACCTGTAATCAACAAATGACAGTTATCCATCTTTGTAACATTTTGATTATAACAGTGTTTTATCGTTTACGTTACACTGGTGTTTGTCAGGCTAATCAATACACGAGCATCGTACAACGTTACAATTCTACTCTTTCAAGGCTAATAGGCTTTTCACACATGACTAGGACAGCTGAGAGGAACAAAACCCAAATCAACTAATCAGATTATTTTATTGGCAGCCTAATATATTATAAGTATTGGGCTAGGTATAGTTTCTATAGCTGACTTTTCCTGACATAAACATTGTAGGTCGTGTAATAAATTTGTTATTTCCCAAGTTTGCTCGGGTCCCGTATTGGGAACATATGGCCCCTCGGTCTTTTTTGTACAGACCTTGCTGCGCTCGATCGGCATATTGTTAGAGGGGCTTCGTCATGGATTTTAACATATTTTTGAACAGCCAAAATACATGTTTGTGTCGCAGGAAACCTAAAAATAATGGCCCATTTCTGTTTACAATTGCTATAATAGAGCACCGAAACTGTTCACAAGCGCGTTGAGCTGTGGATAGCTAGGAAGGAAATTAAGAAAAAAAATTTAAAAAAAAAATAAAAAATTAAGGCTAGTAAGGCTAGTAAGAATCGGAAACTGTTTGGGAACTTTAACGAGAATTTGACAAAAACATCACAGTTACTCACCTTGGCATTTACGACTGCAGTAAAATTTCGTGCCTTTCCCTCTGCACCTGTTAACAACATACAACAATGAAAACATGGTTAGAGAAGAGAAGAAGTATCCGAAAAAAAGCCAAGTCAAGTCAGTGATTGGTAGGTTAACCTTCTGTCTTCCGTGCGGTAAGAGTCGTCACGCAACCCTACTTACAAAACGCTGAGGAGCGTTGCGTTACGAGCTTAGTGCCAGGGTTTTCTTTCATTTCATTATTTTACTGCTTTGACTCGCTGCAGCCTCTAATTCGCTTTAAGCGAAAGAAAACCATTAAAAGCATTATCGCAATCCGCTGGTTACTGTCAAGATTAGGGTTGCGGGCCTGGGCGCAACAAAGTATAAACGAAAGAGACATATTATAATCGAAGAGTTTTATTAGATTTAGTAAGCAGAAATCTTTAATCTTTTTAAAACAAAAGGCCGGTGTAAGCAATTTTAAATCAGCGTTTGACCTTGTATCGTATATCGTAAATCGTATATCGGATGTCACGCTACAAGATAACGTACCTTTTGTTAAATAATCAATCAACGCGGAAGTTCTTAGCTACTTTTTTTTACGTTAATTTTGACAAAATTTCCGAAACGGAAATTATTAAAGACCCCCAAGGTTGTGAAACGTCATCGCTTCTGCATGCATTGCGTGCCATTTATTATATTTTGCCATAGATTAGTGCTATTAGTAATATAATAATATAATAATATTTATATTATATTGCGCCTTAAAATCAAGCGCATTACAAATTATTAACTAAAAAAAGTACACAAAAAATGAATAAATACAATATACTTATTCAGAGAAAGTGAAAGGAGAGAAATAAGAACACAATAAACAAATGAAAACAAATCAACTAAAAGCCCAAAAAATGTAACAGAACGAAAGACTGATGGATGTCCTGTCTATTGGCAGAGGAAGACTGCCAAAGAAGGGGCAGCATCAAAAAAAAAAAACTGGGCTTGTTGTGTCGACGTACGAGGTGCATATTTCACAAGCACCCTTCTAAATTTATGCTAGTGTTAGGGTCACTGCAAAACACTGAAACCTAAACTATACCTATTACTCCAGACATCCAAAGCGATGTTTTACTCTCAAGCTCATATGGAGGCAATGGGATAAAATGAAGGTTTTCCTACCTCTGGCATTTCTTGAAGGTTCCTGGATATCTCTCTACTTGCCTACAGTTTGCACAAGCATGCTTTTTCTTGGCACTGTCAGCATAGTCCTTTAGAATCGTTTCATGGAGCCGACTGCCCTCAATCACTTCCTCCTCTTTTTTCCTGCACCTTTCTTCATACTCTTGATTAGGGTGTGGCTTGTCGAGATGAAATTGGTCCCTTAGTCTTCTGTAAGACCCGTTTTTATCCCTTTTATAAACTTCCATGTAGTCAATAGCAGAAGCCCCTGCCCTGTCTGTAAGCACAGATTGTATTCCTCTTATTACTTTTGTTTCCCAGCTATCCTCCTCATCGTCATCATCATCATCATCCGAGCTACCCGGCAACCCACCATTTTTACCAACAGTAGCTACAGCAACCATGGGGCCTGTTGTTGGTCTGGGCTCACTGGGCGCCGAGGCTTTTGTTGTAGATTGGGAGACAACTGTAGTCTTGTCCTCTTTTGTACTTACGGTTTGGGTTGATTCTGAGTTTGTTGAAACTGGGGTAACTTTTTGCAGAGCTGATAGCGGCAGCTGTGTTATTGAGGTAACACCAAGCTCATCCAGTTTTCCTGCTTCTAGCCAACGCCTCAAGTAACGACAAATAGCACCGCCAAACTTCACATACAGAGGAAACACACACATGGCCTGTAAAAGGTAATTATCAGTCTTGTGAATATCACTTCCAGCTGATCAATGAAATTGGGGAAAACGTGAAATGTTTGAATTTAAGGGAATTTGTTCTGAATCTGTTGTGCTGCTCTGTTGCTGAGTGAGTGAGAACACTTACTGAATTATCAAGACATCTGGCGTTGGTGCATGAAGTATAAGCTCTGATTAAGGCTTAGCCTTGTTGATAACTGTTTTAAAATTAATTCACACTAATCCAACTGAAAATTTGGTCCAGAAAATATCCATACGATACCCCTCCAACAGAAGGCTTTTTGGTTTAAACCCTCCCACCCCACTGGAAATTTTAGTTCAGTTCGTACTTTCCTTTTCGAAAATGTGGGTTTTGAGACCCTCACCCCCTCAGAATTTTTAATAATGACCTTCCTTGAGGTGGGTATGGATATTTCTTGGAGCCTCGCAGTTTCAAGAAAATTACCGGTATTCAAAATAAAAAATGAAGTGATGATAAAAATATTATACAAAAAATGTTATAAAACTGAATTGAAATTTCAAGGTAATCCTGGATTAGCTTAACTGTGCTATGTTCCATCAGGGGCTGGTGTAGCTGTAAATTTGTAGCCTTGTTGTGCAGTTAGCAAGACATACACTTTTTATAAATTGTTCACCATACACTTTAAACTACAAAATAGCCAATATTTACTTAATGGAACTGATCATCAGAAATGACAAGTTGCATATTGCCCAGTAGTAGAAATCCAAACTTTATATGGCACAGCATTTACAAACACGTTTTAATTTTAAAAACCTGTACCTTCAATGCAGCCTCTTGTTCTGAGGGTTCCCCAAAGAGTCGTCGAAACACATCTCTAGAAAACATGCATAAAAAGAATTCAACTCAGAGATTCATGTACACCTGTACATGGATATGTCACAAATATAAAAATGTTCATTCATCAAAAAAGTGCAGTACTAAGGCTAACTGTACCTTGTGTCCTTGTGAATAAATGGATCCTTAGCTGAGAAAATAAAAATTTGCCACCAACATCAAACATAATTTGCAAATGACAACTATTAGAACACACAATGATACTGCATTAACAACATCTTTTTTTCTGAGGCCTGGTTCTTATGTGTGGAATTCCTGTGATGTTGATACTGGTAGCGATTCCTCCAGCTATATCACAGAGGGTATCCACATTAAAAAGATTTAATGCCAGCATGCGATAAGCATCTAGCTCAAGTCAACTTTCCAGCCATGTTTGTGGTAAACATTTGGGGTAATCTGTGATTCTCTCTCATATATTTGGCCACAACAGTGTTCTCCCTAGGTATTTTAGGCCGGGGGGGGCCCCTTCTTTTTTTTTTTTAAAATTTTTTCCCCCCGGCTTAAAATTTAAGATTTTTTCCCTTTGAAGTTTTTTTTATTTTTGTATAGGTTTTTTTTTTTTTTTTCCAAAAAAAAAGGAGAAATAATTCAAAAAATTTTTAAAATTTTGGGTTTTTTTTTTTTTTTTTTTTTTTTTTTTTTTTTTTTTTTTTTTTTTTCCCACTTTTTTCCCAAAAAGATAAAAAAAAACCCCAAAGGAGTGAAAAAAAGGGAGGCGGGGCGAGAAAAAAAAAAAAAAGAAAAATTTAAAAAAAAAAAAAAAAAAAAAAAAATTTAAAAAAAAAAAAAAAAGGGGCACAATGAAATAACATATTGTGGAGTGATGACAAATTGCCTCGACTATTATAAAAAGATACAGCTATTTCAATTAATGTTGTCAGTTCAAAGCTTAAAGCTGAAAGACGAGTCCGAAAGGAGGTCTGGGTATTCACTGGAACATTGCATATTGGCCTATAGGAGATGTACAAGTTTGTATTTTGGTGCGTGAAGAATTCACGAATTTGTTTTCCTCTCAGGAGGCCTTTTCTGCAGCTTTCGTTCACAGTCGAGTAGCTTTGAGTTTTTAAAAATCTTCTTGAATTTAGTGTAGCTTAAAGTACCTTGTTTCTGCAGGTCTGCAGAGAAAGAAAACATACAAATTTGTGTTTTTCATGTCATTATATCTATTAGTTTACAGCACGTGGAGTTGCTCTCTTCTTCGATTCTTTCTATTGGTCTTGTCTTTAAGCTTTGGTCAGACCAAGTTAGTAAAAATAGCTGTATATTTGATGATCTAAAAGGAGAATTCACATGTAACACTTGACTGGAATGGTTAGAAGTATGTACATACCATAAGAGGAAGAACCCACATGATGGATTAAACTTCTGTTTTGAGCCAAAACAACAGCATCCGTGACTAAACACTTAGCTTTGCTTGCCTTGCCTGCAACAGAACAAAATTTAGTGTTAGGAATTTAATAATCAATTTTTATGTTGCTAAATAAAGTTTTTGATCAATTATTGATTATAATCAACGATCGTCACAGCACTAAGATACATCAAACAATAATGTTGTTAAATCATGTATGTGCAGGGGTAGGGGGGGGGGGTTGGGGGGGGGAGATGTGTGACAGCTTGTGACATCATTTTTTTCTGCTTGAAGCCAACAAATTTGTTGGGAT
Organism: Oculina patagonica; assembly: GCF_052425735.1. NCBI lineage: Eukaryota > Metazoa > Cnidaria > Anthozoa > Scleractinia > Oculinidae > Oculina > Oculina patagonica. The sequence continues at coordinate 13,508,584 of NC_135758.1, forward strand.
TACCACCCCAAATGTTCCAACTGACTTCTCTCAGTTATACTTGTATTAAAAAACGAAATACAGCCAAAGAAAATAAAAAAGAGATACTTATTAATAATTATCAATTATTTCTTACCATTTACAAAATTTTCGATCAAATAATCTACTACATGATCCACAAATCCAAGCAGATGTAAATGGTCACTCTGTAAAGAAAAGACAAAACTTGTTTCAAACATATTAACCTTTAATTATAATAATTATTGTGGGCAGCAGTCACCAGTGGCCCAATTGCTTAAGTGTGTCAGACACTAGTTAAAGTGGCATGGGATTAACCCTGGGCATGGTTATTGTGTTGTGTACTCATTGCATGTATGACCAAAATAATTTTAATACTTTACCTGTCTCTCTTCACTCAGGCCCCAGTTGTTCAAAGGTTAAATCACTACCCACTGGATAGTGATTTTTCCGGTGGATAGCATTTTCCACCCTTTGAACAACTGGACCCAGGAGTATAAGTTGCTACTGGCAAACATTTGGGACAATAAACCTAACAAAATGCTGGAAGGTAACCTTTAATGGGCAGGCATCCCAGGAAGAGTAACAGTACTCTAAGTCAACCTGTAGTATGGTCTTTTTTTGGGGGGGCTTGCCCCCCCCCCCCCCCCCCCCCCCCCCTTAAACATTTTATCCTTAACACGCCTGCAGGTCAAGTCAAAATGAAAATGACTAATAAAAATGTACAGCAATACATATGTACCAAACACTAAAACGTCTAACAAAAGATTTATTATCCAGCAGTATTCTTCCTGAAATCTTGACCTTGCACCATGTTTGTCATTCTCTCATGGCCAAAGCATATAAGGTAAGAGTACTACTGAAAACCTGTTCAACCAGTCTTTGAGAGAACATTTCTTTAAGATAAGTGTATTTGTAATTGTACATTATTTGAACTGTACTGAGTGAAATACAGAATAAGTACTGGCAGTTTTCACCCATTAGCCAGTTTACATGCTTTACTTTATCATAATCTCATATCACATACTGTACCTTGATTGGAAAGTCTTTCATGCACCCATGACTTACTGAAAACTCTCTAAATGCAGAAACAAACTTCTGCTTTTGTTGTTGTGTCTAAAATTTAAAAAGGTAAGAAAAATTAACATGTTTCTTATCTTATACATGTATCAAGGTCTTGTGAACAGTACAATCTGAAAAGGCAAATACCCTAAAAAACTAGCTACAGATAGCAAGCAAACAAATGCCTTGTGAGTGGCACAACAACGTAATTACTAGAGTTAAGAGATAAAATACATAATGATGCATGGTTGGTTGCTTGAATATGCGAATATAACTTTTTTGCATGTACATGTAACTCAACATCTCACAAGTGAGCTTAGTATGAGTAAGCAAGTGAAAACTCAAGTCTTACACAAGAACAGAAGTTTCATGATGTATTATCTTGTTTTTATCATGCCTTTCAATAGCATACAAACTCTGAAGTTCAAAACCTACACGTTTTTACTGCCATTAATCATAACTATGACGAAAATCAATGAACCAAACAAAAACAAAGTAAACAAAATGAATAAAAATCTACCATCACCAACCCAAAGGTATTTTTTGAACCCATTCAAGTGAATTTCTGTTTCCTCGATAGCTGGGATGAGATAATTGACAGCAGTAATAATTCACATCCATTGATCAAGAGGGTTTAATATTTTCATGTTATTGAAAGGTGCATAAATAGAAAAATACAATTTAGATAGTATCAGTAGTTCATAGAGTGTGATCGTCCGGGTGAGAGTGACTGCTGTTTTGGTAACCTGAGAGGAAGTCATCTTCAGAGTCATCAAGTAGAAAGTTGTTGTCAGTCGATTATGTTATAAAGTCTGGTCCGCTGAAGCTGATTGGTCAGTTTTGCTAGATGTTATTGGCTTAAAGATTTGTGTAAAGTTTGTCAATAGTATTTGGTCAGTTTTGATCCATCTATTGTTAGTTGTTAAGTTGTTCTGTTTACGGTCTGCTTGTTGGTTTTGTTTACCTTGTGAATGAATTGTTTGTTAAAATGGTATACTTTGGTGCATTTATTTCTTATTGTTCTTTACAGTAGCATTTAAGGATTCTCCCTAGCATATAAGCATCAAGGTTTGCAAGATCACTGTAATGTGCATGTGTTTGATTGACAAGTGATAATTAGATTGCTAATACGATCTGTGCGTTCATTCAATTCACACAAATAACACATTTACAAAACAGTATTGGTAGAAAACTATGACTGTAATAAGTTATAAATACTGTAGAAATTTATTATGCATCTGCACCAATAGCCAAGAGTTCGAATTGTAAGCTTTATTTATTTTTTGTTTTTGTTGTTCGAGTCTTTATAGTACTAAGCGTTTTGTAAAAAGTAAAAAGTCCTATAGAATCTATCGTTATAATTAGATAACAATTTTATTAACCAGAACCAGAGATTAACTTGCATTTACGGTTAAAATTGTATAAAAACTGTGGCCTAGAACAAAAACAGTTCAAGTAGCACAGATGTTAAGCTTAATTTCCGTGGGTCGATCGAACATCGTTTAGGTCACACTACCATTCATTAATTATTACACGATTTTATCAATACCTGGTCTTCCAGTAAACTCTTGAATGCTCCTTTGTGCTTTTGAAAGAATTCATAGTCCTGGGGTGTTATGTCGGGATCAAAAAGCTCGAAATCTGTCGAGCTAAACAACACATTTCTCATTTTGATGTCCTTCTGCTGCAACTTTCACTTTTAATACAAAAACTACTTCATATAATGCAGCATCAAATGCTACCTCGTCGCCAGTCTACTCTGCAAATAACTGGGTAACCGTGCCTTCGTAAAGGATGTGTATCTTGGGTATGTACTTCATGGGTGAATGCCATATAGTCGCCTTATTAAGTACTTCATGTAACATTCCTATTCTATCCCACATAGTCGCCTTTTAACCACTTCATGTAACATACGTATTCAATACACACCTTCCAATTCCGTTCACCTCTGTTCAACTCCGCTCACCTCTGTTCAACTCCGTTCACCTCTGTTCAACTCCGTTCACCTCTGTTCAACTCCGTTCACCTCTCTTCAACTTCGTTCATTTCTGATCAACTCCCTGAACTCCGTTCACCTCTGTTTAACTCCGTTCACCTCTGTTCAACTCCGTTCACCTCTGTTTAACTCCGTTCACCTCTGTTCAACTCCGTTCACCTCTGTTCAACTCCGTTCACCTCTCTTCAACTTCGTTCACTTCTGATCAACTCCCTGAACTCCGTTCACCTCTGTTTAACTCCGTTCACCTCTGTTCAACTCCGTTCACCTCTGTATAACTCAGTTCACCTCTGTTCAACTCCGCTCACCTCTTTTCAACATCGTTCAACTCTGTTTAACTCCGTTCAACTCCGTTCAACTCCGTTCACCTCTGTTCAACTCCGTTCACCTCTTTTCAACATCTTTAAACTCCGTTCACCTCCGTTCACCTCTGTTCAACTCCGTTTAACTCTGTTCAACTCCGTTCACCTCTTTTCGACATCGTTCAACTCTGTTTAACTCCGTTCACCTCTGTTCAACTCCGTTCACCTATGTTTAACTCAGTTTAATCTCTGTTGAACTCCGTTCACCTCTGTTCAACTCCGTTCACCTCTGTTTAACTCCGTTCGCCTCTGTTGAACTCCGTTCACCTCTGTTCAACTCCGTTCACCTCTGTTCAACTCCGTTCAACTCCGTTCAACTCCGTTCACCTCTGTTCAACTCCGTTCACCTCTGCCAGTTCAACTCCGTTCACCTCTGTTCAACTCCGTTCACCTCTGTTCAACTCCGTTCACCTCTGTTTAACTCCGTTCACCTCTGTTCAACTCCGCTCACCTCTGTTCAACTCCGTTCACCTCTGATCAACTCCGTTCACCTCTGTTCAACTCCGTTCACCTCTGTTCAACTCCGTTCACCTCTGTTCAACTCCGTTCACCTCTGTTCAACTCCGTTCACCTCTGTTCAACTCCGTTCACCTCTGTTCAACTCCGTTCACCTCTGTTCAACTCCGCTCAACTCCGTTCACCTCTCTTCAACTTCGTTCACTTTTGATCAACTCCGTTCACCTCTGTTTAACTCCGTTCACCTCTGTTCAACTCCGTTCACCTCTGTTTAACTCCGTTCACCTCTGTTCAACTCCGTTCACCTCTGTATAACTCAGTTCACCTCTGTTCAACTCCGTTCACCTCTTTTCAACATCTTTAAACTCCGTTCACCTCCGTTCACCTCTGTTCAACTCCGTTTAACTCTGTTCAACTCCGTTCACCTCTTTTCGACATCGTTCAACTCTGTTTAACTCCGTTCACCTCTGTTCAACTCCGTTCACCTATGTTTAACTCAGTTTAATCTCTGTTGAACTCCGTTCACCTCTGTTCAACTCCGTTCACCTCTGTTCAACTCCGTTCAACTCCGTTCAACTCCTTTCACCTCTGTTCAACTCCGTTCACCTCTGTTCAACTCCGTTCACCTCTGTTCAACTCCGTTCACCTCTGTTCAACTCCGTTCACCCCTGTTCAACTCCGTTCAACTCCGTTCATTTGGCAAAACTATAATCGAACTGTCTGACAAAGTACGAAATTTGGGGGTCATATTGGACAAGGAACTGAGCCTAAAACAACACGTTAATGACATTTTCAAGAAGGCTAACCTTGCAATACGATCAATAAGCCGGATGAAAAAATATCTCTCACATGAAAACCTCAAATGTATTGTGAACGCTTTTGTCATCTCACGCCTGGATTACTGCAGCAGTATACTTTATGGCCTCCTTAAGCTTCAGCATGATAACTGCAGCGAATTCAGAACATCGCGGCGCGACTGATTACTGGAACTAAGCGGAAAGAACACATTACTTCCACCCTCAAGGACCTGCACTGGCTTCCTGTCAATTCACGCATCGTTTTTAAGATCCTACTTTTAACCTACAAAGCCCTTATAACCTACTTAACTTCTCTTTTTAACGCCTATAAAACAGCTCATTCTCTTCCATCATCTGGCCAATTACTCTTTCAAGTTCCTGACGTGGAAACATGTTTATACGGTCAAAGATCCTTTTCTTTTTATGCCACGAAACTTTGGAACGAGCTACCTTTATATATCAAGCAGTCTGAGACTATAGCGATTTTTTAAAAGAACATTTAATTAAACATTTCTTTTTTGTACTTGTTTTTAACCTAGTCATAGCTGTTAATAATTGCATGTTTAAGTTAGATTCTTTTTTTTTTTTTTTTACTCTTTTTATCTTAGTACTGTATTTCTGTATTTAACATCGTTCATTGCTTTTTTTCGTTTTTTTCCTTTTAATCATATGCAATTGTAGGCGCATTGAGAATTTTAAATGCGCAATAAGAACCTTTTTTTATTATTATTATTATTATTATTATTATTATTATTATTATTATTATTATATATATAACTTTGGGGCTGCGGTGACTTCAAAGAAATGGAACGATTTATGCAGAGCCTCTTTCTACTTACTTCCCAAATCTCAACCGGAGGGAAATTAAAAGAGGCTCTGCTGGCAGGGTGCCTAATTAGTTGAACAGCCAAAAATGTTTTACCATTATCTCTACTACGATAAATATCCTATTCTCAAACTCGTTGATAATTCATTAAGTTATATACTGTGGTGCTGTCAATAAATGGTCCGTTAACTTTTCTTAATGAGATGCATAAAGCCCGTAACGGAAATTAAAGTCACTGGACACCAGATTTTTGTAAATGATAACAGTTCTTTATTACAAGCCAGTCTAGAGCCCGGGGGGGGGGTACTCCCTATAATGGCCTATACGGGGAGGCTCCGCCCGAAAGGGGTACCTTTTTCAGGCTCCAGGTATATAAAAGGGTAGGGATTTCACAAGTTTAGGTATATGAAAGGGTAGGGAAATCTGCCATAATGTTATTTTAAAAGGCCTTTATATCATATATTTCGAGCAGACGCAACTTTTGGCTGTATCGTTTTAATTTATTAAGCGCTACATAAAAATAACAAGAAAACTTCCCGTTTTAGGTAAATGTGATGTCGTGTAGGTATATGAAAGGGGTGCCTTTTTGCAATAAAAGGTATACAAAAGGGGTACCTTTTTCTATCAAAATGGTATATAAAAGGGTAAGGGGTTGGATCTCCGGGCGGAGCCTGCCCGTACAAAACTTTTTTGAGTACCCCCCCCCCCCCGGGGTCTAGAGAAAACAGAAACGTATTTTACACTGCGGTACGTTTGCATTACGCTATCCTTCACCCGCACGACAGACAAAAACGTAATCCCTGGGTCACCAGAGATGGGAAATGCAACACTTACAAGAATAACAATTTTCAACACAGGTCTCCTACAAGTAAAAAAACAACATTTCGGCCATCGCCGCGCCACAAAACTTATTTTACAAAGATGGCGACTTCGTGACGCTAGTCGACACATGGCCTACCATCCTAAACGCAACATATTTATATGCGACAAGCTGGAATTTGCACAAGTTTTGAAACAGGTTGACATCGTGTGTCATTTTTCTTTACCAGAAAAACAATGTATAATAAAACAGTTATTAATTATTAGATTCGTTTTTTGTGATTTTAATTATTCCGGATATCAGGAAAACCTCATCCAATAATTGTTTATTAATGAGATGCATGAAGCCCGTAACGGAAATTAAAGTCACTGGACACAAGAGTTTTTTAAATGATAACAGTTCTTTATTACAAGCCAGCCTGGAGAAAACAGAAACGTATTTTACACCGCGGTACGTTTGCATTACGCTATCCTTCACCCGCACGACTGACAAAAAAGTCATCCCTGGGTCACCAAAGACGGGAAATGCAGCACTGACAAGAATAACAGTTTTCAACACAGGTCTCCTACAAGTAAAAAAAAAAACATTTCGGCCATCGCCGCGCCACAAAACTTATTTTACAAAAGAGGAGCGACATAAATGTTCCCGAGCCAGCCACGGGAAGGCACTGATGAAAAGGGAAGTCAGACTTCGTGACACTAGTCGTCACTTGGGCTATTTTCCTTAACGCAACATATTTAAAATTTACATAAATGTTCCCGAGCCAGCCACGGGACGGCACTGATGAAAAGGGAAGTCAGACTTCGTGACACTAGTCGTCACTTGGCCTACTTTTCTAAACGCAACATATTTATAATATATATAACTGTTCCCGAGCCAGCCACGGGAAGGCACTGATGAAAAGGGAAGTCAGTCTTCGTTACGCTAGTCGTCACTTGGCCTATTTTCCTTAACGCAACATATTAACATAAATGTTCCCGAGCCAGCCACGGGAAGGCACTGATGAAAAGGGAAGTCAGACTAAGCTTCGTGACGCTAGTCGTCACTTGGCCTATTTTCCTTAACGCAACATATTTATTTTAAATAAATTTTCCCGAGCCAGCCACGGGAAGGCACTGATGAAAAGGGAAGTCAGACTTCGTGACGCTAGTCGTCACTTGGCCTATTTTCCTTAACGCAACATATTTATTTTAAATAAATTTTCCCGAGCCAGCCACGGGAAGGCACTGATGAAAAGGATGTCAGACTTCGTGACGCTAGTCGTCACTTGGCCTATTTTCCTTAACGCAACATATTTATTTCAAATAAATTTTCCCGAGCCAGCCACGGGAAGGCACTGATGAAAAGGGAAGTCAGACTTCGTGACACTAGTCGTCACTTGGCCTATTTTCCTTAACGCAACATATTTATAATTGACATAAATGTTCCCGAGCCAGCCACGGGAAGGCACTGATGAAAAGGGAAGTCAGACTTCGTGACGCTAGTCGTCACTTGGCCTATTTTCCTTAACGCAACATATTTATAATTGACATAAATGTTCCCGAGCCAGCCACGGAAAGGCACTGATGAAAAGGGAAGTCAGACTTCGTGACGCTAGTCGTCACTTGGCCTATTTTCCTTAACGCAACATATTTATAATTGACATAAATTTTCCCAAACCAGCCACGGGAAGGCACTGATGAAAAGGGAAGTCAGACTTTGTGATGCTAGTCGTCACTTGGCCTATTACATTGGCCTAAATATCCCATAGATATAATTCCTGAAAAACTTTGAAATTCGATATCCCGCAATCTCTTTTCTTAATATCCTGTATCCCTATAATTTTTCCCTGAAATATCCTGTATCCCCAAAATTTTTCCCTGAAATATCCTATATCCCTATAATTTTTTCCCAAATACCCCGTATCCCTAAAACCCCTAATGGGGCCTCACCCTGGGTACGGGGTTGATTGGTTGATATGAATTAATACTTTCCGATACTTTTTAAATGGATAAAGAAAAACATTCACTGTGGAATATCACGTTGTCTGAAATGGGAAAACAAAACCGCCCAAGCGAGTAAGGTCTATTTGTCATCCTTTTCTAAATACTCTTTTTCTTTGGCCATCGTAGTTTAACTAAAAATAACACGCAAACTGCGGTGATGAACATTACGGACAAACGCATTGTTAGAAGAAAATAGACCTTTTACTTGAAACGAAACGTCAAGTAAAAGGTCTATTTTCTTCTAACAATGCGTTTGTCCGTAATGTTCATCACCGCAGTTTGCGTGTTATTTTTAGTCATCCTTTTCTGGCCACACCACGTGACTAAAAGTCGAAATGGTTTGCGCACAGGTAAACCACGCACACTATATAAGGGAGCGGACGAGAATTCTTCCTTTTATGGTCCAGTCATTTGTCTGGACTTGCTCCAAGTCGACCTCGTATAAATGGAAAAATGGAAGAGAGCCAGAAGCGATCGATCATTTGTCTAGCTCGCCTTATACATGTATCAGAGTTTTAACTACTTATATACATGTTTATATAGCTGATTTAAACGCTATTTCGCTGATAGTAAAATTTTTCAGGTGAACGAGAATCAGCGAAATAGCGTTTAAACTGAATCAGCTAGAGAACATCGTTTCTCGGTACGTTGTAAATCTTGATACTACTAGCCACAATTGACTGTACTACAAATACCGAACAATAAGGCGAACAAGACAATTGAATAGACCATAAAGAAATTTCTTTATTTCACAGCTTCCATTCCCTCACATAATACGCTTGGTCTACCAGAGGTTAGGGCGTCGAATCAAAGGATATCTTTAAGGTCCCTTAAAATTATACTTAACTTAGGCAGAAACCCCCCGAGGCAGAATACCACGATATCATGATCTCATAAGCATAGATGCTGTCGAAACTCAAATTAAGTCTGGCAAACTTATGAATATGGTAAATTTGAGACGGCTGTGCCGTTTAGTAACTGTGGAAAATTCGAGAGAAATGCGATCAATAATGAATGAGATCTTAACATTTTAAAACGTCAACTTTAGACGTTTCATTTGTATAGTTTGTATGGTAGTGTCAACTCAATGTTGCTTAACAGTCATCTAGACGTCTGAAGATGTGGCAATTTTTCAAAGCACTCTTTTAAGTAGCTTTCTCTCATTTTCTTCGTCTTACTAGAATTTGCACGTTCTTTTTACTTTTAAATTATATCTCTTTTATCGGGTTAACTTCTGAATACGAGATGTAAAAAACGACGTCAAAAAGTTCTTTGCTGACGTCAAATAATATACCGCAAAGATAAGCCACAGGCTAATAATCCACTATTGCGCCATTTTACCATATTAGGACAAAAGAACGCGCAAAATATGCCACGTTAATACACTGTAGAACAGGACAAAAATACGAACGGACACACTTACGGAATAATAATAATAATAATAAAAGCTTTATTTAAACTGAAAGACCGATCAGCTAAGTCCTGGAGGAAGACAGGGAAGACGCTGGTCTAAACCGGTGATCAGTATATATAATATAAAATAATGTATACATTACACGGTAAAAAAACGATAATTAATTATAAACAATAAAAACAATATAAAAGAGAATAAATTCTAAACAATACATTTATTATCAGTCTTGTCTAAATCACTAAAAATTTAAAAAGTTTAGTTTTAAAAGTTTTCAGACTACTACAGTATCGATGGTCTTTTGGGAGGTCATTCCATTCCTTGGCAGCACCCATAGCAGTTTTAGGCCCCGTCCACACTGACCCGGGTAAATTTGAAAACGCATCTTTTTTTACCCGGATAGGCCAACCGTCCACACTGAAACGGCGTTTTTGGTCACCGAAAACGGTGCTTTTCAAAAACGCTCCCCAAAGTGGGTATCGTTTTCAAATATACCCGGGTTAATGTGGACGGAAAACATTTTGCGTGGCGTTTGCAAATTTCTCCGTTTTTAAATTTACCCGGGTCAGTGTGGACGGGGCCTTAGTTCTAGGGAGATGAAGTTTTCTGATGTCTCTCAAGACCTTGCCACGGCAGGGACGGCGGAGCAATTTTCCAAGTGGGGGGGCTGACTAGTGACTTGAAGTGGGGGGGGGGGGCTTAAAAGACTTTTCTCTTAGTAAGTCTCACGGAGGTCAGATCTTAATACGAAGTAGCCTTGTAGTTGCCTGGGACATTTATAATCGTTCACGATTCAAAAAACTAACCGAAGACGCATATATATGGACCCAAACTTATTTATAAGCCACGATGGTTGATAAAAGGATACGACAAAATTAATTTCAAGCAAAGGTCAGGCTTTTCCAAAGATTTTTCATTATGCATTCTGGATGAAGGGAAGCCTTTTCAAGGAAAGTACCGTCTCAGTTGTCAAGAACAATATTACGAAAAGTCGAAAATATAATGGCGAGCTCAGTGGCGTCCGTTTCTCAATCTTCCCAAAGCCGCTTCGGACACAAGAGTTGTTTTCTAACTTCAATCAGTCTATCAAATAGTTGTTTCGCTTTAGACTGAAAACAAGCCCTTCATGTTTCGTGAACAAAATATTTGTTGATTTAATTACTTACTTTTAAATTAACAAAAACTGGGTTTTTTTGGTAAAGAAATCGAAAAAAGGTATAGCTTTTTATGCCCGAAATGTCTTCGAGACTTTTAAAAAACGCATACCAAGTTCGAACTCTGAAGCTCGAAATAACGCAAGGATTAATATAACAAATTCAGTGATTTGGGAAGGTGACTTCCAGAATCGCGAGAGAACTTTAGTTAGTCAAGTAAAACCACACAAGATGTCGTTATAAGCTATTTATTCAGCATGTTTTCTTTATACAATACAGTTCCTGTTAACGAAAAAGTTACACATCATAACAGACTTTTTTTCATGCAAGTAGCAAATGTCTGTGATCAAATAAAAATCTGAAAACATACGATAACAAAATTTTTTTTTCGTCAAAGTTTACATAGTAAACATCAATGTAGCACCCTTTTCTAAAAGATCAATGGATCCCTTCTAGTCTTTTAGCTAGTTTATCAGTATAAATGATACAACCCTGGGACATTTCAGTGACGGAGATGTTAGAAAGAGTCACGATAAAACGCGATTCTGATGAGGTGGATACAATGAACATGACTAAACTTGAATTGTTCTTCCCTTAGAGTAGTTTTCAATTGAGGGTCGTAAAACCAAAAGCAAAGTTGGTTTGACCAATCGCAAAGGACACAGACAATCCAGTAAACCAATCAAACCTCGAAGCAAATTGGCTGTTTTTATGCTAGAGACGATAATGTCGTCTAGACGACTTTAACGTCTAAGACGTTAAAGGCGTCTGGTATAAAAACGGGACGCATTTAGTAGAAAAAAAATTAAGACATTTTTTTTAAAAAAGACTGGGTTCGACACTCGGAGGACACTGGACACGAAGACGTAGAGCCATCAGACGTTAAAGGCTTTTGTCTTATTTACTGTTTTTATATTAGTTAACGACGTCCCGTTTTTATACTAGACGGCTTTAACGTCTGAGACGTTAAAGCTGTCCGATAAGAGCGTCGTTCAGACGCTCTTACGAAAAGACGTTAAAGCCATCAGACGTTAAAGGCGTCTGTCTTATTTACCGTTTTTATACTAGACGTTAATGTCGTCTCGAGACAGCTTTAACGTCCAAGACAGCTTTAACGTCTCTAGCATAAAAACGGCCATTCATGTCGCAGGCACAAAGCGCGGAAAAACGAGCGTGTTCTGATTGGCTGAGAAAGTGGCGCGAGATTTTAAACCAATCACTAAGCGTAGTAATGCAAAACCAATGCAAAAGGACTTTCGACGCTCAAGTGAAAACCGCTCTATCTCAGAGGTACCAAAGCCACAAAACGTCACATCAACGTAATTAAAGGAAAATCTCCGTCACTTTTTAAATAGTGGAGTCTCACCCCTGATAATTCCAACACAAGTAGAAAGTGTCCTAAGAGAAAGAAGCTATGGAGAAATATTTTCCACGTATTAGATACCAATCTGGTATTATTTCTTTGTTTGTTTCTTTGTAGATCAACTTCTCTCTCATTGCCCGCATGACAGAGAAGTCTTTACAAGCATCCAGCACTATCGATCAAATAAAAGAAACATTCATGCCTCTGTACTTCTCGTCCTTAAAAATGAATCGTCAGTCTTTCGAGTGCTCGGTCGGACGCCCGTTAAAGTACGCAAGGAAAAAAGAGACGCAGATGTGCGAAAGAAGGCCACTAATTCAAAAAATATATATAACCTCACACCCCAAAAATATGCTCCTATAATAAATATAAACCAAAAAAATAAAATAGGTTAACTTTTTCAATCCCCAAACACCTCATACCTTATTTTCTCTTGGAACTTGCCTCGCCAATAAAATAGTACGGGCGAACATTTATAACCCCCAAAATAACGAAATCGTTAATTTCGTAGACCAAAATTATTATTCGCACAACCCCGTCGCTTTTAAACTTGAGTCTCGTTGGAGTCTTACGTCACTTCCTTCAGTGGAATGACGTAACCAAGGTAACAACGCCTTGCATTGAGTGATTGCCTTTTATGACGATTTTTACGACTTTCTAACGTTATAAGTTCAACCCTTCAATCAAATTTAAAGTTACCCCTTTCTAACTATCATGCAGTATACCTCAGGGTCGAAGTGTCTGATGAAGTTTGCAGCTAAACATTCGCGGTTCAGCTAGCAAAACTCTTTAATGTAAAACAACAGTTTTGTTGAATGATCGAGTTAATTGCTGATATACCCTTTTTTCTAGCTATTCCATTCCAGCTCATAGTGATCGTGACCTAGAGGGTTGCTAATGTGTTTTTTGTTTGTTTTGCTTTTCCGAGTTAAGATCATGCCCGATAGTGCGATTTTGCATATTGGTCGCTCGCGGACATCATGAAAAGCTAAATAGAATACAATTTTTTTAGAAATGTACAAAGTCGTAGCAATTAAAGCAAAGCACTGCTAAAGGCAAATATGAAATGAAGTCTATAAATTCAACTTATTTATCTGGAAAAGAAAACTTCTATTGGAAAAAGCTTGATCGATTGTATACACCTTCTAAATAGGCCATTTGTAATTATTAGATTTTTTTACTAAAATACCCCAATGCAAGTAAAAAAATATTGCGTACAAATCACAAATCACTGTTCTGTGCCTGGAATGAAAGCACACGGTCAGATGCAGCTATTTTATATCAAATGGAAAAGCTGTCGCTATTAACAAAGCTAGCACTATAAAGCTATCTATTGGGCAAAGCTTACTTTAAACTTAAATTTACAAGCAACCTTATGTATTGTCTTTTTTATTAAATGCAGCCAAAAAGGAAAAGTTAGTTTTGAAAAATGGAGAGTTATATGAAGATTTTTTTAAAAAAAACAAGGCAGGTTGAAAAAGTTTTCAATCCACGATATAAAGTACTGAAATCCATAAATTATTTTTCTGTCTGGCTATAGGTCAAAACTGGTCAAGGTAGAACAGTAAATAACTTGTGCGTGTCATTTGCCTTCCACGTGCTCTGAGCCACTAAAATTTATCGATAATTATAGTCGGCCAATCAAGGAATGGAAACTGAACGTGTCACGTTGGAGCTAAGGTCTTGGAAAATTGCTATGACCACTCTTGTTGGAAAATGATGGCAACAAAAATGTATATTGGAGGATTCCAAAAACAATAAACCTAATTGTCCTCAAAGCTTCATAAAAGCAGTCGAAGCTTCGTATCTCGGGCAGTTATTTGTTTGTTCGGACATTCTTCTGTAAATGCCTTATTGTAAAGACAAAAACTGAAAATAAGAATAACTAATCTGTTATTCCTAGGTATGGGTTGAATGAATTGGTTGCGGTTTTGCTGTTGCTGTTGTTGTTATTTTGCTGACAGTGCATTTTTTACTTGATAGACAGTGTAGTCATCTTGCGTCCAACAAAATTCATTTTTTCGGGCTCTGAGAAACTGATTCTCCTGCGAGCAGCTTCTGGAGGGACCTGAAAGATAACAATAAAGCAAAAAGTTAAAAAAAAAGTATCTCGACCTGTGCTGGGATTCTGTTTTAGTGCAACAATGGCGTCTTCTAGATCGCGTGATCTTCTATAATTCTGTGTGTCCCGTTTTTGACTTACAGTTTAATTCCTAGCAATGAACGGAGTCAATATTTCAAATTATAACCCAGCCTACTTTGCGTACGAAGTTTCTGTGCAGTGCACGTGACAGCTAGACGTTAGAAATTTTTCTGGACTCTTGCTTGTCTAATACTGATTATTTCCATAACACACTAAGCAATTCAAGGAAAAGTTCTAACGACTTTTTGAGAGTAATTTGGTCAGTCTTTTAGTACAACAATAGAAACCATTTTTTTGTTATTTTTTAAGCGGTGAAGTGGCCTTCTTCTGATCGTCGTAAAACCAAAGACTTTGGTTTTACGAGATTGGTCAGATTTAAAAATCTGACCAATCAAAAACAGCGCAGATAAGTCAATGGACCAATCAGATTGCAACGAAAACATCCGCCATGCAACAGGTGCCCAACGCGGGAAAACGCACCTCAGCAAGTCACGATTGAGTTTAGATTTTTATCTACTTTTGGTGAGCTGGATTTTAAATTTAAAGAGGTTGTTCAGGCTAGTTAGAATATGATTAGTCCACTGTACTCACGTTTTGTTGCTGAAGAAACTCAGCGATCCGACTGAATCCCGGGCGGGTTTGTGGTACGTCACTCCAACAATCTTTAATAAGTACCTGATGATGAACAGAATGTTTTGTTTATGACGCACTCTTTTTATCGTTTTACCACGTAAAAACAAACAGTTAATTAAATTGAATATTTTAAAAGACACTGCTGTGAAGCCCATGACTGAACGTACCTTTAAAGTTTCTGGACACTGGATATGTGTTACACACGCTTGTTGTCCTTTGCCAATCATCCATATGACAGTATGCGTGGGAAAGTTTAAAGGCCACTTTCCAGTGAAAATCTCGTACAGGATTGTGCTGCAAAAAATTGACATCATTAAACATTACCGGTAGCCCTGACAATAGTGGTGTGCTTACTGGGGGAAACACCGCATCTGCTTTTTACATATCCCAAAATAAAGTCTAAACCACGTAAAACTTAGTAAATAATCTTCGCAGGCGTTATTTCGGTCGTCACACGTTGTGATTAGGACTTCTCAAACTCTTTAATAATTCATCAAGTTAAAACAAAGAAAATCATAACCATGAAGGAGGTTTGAATACCCGGTAAATTAGCATATTTTTTACGATTTCATTTCTCCATTTCCTCCGTAGGATTTGTTTCGATTAGGAAGATATATCAAACACTTGAAACTTGCAGTGTTTTATCGGCTATCCAAACACCTCGAATTTCGTCAAAAATACTCTGCTGCGTGTCATGTTTCAGGGTCGTAACCAGGTATATTTTTTCATTGCTGATCCCAAATTTCAGCTCTAAATTTTGATTCCTGACCCCCAAAATGTGGCAACATTTGATCCCTGATTCCATTCCGATCCCATGTGATTAGTCGATCCGGATCTCATGACATGTTTTGATTCGTGACCCGGGATCCCGATCCCGAGGCTGTGATCCCTGATCCCGAGGCTGTGATCCCTGATGCCATATACCTGGTTACGACCCTGATATTTTCAACTGTCTTCTCGATGTTTGGATATCCCGATGAAAAACTGTCGCTCGTGTTTGATATATTACATGACAATGTACTAAAACCTTTCCAGGTGTAGCAAAGATAGAAAATTGCACATATTTTTCTCAGGACAGGTTTGATCGGTCAATTAAATTACGACTAAGACTGCCATTTTATGCCCTTGAATACTTCATAGAGCACGTGACTCTTCCCAAGCCCTCTTTGCATTGTGGTATACTCACCTGTAGGCGTATACGTTTGAGTGTTCAGTGTTCCTCTCCTCGGGTGATAAAACACATCCTTTTCTTGTGAGCGTGCGCATAAGCTCTGGCGCGAGATAGGTCAGGTGTCCCTGAGGTATACTGGCGTACCCCTCCCTGAAACAAAAATTCTCTATTAGTTGGTCACGTGTTTTCGTGGAAGAAGTTCTTGCTTGAAGCGACTAGGTATATTGCTACTCTCCCTGGATGGGATGCTAGTCTATCGCAGATAGCCCTTTTCCAGCATTTTTTTTTTCAGCACCCATTCATACTATTGGGTACAGAGAGGCACTGTGAGAGTAACGTATCACGCCCAAGAACACGACACAATGACCCCGGCCATGACTTGCACCCGGACCTCTCCGGCAATCGGGAGTACAACGCACTAGCCCTTAGGCTACCGCGCGTCCTATATATGTACCACGTGACTTATCGTAAAATGCAAATAAAAAATCGTGTGACTATAGCAACACACTCTATTTATAGTAAAAGTCAACGTTTCCTTTTACCTTTCAACTCGGGTTGTCCTATTGCAGTAGCCTGAGACGCAAAGTTTGACCTTGGACTCGAGGAACACGTTCATAGTGGTTAAGGCCGGGAGAACAATACCTTTGGCATGAAGGTAGCTCATACCCTAAAGAAATGAAAACAAGGAGTAAGACACGGAGAAACGATACTTGCTTGCTTGTGAGAAGGTATTATTGTGCATTGTGAAAATCTCAGCAGCGAGAGCATTAAAATTTCCAACTGTGAATGTTTGTCCACGTGTAAAAACGATAAAAAACGAACTTCTTCATGCAGACCTGAAAACTTTTCCTTTTATCCCGTGAAATGGTAATTTTTCTGAATAATCCGGCTATGCATTCATTCTTATCTTAGTTCTGTGAGTTTCTGACAGTACACTGGGCATTGAGGGTTCTTGGTAATGGCCACCTACCTGTGCGATTTGTTTTGCTATGGAAATCTTCGACTGCAATGAAAACAAGTCCTGACGTACATGGAGATGGTTGTACAGTGACAGACCTCTTCTAACGCTGAAAGAAAGAGAAGAAAGCAAGTTTTCACCAGGATTATCAGTATCACGTGGAAAGGAACTACAGCATAATTTATGCAGGGCTAATTTTATTAAATCAATGTTCTAGAGGGGTAAAGATTTCGTTGCCACAAAGACACGTCATCAGTGGTACTTAGCAACATTCCCAGTGAAAATTGCGGGTGCAGTCGGTACCTCCAGACGGAATGTCGACCGTATTAGGATTTTCTAGACTTTAAGCTTACATATAGAACAGGGATGATACCTCAAACAGATACATGGCTGAGAAACTAGCAAATACAGGGTGTTTACCTGGTAATTACAGCAAGGTTAGGTGGCTCAAGACACGCCCCCATGAAGAGCACAACGTTTTCATGTCGAATCATACTCAACACTGACACTTCCTTTAGAAATTCCTCGACGTCCTCTCTTGTTGATCTTTGCCGAGTGTGAATCATTATGTCACCATGCCACCTCCCCCTAAAAAAAACGCCGGGTTATAATAATGATTTTAGAAGTAAAAACTATAACACAAGCAGACACTTCTATATTCACTCATTTTCCCCCCTTTCCACCCCTGTTAACTCGTTGCCGACCCATCCCAAACCAGTAACTTTTATTGTGTACTCACATAATTGGACATGTTTGAGAGGGTTTTGTAGCTTTTAATAGCGTTTTCAATTTATTCATGAACAATACGACGAAATCTTCAGTTTAGCATCTCGAGTTGAACACGATAATCATTTTATTACAATAAATCTCCGTTATTCAACTAAAAAGATTCGGAAGTGACAGCACTATATGGCTTGTACTTACTTGTAAACGTATCCCTTAGGGCTGACGCCAACAATTTCTCCAAACTGCAAGTCTGAGTAAGGGATGCTCCATTCTCGAAGTGATTTCTAAAAAGGATTGGAATGATTTTATAGTACAAGCAATATAGGAGAAACCAAATGAGGTTTACAGATTAACTAAAAACGATCTACAGCTTCTCCTAAAAAATAAAATATTCGGTGAAAATGTCCAGTCCAGTCTATACTGAATTTCCCGCCATCTGTTTTAAAATACTCCCTCCAAAAAGTTAATTTGCTTTGAGCTTGAAACAAGAATTCACGTTAAAGTAAAATGGATCGAGATTCGGTTGTCGACTTGTTTGAATACAAATGGCATAGAACTTTTATGTCTTTAAGGGCTGTGAAAACCGTCTTGCTTTCATAACCTATGTCAAGGAAGAGCGCAAACATTTTCATAGTTCCCAAAATCAGTGTTTTTATAATCTTCGAAATAATCACAAGTTCTCAGTCTTCTTGTTTTTGACAATGATTGATTGCTTTTTACATGGAAAAAGCGTTTAGGTAACAAACCAGAGGCAATTTTGCAACCAGGTAGACCTGGGTACTGTGTCACACAAAGTGTTTTAACCAATCGCGTGCAAGATAAAGTGTTCCATGATTGAGATGAGAAGTCGTAGAAAACTGCTTAACGTTACATGAACACATGCCTACCTTAATGTCATCTTCATCCTGTTTTTCTCCTCTTAAGCTGAAACGCAGATGCAAGATCAAGAATTTTAGTTATACGTGCATGGTGGTTATAGCGAGCTTGAAACAAATTTTAACATTTGGGCAATATGTATGTTATCGAGAAAGTGAACTCGTAAAATTTCACACAAACGATTAAAAAGTGAGCTTCTAATAAAAAACCCTTTTCTTTCTATTTTGTAACCCCGGGACAACAATGTAAAACAATGAATATACTACAAAAAAAGAAATTTGGTTCCACTCTAGCTAATTAATAGTCTACAAAAAATACAGTAATAAAAACAATTTAATGTCACTGCCTCCAAGCTACTAACGACGTTCCAGTTATTATGTCGCTATTATATTACTACAGGGCAAGAATATTGCTAAAAATAGAAATCTAATGGTTCCGGTGCAGCTAATTGGTCTACAAAAACTAAAACAATGAAATAAACCAATAAGAGTCTAAATGTAATTGCCTCCGACTCCTGTACCTCTTCGTAATCAACTGGCATTTTAAGGCAAAACTTGAATTACACCCAGATTTTACACGAAAACGAAATCGCCGAGCCATGATTCAGTCGTCGACATGTAGTATCATCTTTCACCCGAAGTCCCCCCTTAACCCAATGCACATGTACATTGCCACTTCCTGTAGCAAGCACCATCTTCGATTTCGCAACACTAACTTGAAGAGTTCCGGTGTACTAAGTTTTCAAAATTTGACGTTCAGTGAACATCCGGTATAATTTAAGAAAGGGTTAAATTTATGCAAGCTAAAAATAGAATGAATGCGGAGGCGAAACGTCGATTTCCTTTAATTTTTCGAACAGACTCCGACTGCTAATCAATATTTACGGTCTGTTGATAGCAACGAAAGCTAGCGAAAACTTGGACTCTAGTGGATTGAAAGAAAAAAAATGAGAGATTTATTTCTTGGAAAAAATCTTTATTTGCTAAAAGTGTTTTTCTCAGTCATTGTGTGAATAATAAATAAACATATTCTTTCAAAGCTTTCTTCTTTTTTTAGTCTTGTAAGGAAAGTCATTCTCGATTTTCGATTTTCAAACTAAACCCACGTGGCCTGATGACATTTTTTTTTCTTTTTTAATGACTTTTTAGCAATAAAAAGTTGTACGTGCTCGGGTGAAGTAGTCTGCTCTTACCTGTTATTTACTGTGGGCAGGGGCTCGTGATACCTTGATGTATGAAAATCATCAGCTGAAAAAAGATTGATTTACGCATGAATGAGAGCATATTTAAACGGGCAACACGGGCATGTATTAATAAATTACTGAGGAACAGTTATTACAATGGCTTCACTAGCCTGCAGCAAATAGCGCGATTTTTGTGATATTTGTCTCAAATCAATCATTGCAAGTGGTGGAAATTTTGCAAGGGACGAAGATAGCATCGGTTATCTTCTCATTATTTGCCTTGCTATGCGTCAATGCTAATTGCTGTCAGACTGTCGTATATGTAAAAACAGACAGAAGATTTGACATCAAGCTGCGTAAACTCGCCAAATTAGAGCTTAGAAGCATAACATTAGTCCTAAATGATTTACGTTTCACAAAGCTAAAAATATCCTGAAATTTATCGACGCTTGCGTATCCCTACGCACATGTTTATGCTCCAGTCACGAACTCTAAAACAAATAGCATGATCCGTTGTTTTGCAGCGTGCAAACGTTTCCAAATAGCAACATTTTTAGCAGATTAAAAGGTTAAGTATCAAGCAAATTGCTTGCGTTTTTAGAATTAGAACTTAAATACACTACACTAAAATTTGGCGCTATTCTAATAAGAATAATGCCATTATTTTTTCAGTTTCATCCGCCTTAGACCAACTAAATAAATAAACTAAATAGATACATGCTGCATAAGTAGATTTTTAGTATGGCCCCAGTAGATTTAACACCTGTTCATTTGGGTAGCAATTTTATCAGGAGTTGGCCATATTTACACCATTCCAAGAACATGGGACTTTTTAACTCAGATCTAACATACAGTGATGGTTTCTGCTGTTTAATTCCCGTTCCAGTAATAGCTCATGTATAAATTACACTAATGCTTTCAGTATTTTTTTTTACTAATATTAAAATGCAAAAATGCGCACAACGCAGCGATTAATTTAGCAGCAGGGGAGCGCGCATTAAAAGAAACGCTTCTCTTACTAAAACGTTTTACATTATCTGCATTACAGAGAGGAGTTTTATTCAATGCCATTATCAAAGTTTTCTGCATTAACGATAATCGCAAACGCGCATTTACATTGGGTTATAACGATAAACTAATAATGTTTGCATTTTTATCTGGATATAAATTCTTCGCGGAGTTTTACTACCTTAATTTTTGCGATTCTTTTACGAACAACTTCGAAAATTAATCCCTCGTAATAAAAAGCTCCCCAGTTTTAATAAGCCACGACTGTGCAAAAATCTTGCTGTGGCCAAAAAATTACCATTGCTAGAAACGACGTGATATTAGGTTTGTCAGGTCATAAATGAGTCAGCTTTTCGCTTTTCGCCCCCAAAGAATAGATAAGAAACAGAGACCAGGTGTGTATTAAAGATCGAGTGCGATCAAAGCATGAAATGAATAAAATCAGCAATAATATTGACTTGTGTGAGCGTAGGCCTACATACATATTCATACTGGCTTGATTGGGGTGAAAATGATATACCTGACGCTTTGCTCTTTTCTTAGCAAGCTTCTTCAGTAGAAACTTAATATTACAAATATCAGCGTAACTCACTTGTGCCATTTAATAACATTAAATTCTGTCGCCATTTGCTTTCACTACTAGTAATAAGCGATGTATGAAATCAAAGACATTTCTGCCAGTACTGTGACGGCTTTTTAGGTTTTCCATATTTAATTTCCGCCTAAAAAACTCGTTCTTTCTCACTCGCCTTGAGCAAACTACAAAATGTCAAAACTACGACAAATAATTAAATACAGACAACTCACCGGAAAATATTCTCTTATTGATCCTCTCTTTATCTCGTGCTCTGTTCTTTTGCGGCCAGGTTGCGAAAAAATCGCAAGGCTCTGCCACAAACTCGTCCCTTAAGTCGTCATCTTCGTTAAGAATTTCCAGATCACTTTCTCCTGAATAACTATTCTCTTCCCCATTGTATTGTTCTAAAGTTGCTCTTAAAAGCTTGATGTTAGAAAAGTCTGGAGTAGGCGAGGTACTGCGATGCGAGTTTGCCGAAGACGGGCAAGAAGTATTCGCGGACGAATACCCTGATGAATATGTACAACTAGCTGAGGTAGACCATGAACTTGCTCTGTGCCAAGTCGAGCTAGACAGTAGTCTTTCGTTAAGTTGTTCGTCTCGATCTATAGTAGTCAGGTTTTCGCAGACACGAGTTGGATAATACTTTTCCGGTGAAGCATGTCGCTCGACTTTGACTGTCAAAGGTGTTGCTACTTGGAATTCATCCGAGTTATTCGGATGAAAATCGAGCGCGTGCCTCGGACTGTAACAGAATGACTCGTACAGCCCATTAATAAGCTTTTGCCGGATTTTTCCTGTGGCATTTAAAGGCAAAAGTGATTGTTGTGCTCCTTTCCTAGCAAAATGTTCCAAATTCGCGTGATGTAATGACCACTTCCCACGAACACTATGCCCCTTCCGCCAAAATCGCTTGGCTCTTGTTTTTCCTGCAATCACCATGAAAAAGTGTAAGGAAAATACGTAGACAATATTGAGACAACGAAATCCAATTTGTTATTCCTTCATATAAACGCAAAGGAAAGGAATTTGTTGGTAAAATAAATATTAATTACACCTTAAAGTTATATTTTGTCTTTCCCTTACCGGCATCAACTTTGCGGCATCGGAGTTCGCAGTCCGGCATCAGATGGCTTGAGCATTTTTTGTGATATTTCAACCTTCAATTTAAAAGATATTTAACAATTTTGGTTAGCTCACAGATTTTTTAACCATGGCAAAGTCAGATTGTCAAGTAAGTCGTGTTCTGTATATACACATTACTATTCATGTACAGTAGATTTTCGGCAGTGCAAGTCAGTGTTGGTTAAATCCTCAACGCTATACAAACCTGCAATCCTGACAGCGCACTCCAAGAAAACGAATCACTTTTCTGCAATTGTCGCATTGGCTTCGGCAGAGAATTGTCCGCGAAAAACTACAAGATACAAGACGGGAAAAGAGAACAGGATGACGCTAAATTGAATTTTACTTCTGAACATCGAGCAGGTGCTTGTTGTGTTTTCATGACAATGAGAACCTTTCCGCCGCTTTTAATGAAACTTTTGCACTTCTGTGCGCGACGGACAGCTTCGAAAAAAGAAATGAAACACAGTGTTGATTAAAACTCGAGACGATACTTCCACGGAAGAAAAAACCTCGAAAATTTGTTCCCTTGTCCGCGATTTCATTGGACTTTTTGCCAAAAACAATTTACTGCTGCTCGGTCGCAAAATCAACACAATCTCTGTGGTAATTGTTTTGTTCCGAAAATTTGCTAAAATTCCTCTTTCGATTCTCTTACCTGTGTGTATCGACTTGCATCCTCTAACGCGTAGATCTAGTAGCAGAGAATTGTAGCCCTACATCGCTGATTGAAGAAAAGGTTTTGGCTTGAAAACCTACAAGCTTTCCTTTACGCTGCGCTATATCTATAGCTCTAGCCTCTCAACCTGCGAATATGCAAATCATAGCAAATAATAAGTGATCTCCAGCTGCCAAGAACAGACCAATCAAACGTCTTCCCTTTACAAACAACAGCCAGGGATATTATGCGCAGTGCATAGATTTTGCACGTCTGCCTGAACACGGGGGGATCGGCCGTCGTAAACAAAAAAACATGTTTTCATAATTTTCCCCTCTTCCTACTCTTCTCAGATGCATCACCTTGACATTAACAGCGGTGTAAAATAACAAAAACAAAGGATTATACAAGCTAGACTTTGTCGATTTTGAATTCAATGGAACTATAGGAGACATGCATAATGTTGTACGTTCTAAACTGGGAATTCTTTTAGCAATAAATAAGGGGAAAATAACTCGATTAACTAAATGAAACATTACCTGAGTTGCTGTTTATTAAATTTTTACCGTGTTTCCTTTGACTTGTAATTCTGGACAAAAGTCTATCCTTCCGTGCCTTTTTATTACTCTCAGCAACCCGCGTTTTCTGGTCTCAACATTGCTTAATCATTTGAAAAAAGCCCCAGGGCGATAAAATCTATTACTCACGCTTTTCTTGGTCGCATTTTGGTAATAAAAACACTACGTCATCCTTTCTGAGGGCGGACAGAACCTCAATGAAGATGTGCGCAGAACATAAAGAGATCAAGACAAAGAATTATCTAGTTCAGAAAGGGCCAGTAACATTTCGCGTTTTCAATAGTAGTTTCATATATTAAATTTCGCTATTTCCGTATCCGCTGACGTAAACTTGTTTTAGTGCGAGAAAATGTGTGGACGGTTTGGGCATCAATTAAAACTCATTACTAAATCCGCCCTTTTAGTGACATCTTTGCTCAAACGTTATGAAATCGCAATAAAGCCGAAATAATTCGCCCTCTTGCTCTTGTGGGTTAAAAAAACCACTTCACTCATCACAGCCCCCTACCCCACTAGCTCTCCTTTAGAGTCCGTCGGAGCGCCACAGTTTAATGAATTGGGCTGTGTTTTATTCCTTCTTTAGGGCGTTCCAAAAGCTAGCAGTTGTCATCTGTTCACTGGTAAAGAAAAACGCTAACTATTTTGACCATATTAATTTCAAAACTTTTGTTGATGGGCGGGCGCGAGTACACCGGCTTGCCGATTACTTTGTGGAGCTTCCTCGCAGTAAGCGCAGAGCATGCAGGTTCCTTCTCTTGTTTTTACAGTAGATTGTCTCCAAATAACCATTGTTCTATTCTTTATTCGTGACAGCTGTCGATTCGCATCGTGACACTTTTATTGTCAGTTGCCAAGCACCAAGCGACTTTGTCTGAGAAGACAGTTTTGATATATTCATTCATTACCCAATTCTCGTCGCTAAGGACCCGACACTACAATACGCTATTCAATCCTGAACTCGACATGTTTATTTACATACGCGCAAACATCCACGTTTTATTTGCACTACAGAAAAATCGGATACCAGTCGGATTGAAAATATGCCGACGTCCCAGCTAACTTCCTCCACGTAAAGCAATCTTGACAAGGGCCCCTATTTTATGCATTTTGGAGGAAGTCCCCTATGGCTCCGAACGGATAGAGCAGGGGTGCACCTGCACATAACAGCCCCGTGCCCATATATCATTTGTGGGCCTTAAACAGCAGTATCGTCCTTCAAAACGGTCCACGTAATTTTTTCAAACTTCATCCGAGCCGGCGCAGAATGACAGTATAAACGGCACGTAATTATTTTCGTAGTAAGTTTCAACATGCTTAGTGTCGAAAACCCTGCTACTTTATCAAGAGTTTCAAACATCAGTTCCAAATTCTCCGCGAACCACCAAGAGAAACCAATATTCAGGGTTGGAGTAATTGGGAGTTTGAGAGTTCGTAGGTGAATTTGCAGTGTACTGAGTAAATTAAATCTAAGAAAAACGACTTTCGGTTCGAGTTATTAGGACATTTGAGAAATCGAGGGATCGAGAAATTGGGGTTCCACTGTATATAACGGATTTTGCAGCTCACTAGAAAGAGAAATGAATGCATGACACAAATAACGGTACAGAAATATATGAAAGCGTAGTTTTCATTATTCAAGCTAGCTTACTATCATTTTGATGTAGACAATAGTAGAAAATTGGAATGTTTTAATAAGATAAAGCAGTTTGCAGAACAAAGCGTGTTTAGTTCACCGTGTCAGGTGTTGTTTTCAATATGTAACCAACTCCTGACGAAGCCTGCGTGTTATGAAACAAATTGTTATAGCCTAACTGACCTTTTCAAATTGGTTTTGTTTTGAAATATGACAAAATAATGAAAATATGAAAATTCTTTCTACACTCGAGAAAATATCATTTACTTTCATAACGCTAGGAAATTATGCGGTAAGATAAAATACCCGTGAAAGTTTTAAATGACACGTGTTTGAGTAAGAGTGCTAATTAAACCGACCACTCAATCCTCTGAATATTAAAGATCCCGCCTACAGCTTAAATGGAAATTACTCTAACAGCTTTATCGGTTGCCATCTAAACAGTTTCGCCGGTAAAACACAATTTCCCTTGTAAGGCCGATTGTAGATTAATTAGTGCGAAACACAATCAAGATCTAATTTTCAGGTCCAGTGAGTAATGATTAAAATCTACAAGAATAAATTGCGTTATATATATTATTCATGTCCAGGAAGTTATTTGTCAATTTAGAAGGCTGTACAGAATACTACCTACATTTTTTGTTGTAACAAATTCTTTTCATTTTCAAAGATTTGGAATTTAAACGAAAAAAATTAATAAAGTGCAATTCAGAAGAAGATGCTGCAGAAATTAACTTTTCAGTTAACGAGAGTCTGATAAGACTGATATACTCGCTAATGGTTTTCCTGCAAAAGTATGTTATCATTTCATAATTTGTTTCGCTTCCTTTTTCCCTAATGATGTGTAGGATTGTTTATGTTCGTTGTACGAGCCTTACTTTCCGGTTCAGCTGCGGAATTATATTTTCGATTACTTTATCCAACCTCTCATGTTGTACATCTGGTTTAACGAGTTGTTAACGTACTACTTCGAGCATAAAGATTAAAATTATATTCCTTAATACCACTCCTCGCTTACAGATGCGGAATTTACACTTACGCAAATTTGCACACATATACATTAGTATTGTTAAATATAAAAAATATTTAAAAAATAATCTGTAAAATATAATAACTATTCAAATTTATATACTATTGAAAAACCGATCCAAATAAAAACTATTTCCAGGTGCATCTCGTATACGGTTTATTTATAAAACAACGCTTTCTTTTCTTAAGTGAGCCTTGAAAACAAAAATTCGCCACACACTTGTAGCGGCACATAACAGCAATATATGCTTAGTACCATACTTAACAGGAAATATGGTTTCGCCGCTATCAATATAAATTGGAATTGGGGTTCTCGATAGAATCGCCTGTATTCACGGTTCTGAGGAGTTACGGGCTTCAAGATAAGAAAAATAGAGTTTGAGTTCCAAAGCTCCATTACATGGAAAGAAAGATAACCGGTATTTTTCCCAGTGTTATATGAAGTAAAATTAACTCTTGGGCTCTAAGCCCTAAATTAGTAAAAAATCGTCGGGGCTCGGCCGCTCCTGACCTATAACGAGTAATTTATCCGAGCCTGGACGTTTTCTCGCCAAAGTACATATTTCACAACTTACCGTTTCCTAGTCTGTTAAAAGGATAACGTTTTCGGGAAATCTTCGTTGAAGTGCCAATTCTTATCACGAAAATCACAAGCACTTAACTTGGAACTGTTGTGACGTCACACTTTTGTCGTTTTTATGTGCGTATTATGTTACTTAGCAACTGTTGACATTTAGGCTGGTTTTCACGAGGTTTCAGACCCAATGTAAATATGGTCGCCGTTATTTTTTTGCCCTCAGAACTGGAACATTTGTCAAGAGAACTGCGTTATTTTCTTTTAAAAACTGCGTCAAAGTTACTCAGTGTATGAAGTTTTTAAGGCTTTACTCCTTTCTAACGGGATGTTACAGGCACATTTATGATACCAAAAACACAAAAAGGAGGCTACATTTACCTGTCTTACAAACACCTACCTGTCTTACCTCATAAAATGAAATCAGTCACTTTAACCATTTAACTAAACCTTGTCAGAGTAGCATATTATGCATGAATTCTCAAGTGTTGCTATCAGCCAATAGCAGCCATGTTTGTATAAGGTCCGTCTACAAGCACAGAGACAAGCCTACGCATAAGCGCATAAGAAGAACGATACGTCTCGCGGTGTCTTTTAATATCGTCATATTTTCAGTCTACAGGTAGTTAAGCGGCAGTTTGGACAAGCCTCCTTTGTGGACGACGAGTGAGAAACCTTGTTGATTAGCAACACAGTACAAAGAAATCTTTCTTATGCTCAACGAAAAGGTCAAAAGAAATCTCACTGATATAGACTGAAAATGCAAGTGTCAGTCACCCACAAACAAAGTGTGCACCACACATTCTGTTAATGTTTTCTCTGTTTTTAGATATATTATGTGCCAGATTTTAATGCTTTTAGCTGTAAATTTCTATTTTCTTATTTTATATGTTCACACACTAACAATATTGCTAAACTTGAATTAAAAATAAAGTTTTTGACGTGACTTGAACAAGGCATGTCCAAACCAAACCAAATCTCGTTCTCAGAGCGTTCCTTCCTAAATGGCTCTAGGAACAAGCACAGCTTTGCAGCGGAAACTCGATCTCTCGAAATCTCTTTTTTTTTTTATCTCCTGATAACTCAAACTATGAGCCATTTACCAAAAGGAACTGAGACTGTGACTTGAAATGATCAACTCTTTTCTGCGGAGCACTTAGGAAGGATTTTTTCATTATTAATCGCTTGCTGAATGTAAAACGAGAAAACAATATGACGCACTTAATGACTTACATGAAAATAAATTTACACAAACAACAGGATCTTTCAAACGCAGGTAAGAAACCGTTTATAGGTATCACCTCCAACTAATAAATGTACAATCAACGACCGTGATCCAGGGTCCAAGCCAAAGAGTTTTATTGGTCTTTTATATGGTATATGTACAAAAATTATTTCCGCCCAATTCGAATGTGAAACCAGTAAACAGTCCCGTGGAAGTATTCTGACAGTCGCATGACTGCCTCGTCCCCAGATGTCGTCCTCCTTGGTCGAAGTCGTGCACGGTTCGCTTGGCGTTGTGGGCCTGACCATAAACCCCCACGCTCCCTGTTTTCCCGCCTTAACGCCTTTACCGTCCGGCCGATCGGCGCCTGGAGACGAGGCAGGTCACATGACAGTAGCAGCCCGCGTACCGCTATCCTACAACAGTCGTATAACAGTCGTACGGCAGTCGTATGATATTCGTAAAGTAGTCGTACCACAGTCGTACGGCAGTCGTATGTAAATCGTACGGCAGTCGTACCCTGCATGAGGAAGTACCGCAGAGGTTGTACCCTCACCGCACCGCCAGAGTGGAACCTGGTTGTTAAAAACTCTTTCGAAATGAATGTCGAACAGGGTGTTTCTACGTATTTTTACTGTACAGATCTATTATAATCTAATTCCAAGTTTCAACGATTAGAGGCCAAATTAAGGATTTTCACCATTCAGCCTCTTACTAAAATATAACTTAAGATACTCAAAAAATTCCCGCATCTGGCAAATACGCCTAAACTCTCGCTTCCCTCAGCGCAATTCCTTTTCTACTGGCTTCTGTGGGGCGCCATCGGCATTACTATATATGTAAGTCAAATATAATATACACATATACCTTGCAGCTTAATTCCTTGTGCTGCATTTTTAACTGGTAGCATTAAGAGTATTCCTTTTTTGTACCTATTCAAATTATTTTTTTGTTTTTCTAAATACTGAACACTATCGGGATTGCTCGACGCATCAATTTGTCTCTTGAAAAGTTACACATGCAGCGGGGACGTATCAGGTTTACTACACATCCCATATCATTTATTTTTTACTTAAACGATTAAATTAATAATATAGCTATTTTTATTTACACACATCGCAAGATGGCCATTGCATGTGCACGATATCTTTCCAATCAGAAACGTGTACAGCATTTAAATCGTATACTATTAGACAGTGAAAAAGAAACTAACCAATCAGAAAAAGCAATCGGTTCTGCAGGATTTGTCTGAGGATAAATGGTTACCGTTTCTTTGAGAGAATCAAAATCTTACGCGCTAAAGGAATATCTACCTCCAGTTGTTACAGATGACCTAAAAACAGGTTTTAATATAACGTCCAATGCAAACTACAGTTGAAACGCTGTGATGGTTCCAAGGAGAGAATAGCAATCTGCACAGGACACGAACTTGACACGAATCCAGTGCAGTAGCTCACATTTCACAGATCCTCGTCATCAATGGCCGGATGAGGCTTCCTGGAAGATGTCTTAGGCAATGAAAATTTATTATTCTTGGCAGACGACTTTGTGTGACTCTTCTGGGAGGTGGATGAGTTGACGGTCTGTAAAAAGACAACACATACACGAAAATTACTCGAACGAGCAAAATTTCAATGTCTGACAAAAAAGCAAGCTAGATAACGTAGCAAAGCCCGAGCAAATAAAAATGACAGTTCAAAGCACATAGCAAATTCGAAAATAAATGCCTAAAAATTGTCACTTTTTAGGGCGACTACAAAAACGATGCCTTCCTTGAAATATCCCGAGAAATTTGAACTCGTAAAGGATAAAAGTTAACCCGGATAACGAAAACTTCATGGTAATATTCACCAGAATAAGTTTTAAGCGAAGGTAATATATATTTTGGCTGGCCCTGGATTTTGAAATTTCAACTCACTTGGTGCATATTCTACTGCCTGGAAACATGTATTTTAAACTTAACAACGCTGAATTTTTTCTGTAAACTGATAATCATTTGTACTTTTTCTAAATTCTTTTTAACAACTGCACCGTTAAACAACTGAGCTTCAAGGAGCAGGAGGGCAGAGGGAGGGGCGTTAATATTACAACAATACTTTGAATATTGAAAGTTATATCATTTCTATACCGTCTCCTGTGACTCCGTGTCCTCATTCGATTCTTCTGCTCTGTTTCCTTCCATTCCACCAGGATATAATGGTAAAACACCGTCCTGTAACAAAGCAACTGAGAATTAGCCCTTGCATTCACAGCAGTAAATAACAACTGCTTTTTAGCTCTCTTTTTAATTGTCTTGGGCGTTGCAATTTCGGATATAATGACGTTGTTCTTACTTAAACGGTACACATCCTCAAGACGTTAAGAGCGAATTTTTCCCGTGACCGAGTGAGAGGTGGTACAAAATTTTAAACAAGCCTACCCTCAATTTTTTCTCAGAGATACCTTATGGTGAGTCGATCAACGTGCTATGATTTTTTCTTTAAGAGCTATCTTTGTTTGGCAGAAAAAAAATAAAAAGTGTCACGCCTGCCGACTGCCATGAAATGGTCGAATTTCATACCACGATTAAGAGCATAAGAATGATGCTGCTCACAAGCGCAAAATAAAGCAGACTTCTCTCGATTTTGTGTATTTGTTAAGGAGGCATTTACAAATGATTTGAGTCTAAGAACAGTATTGCAAAGATCGATTTGAATATTTAGAGCCTGTTTAAAAATTACAAAAATTTGATAGCTTAAAAATCTCATTTTGGAGCATTTTTTCAAAGAACTCTTTTCCTATGCTGTATAACTCAGAATCACTTAAGACTTGGGTTTTAATAAGCGGAAATGATGTTCTTTTTAATGGTATAAAAATCAGCCTTGGGCTTTTAATTGCTACGAAGAACTTCCCCTTTTAATTTGGACGAAATCACAACACCGACTTGTCAACAACCGCAAATAATCGAATAAGGCTCGAATTACGCTTTCCCTTCTCAAAGCCAAAATTCCGACAAAATCTTATTAGTAAACACCCTATTTGATCCAAAACTCAATATTTAGCTTACCTGGCGTAACAATTCGTTGAAGATTGCTTTGTATCCTACTTTTGTTTCAAATACGTTACCAGCACTCGAACGGTGTTTACCAAATCACAGTATTCAGAGAATTTCAAATCAGCAATAATTATAACTTTGCCAGAAGGTCCTTGAAAAAAAACCACCGCATTCCGGTCTTCACAGTTCCAACCACATTTAGTGAAAACGGCCAATTCATAGAAGAAACTTGCTTCACAGTTTAAAAACCGCGTTTTGGCCGTTGTTTTTGCAGAAGATCAACTAGAGCGAAAATGGCGGCTTGACATCTGTCACGCAATGATATGTCACTTGAGGGGAGGTTACCCATTGAATTAAATTTGATGGGCTATGTACTTTGAGAAATACCGTAAACTTTCGGTTATAATCCTTGGATTTATACAACTTCGTAAGTGGTTTTGGTGGGGCTTAATATAAACGTAATGGCACATAAACGGGGTAATAAAAAGTCTAAAAACCCTTTCAAAAAAGTCACGGCATATGTAGATGAAAGTACGTTTTCACGTTAAAAAAAAACACACTAAAGATACTATAGAAAAAAATTTATTAAACCTGAAACGGGGAAGGTCACTGAGTAACTGTTGCCGTTGTTGTTGCATTTTTAACGGAGTACTGCAGCTGTATTTTTGGTTGTTTTGTTTTTTCGAAGTAACTTTTATTTTTTTATTTTTTGGTTTTATTTTGGGGAGGGGTTTTAACGTCAAGGTCTGGCACGGATTAAAGAAAGGGGTCACATATTTTTTGTTTTAACAAAGTGGAAATAGCATTTTTAAATATCAGAGATTCTATTTAAAAATCAGAAAGGAAAAATAAACTAGATTAGGTGCAGCTCTAACAATATAATGAGCGTCGCGCCATAGTTTCCAAAGCAAACAAGAACTGATAATTTATTTTGTTGATTCGTGCTTTTAATAAGTAGAGAATTTTACAGAGTATAGAATGGAGAAAGATTGGTTGGGGGATACTGCCTCCAAGATATGCGAAGTCGAGCTGCGGAAAGAAGTTCTGTTATACTCCCTCTGCGTTCATATCATTTTAGCGCGGCATCAATCTTCAATGTACCTTTGAATATTTCGGACATTACTATCTGCCCAGCTCATCGGTTTTCTCTGGGCAATGGATGGAGAAGAGGTTCGCAACGGTGCCGCGTTCCCGCAGAATTATTGAGGCATGCCAAAAAAGGGAAATCACGCAAGTCTGACCGCGGAATCAACACCCGGGGGGACTGTATGAAACGGACGGGGATGATCGTCAGAAATTTTGAAAAGAACCCCTAAAAGAGAACAATCTGAGTGTGGCTCTAGCTTTTCTTGACCCCTAGACGCCTCCAAAAAACTAAAAATAGAATTGCTATTTGTATATTTCTGCGTGTATAACCCTGAACGAGACCATTTTGGCTGAAAATATTGCTATTTTTTCGCGGAAGACCCTAAGTGAGACCAAATATCAAAAATTTATACCCCCGTCACTTTCATAGGCGAGTCCCCCCCGGAAATCAACAAAGCGCTTTTGAGAACGATCTTTCGACGTACGGGCATATTTGTCCCTGCTGGGTCTGGTAAGTCTGCGATTTTTGTTAATTTTCTATAGAAAGTACAGTCGAACCTCGATTATCCAGATTTCCGATTGTCCGGAATTCCAGTTTTTCATGAATATTATATTTAAGACCAAACTCTTTCAAAATTTAAATGCCACTTTCTTCCTCCACAAACTATGTAATTATAATCGGAATCGTAAATTACCCAATAAGTGAAGCTTCGAAGGATAGAAACTGTGACGCCTCGAGTGCGCTATGTTCATGAATGAGCGTTATCGTCATCGAATTCGAGCTAGAAGGGGTTTATTGTAAGTCAGTTCTCAGTCCGTTTAATATTGTGGTTATATAAAATGCGATATTATTAAGTTTAAAAAGGAGAAACCTAACACAGTGTGATTTGTTCTTTTTCTCTGTTTTAGTCTGATAAATTCTGGTAACGGTGGTGACGGATATATATAAAATCGAGCTTAGCGCCGTCTGATAACAAATGTCGATTATGTAACGTTTTCCTGACGTAATAATATGCTGAAACAGCACCGCATTCGAGTGAATGCTAGCCTGCGCGGCAGGCGTAAAAAGGGGAGGGAAAAAGACGGGGAAGAGGGAACGCCTGCCTTAAGAACCCCCTACGTTTTTTTCCCTCTTTCTCTCCCTCTTCCCAGCTCCCCCTCCCCCCCACCCCCCTTTCCGACGCCTGCTATGCAGGCCTATGTGAATGCAGTCGAACATTATTGCGATCCCGTTAAAAGTGTGCGGGACGTTCCTAGTTATCTCGTACTGATAAGTTGATCAGCCCCCCAAAGTAAAATGAATAAAAGTAAAAACGTTTATGACAGACTCCTCTGTGTATTGGAAGCAGGAAGGGTGAACTCCCATATTATGGTTAAGTTACGGATTTTGGTCACACATATAGGGTGTTCAGGACGTGGCAGGCTGCCTGTCAGTTTAACCAAAAAGGTTCCGTTTTGAGCTGCACTCAAAAAAAAACATACTCTCGTGATTTGTTGGCAGTCTTCAGATCATTGATAAGACATAGAAATGGTATCCGGCTCCGGGGTCAAATTAAAAAGCTTTTACCACGCCCAGATGGGGTTCCGTATAATAGTATAATAATTTTAACAGGAATAAAAAGCCTGTACAAATTACCGTACCGTTGGTGCTAGATGCAGTGCTTTTTTAAGTCTGTACATCTTGATTATTTTGTATTGAATAAATAAAAGGGAAAATGGAGTTCAAAAAGCGGCTTTTTTATGACCGAGTGAGAGGTTGCACATGTGGACGAACAAGAGAGCATGAGAAAACTTTTAAAACGTGAATTCGAGTTATCGGGAGTCGACTGTATCTAAATGGCAGTTGAAAAATGCAGACTTTGAAGGGATCCCCCTGTAA
The DNA here is from genome assembly GCF_052425735.1 of Oculina patagonica. Classification (NCBI taxonomy): domain Eukaryota; kingdom Metazoa; phylum Cnidaria; class Anthozoa; order Scleractinia; family Oculinidae; genus Oculina; species Oculina patagonica. Next base: position 13,542,909 of record NC_135758.1, read on the forward strand.
AGTACCCACCCACCCCCCGGGAGTTCGTGACTCATTGCGTGACAAATACGAGGGTTCACGAGCAATGACATGTAACCGTTCTTTGAATTTCACAACATCTCATTTGAGGCTTAAAACGTCGTTAAGTGAATCTGTTCATCGTGTTATCAAGTCCCTTGCACGAATGGCTGTATGGAACCTGAAATGTGGTTAAAATTGTCAAGAAATACCATGTTTACGAGGGCCTTTGCTAATATCGACTGATTGTATCATAAGCAACATAGCCGCTTGCCCGTGCAATTTGCCGGTAAAAGAATGTCAAGAATGAAGAAAAACAATGTTTTACCACTGCTTTTGCAAGGTAAGAGTAAAATATTAATAAATAAACTCGTGTGTAGCTAAATGATAAGATTGTGTTCGAATTTTGGCTATATTAAGAGAAAGTGTACTGCGTAATTCGATTATTTGCTTTGTTTACATAAGTCACTGTCGAGCGATTTCTTCGAAGTAGGACGGTCTATTTCTTGGATAAAATCAAAAGCCCAGAGCAAATTTTTATATAATTAAAAAGTACATCATTTCTACTTATCTAAGCCAAAGTTTCAGGCGAATCCGAGTTATACCGCATAGCAAAAGTACTTCGTGAAAAACGTCTCCAAAATGAAATCTGTAAACAATGAGAAAATGGCGATTTTTAAACGCCTGCCTGGATTTCACAGTTCAGTTGATTATCCTTATTTTAGACTCATAACATTCGTCAATGCCTCCTGTACAAATATACAAACTTGAGAAAGGTCATCTTCAATTTACGCTTTTGATGAGCTAAGTTCTTGTGACCATGTTCGTCGCTCTTGTTTCGGCCATTTTATGTCGCCGGGCACTCCTTACAGTGTCTGAATATTTTCTCGAAAATTAAAATAGATTTAAACGAAAAAAATACACCACGTTTATCGACTTACCATAAGGTATCTCTGAGCCAAAAATGAAGGTAGATGACTTTGGAAGTTTGTACCGCATATTTTTGTTTTCACGCGGTCTACAAAAAAATTCGCTCTTAACAAGTCGATCGATTATAAAAGGAACTGCGGTCAGTTGTAGCTAAAGGTTCTTTGAAATTAATGAGTAATGGGGCAAAACATGGATAACTTGAGGGTGGGGTGGGGTGTAAAGCTAATTCATGCTAATGTTACCTTTTTATTCCACTCGATCTCGGTCATGACTCTGTCCACACACGCGTTCATGAACACAAACTATAAAGAAAGACTGATTAGAGAGAGTGTCTTATCCAATGCACTCAGGCCAAACTGGCCTGTACTCCTGGAGCTTATCTCGGTTTCTGAAGCATAAAGCGACTAAGGTGCTAATCTCCCACCCTCCCCTCCGCTGGCAGATTGGGATAGTTCATCACAAGTTATCCTCCCAGCATATTTCGTGTTTCCCTAACAATTGGCCAGTACCCATTTATACAACTGGATGGAGAGAAACACTGCAAGAGTGAAGTGTCTTGCCCAGAAACACAACACAGTGACTGTTTCCAGGCTTCAAACCCGGAAGACGCCAAATACCCTAACAAGAAATAGTAGAATAAAACTTAAAGAAAGTAAGGACAATCGATACAGAGAATTACTATTCTGAGTTGGTGCCAAAATCGTCATAAACTGTAACAAAGAACTGCTGTCGCTTAGAATGTAATATCTACCAAAAGAGCCCCCCTCCTCCACTTTGGAAAGACAAATACACACAAGTTATAAAGTATGCACTTACATATTCTGAATATACTTTGACCCATCTAGGTTTCTTGTCTCCTCTGCGGTACTCAAAACAAAACGCCATTGCCTCGCTATCAGCCTCCCACTGGGTGACTTCCTCCCAGTTGAACGTGTGTTCCTGCTCCTGTTAAACAAAGACAGACAATGACTAACTCACGGACTATAAACAAGTAGACCCAGCAGCTAAAGGTGCTGTAAGTTACACTAGGCAATGTTTCAGGCAACTTGTCTCGCAATTTTGTTGCGCCGCACTAGAAATTCGCTGAAGCGTTTGTAAAATGTTGCGAAAAGTAAAACTTGATTCTCTTTGTGTTACGCTTGCTGCAACGAAAATGTTGCAATTGGTTCGTGCATTAACGAACTTAGAAAATCTGATTTATGATGTACAACTGACATTGATTGACTGATTGATTGATTGATTGTTTGATTGATTGATTGATTGATTGATTGAGTGAGTGAGTAAGTAAATGAATGAGTGAGTGAATGATTGATTGATTGATTGATTGATTGATTGATTGATTGACTTCGATTCATTCATTCATTCATCTTAATGGAACACTTTTGAACAATGAAACCAGTTGTTGCGTTTCCAAAACAAATAAGAAACAATAGATCAAACAACATTTTTGACATGAGAGCTAGTTCATTGAACCGCCGCTCTTGCTGCTTAATGATGTCACATATGTGAGAGAGTACACTAACCTCTTTATCGCCCTGAGTAGAACATGCTTGTAATCGGAAATTACTTAAACTGACTGAAGCAATAACATGACCAGTTTTTCTTGCATCACACCCACAATGAGGAAAGACAACAGTTCCGTATCCTTCCAGTGTTCTAGCAACATCAAGGTACTGTAAAGAATAAAGCAGGGTTAACTTTTGTTGTGCGATTTCAATTTTCTTTCATCAGAGCAATTTATGGTTATTTCAGTTTCACTGTGTTCCTCTTCTTCTTTTTCGTTCGTAGATAGATAAACTTTATTAATGTGTCAAGGCCACATAGCCTGGGAAAATCCCATACTAATTTGGGGACACAATTAATAGGTATTAAAAAATATGTAAAAAGGGAATTTAAAAATACTTAGAGCTATATAAAATATTTATGATAATCAGATATTAAAAATTATTTATAAAAAGAATTTAAAATACTTAAAGCTATATAAAGATAATTATGATGAGCAGATATAAAAAAATATGTAAAAAGAGAACTAAAAATACTTAAAACTGTATAAAATAATTATGAGGAGCAGAGGGAACAGCCCTTGCAGCCATCATCTATGAGCAGACTAATATCGTATTTGCGTATCTGTTTCCTAAAAATATTTAAAGTTTCAGCTGATCTTATGTCTGGGGATAATTTTCCCCACAATTTTGGTCCAAGACATTGCAAAGAATGTTTACCATATGTAACCGTATTGAAACTTGGTGTGGAAAAGTCTGACTGTCTTAAAAAGTATGAAGAATTATGATTATTAAAAATATTACAAATATTAAGTAGGACATAGTCTGTGCCTCACTCTGTACATTAGGATGCAAATATCCTGCAAACGCCTGTTCATAAGTGTTGGTAACTCAGCTCTTTTGATACAATTGATACAAATGGACGATGTATGTGTGCCTAGTTTTGTCCAGGCGCCATAATTTAGGCGGAAACAGGCTGTACTTTTAACAAGAATAATTCTCTAGCAGCATGTGGAAACTTTTCTTCTTTGAATGACTTAGGTATGTGTAGCTCTTTTAAGTGTCTTGTACCTCTGGCCCCAGTCGTTCAAAGGGTGGATAGCGCTATCCACTGCATAGTGTAGTATGTTTTGTACCTCTGGCCCCAGTCGTTCAAAGGGTGGATAGCGCTATCCACTGCATAGTGTAGTATGTTTTGTACCTCTGGCCCCAGTCGTTCAAAGGGTGGATAGCGCTATCCACCGCATAGTGTAGTATGTTTTGTTAAGACCTATCCATGTCCTGGATAGCGATTTATCGGGTGGATAGCGTTATCCAGCCTTTGGATAACTGGGCCCGGTAGTCTATCATCTATTTGAGAGACTGATATACACCGAGAGTCATAGGTCCAACTCAGACATATTCTTCCAAATAAAAAATGTTTTCCTCATCATTAAACTTCTTTCGAAACGTCATGCACAACCAAGCAGAAAACACACGAGGTATGCAGTGAGAATACCTGTCCAATTGTATCAAGAACTAATTTTTCATTACATTATACCAATACATTCTGAAGCAGACCTGAGTGTTGGGAAAAAAGAAAATCATAAACTTGGAGACATTTTGATGTATTATCAACTTCTCACAAATGACAATAAGCAAAGTGTGTGGTTAACAGTAAGGAGAATTAAGATATTGAGTTTGGGGTTCACTTACCTCTTTCTTTTTATTTCCTGCTTGGAGATCTTTAAGTTTTTGCAAGTTTTTTCCTGGTAACAGCTTCCGTGTTCTTAAGTCAGTTATGGCCTGTGTTTTAAAATATCAACACAACTGTTTAGCAATGTTGTTTGGGAAACTACAGAGCTGTGTTTACACAGTAGACCAAGGTAAATACGAATAAAAGATAGACCAAGATAGATAGGAAGGAACAAAGCTTTGCCTCTGCAACAAGTGAACACACAGCAGACTGGCAGTAGTGCAGAAGCCTTGGGGCACCATATTGGGTACTTTGGTTTCAGAGTGTGTGTTTACTGATGTATACGAAATATGCACTTAACAAATAAGCCATGGTCTAAACCGGATTTAAAGAAAAATGTGTTGTATCACTCGAATGTTATCCGTATTAAAGTGGTTTTCAATAACCCTTTCCATGGTTAACTTTTGTCGTTTGCATTACAATAAAACTGAAATTGCATGGACGCAAGCCAATTTCTGGCAGTAACTGCAAAATTGCCCCAAATTGCCTCACATCTATGATGTTGGATTATACTGTAATGCAAATAAGAAAAGTTAACAATGAAAAGGACTATTGAGTGTTGTAAAGCCAAACCAAAGTAATCACTCTGGTCAATCACAAAGGACACAGACAATACAGGGAACCAGAACTCGAAACAAATACATGTAGGTGGCATGAAGCACAGAAAAACATGTGAATTTGTGTGAGTGAGTCACTGTGGTTTTGGTTTTACTTCAGAAAATTAGAGATTGAATAAACTCCCACATAACACAAGATCACTGTTAATGTAGAAATACCTGGCTATAAAGGAGGTTTACTGCATTATCATCATTGATCATCTGCGCTTCCTGTCAAACCACACAAAAACTCAATTTAGAACCCCCACTTCTAATGAAGATACATCACAGAAATGTTTCTAGTTCATTGTTTGTAATCTGCCTCAGTTTCTACCAGTTTTTTACAACCATTCTTTTTTGCTTTGCTTTCTTTTGTGCTTCTACACAAATCGTCGTAAATAGAAAGTTATTTGCACAATTTGCACACAGATTTACTAAATGTACCAGTAGCTGGCTGAAAATAAAAATACCAGATAATAGCTGAAGATCAACAATAGAGCATAGCATGTATACATCTAGGTATCTACAAAGCATGGCCGAGGTGTTGAAATCGGAAATACCACAAACAAATCCAGCTAGTGGCAGGGTGTTGGATTTGAACCAGGGGGTTTCAGTGTTTAAATCCAGCATCCTAAACCACTTGCATTGGTTGAGCCAATTGTCTTCTGAGACAATTGTCACCTACATGTTCAAATGTATGCCCTAGCTACCAGGATACACCATTTGGCTGTCCTGGCTACAAATTAAATAAACATAAATCTGCAGAATAACAGCATCAAGTACAAACCCTTGCTAGAGTAAAAATCCATTTTCTTAATGCAAGTGAAGTTGTTGACAGTGCAGAATAAGTTCTAATGTACACATTGTGAGGGAACTCATTATCTTCCAGTTTTCGTTCTGTAATGGAAAACAAAAATATGACTCACTTATGACAAGCCACATACCGCTGTATAGCTTTAGTTAAGAAAACAATGAGAAACAGTACAAGCTCTGGAGTAAATAATAAAGATGGTAAATTTTAAGCTCGGTAATAAATAATAAAGATAAGATGTTCTACATGACACGAGCATGGGACAAAGAAAAATTCTGAGTCCCCGACGGGAATCGAACCCATGGCCTCCCAGAATACCGGTTGGGCGCTCTAACCAACTGAGCTACGAGAGACTCGTTGTGAGCTGGGCCACAAGCTCTGTAAAATGAGCAAAGTGTTATGCACAGTATGGGATTTGTAAAGTTGATGATGTAACCGCAAAATCTTAAGTTCCAAAGCACAGATCAACATCTTACATCTTCTTACAGTGTGGATACAATGTCAAGTAGACAAGTGAGGAGAATACAGAACATTATCAGCCAAGGATGATGCCTTGATGTATCGGCAAATTCTCAAAGCTGAAATAAGTCTGGTTGACACCCATGAAAAGAACAGTCAATTTCCCTGACTTGTGTACACTGATCAAATGAAAAGTAGCCAATGTACACTGTATATAACTTTTAGTATGTTTTACTGTACACCTTAAAAGAACAAAAAAAATTCTGCTGAAAATACAAATTTTCCTCGATGAACTTTCATGTGAAGAAAATTCTTTGGAGATCCAGTATATAATGGTGGAGAAATTCAGTGCAGGAGATTTTAATCAATGTGAGGTTGAGTGAGGTAAAGACCACTCATGTCATAACTCAAATGAAATTTGTCTGCTCTTCATCAGTCTTGGAGGGAAGTAGATTAGCATCAGTTATTGCCATATTGCTGGTGAATTCCATAATCTCAAGATTGTCTCAATTGGTTTTTGATCACTCCAGTTTTTCTTACTCTCAATTTACAAAATTATCATGATATCTTTTCACTGGAATAGAAAAGAGAATGCTGAGCGCCTTTGATATTGACTTTCTGGAAAATATCAGTCCACAGAGCTAACACCAAATTTGGCAGGATAGATTAGTGCAGATATTCACATCTATTGTATGATTACATTACTAATAGTAAATAATAAAGATGGTAAATTTTAAGCTCGGTAATAAATAATAAAGATAAGATGTTCTACATGACACAAGCATGGGACAAAGAAAAATTCTGAGTCCCCGACGGGAATCGAACCCATGGCCTCCCAGATACCGGTTGGGCGCTCTAACCAACTGAGCTACGAGAGACTCGTTGTGAGCTGGGCCATTTTACTAGGTTGATATGTGACACGCGTCCTGCATACTGCTAGGATCAGCAATGTCGAATCCATCAAGTTTTGTAGTAAATAATAAAGATGGTAAATTTTAAGCTCGGTAATAAATAATAAAGATAAGATGTTCTACATGACACGAGCATGGGACAAAGAAAAATTCTGAGTCCCCGACGGAAATTGAACCCATGGCCTCCCAGATACCGGTTGGGCGCTCTAACCAACTGAGCTACGAGAGACTCGTTGTGAGCTGGGCCATTTTACTAGGTTGATATGTGACACGCGTCCTGCATACTGCTAGGATCAGCAATGTCGAATTCATCAAGTTTTGTAGTAAATAATAAAGATGGTAAATTTTAAGCTTGGTAATAAATAATAAAGATAAGATGTTCTACATGACACGAGCATGGGACAAAGAAAAATTCTGAGTCCCCGACGGGAATCAAACCCATGGCCTCCCAGATACCAGTTGGGCGCTCTAACCAACTGAGCTACGAGAGACTCGTTGTGAGCTGGGCCATTTTACTAGGTTGATATGTGACACGCGTCCTGCATACTGCTAGGATACTGCATACTGCCAGCTCACAACGAGTCTCTCGTAGCTCAGTTGGTTAGAGCGCCCAACCGGTATCTGGGAGGCCATGGGTTCGATTCCCGTCAGGGACTCAGAATTTTTCTTTGTCCCATGCTCGTGTCATGTAGAACATCTTATCTTTATTATTTATTACCGAGCTTAAAATTTACCATCTTAGTTTATTATTTACTACAAAACTTGATGTCATGTAGAACATCTTATCTTTATTATTTATTACCGAGCTTAAAATTTACCATCTTTATTATTTACTACAAAACTTGATGAATTCGACATTGCTGATCCTAGCAGTATGCAGGACGCGTGTCACATATCAACCTAGTAAAATGGCCCAGCTCACAACGAGTCTCTCGTAGCTCAGTTGGTTAGAGCGCCCAACCGGTATCTGGGAGGCCATGGGTTCGATTCCCGTCGGGGACTCAGAATTTTTCTTTGTCCCATGCTCGTGTCATGTAGAACATCTTATCTTTATTATTTATTACCGAGCTTAAAATTTACCATCTTTATTATTTACTACAAAACTTGATGAATTCGACATTGCTGATCCTAGCAGTATGCAGGACGCGTGTCACATATCAACCTAGTAAAATGGCCCAGCTCACAACGAGTCTCTCGTAGCTCAGTTGGTTAGAGCGCCCAACCGGTATCTGGGAGGCCATGGGTTCGATTCCCGTCGGGGACTCAGAATTTTTCTTTGTCCCATGCTCGTGTCATGTAGAACATCTTATCTTTACATTACTTATAGTTGTTAGTTTTAACTACATTTGACTTACCAAAACCATTATCCATAATCTCAAAAAGGGCAAAATTTGGAACACTTCCTTTGTCCAGGTTGAGCTTTTCTGCTAAAGCCTTGAAGTGATATACACACCAAATGAGATCAACAAGAATTGTGCCAGAAATACGAAAATAAAAAGAAGCCATAATGGAACACAGTCAGTGATGGAGACATGTGAATGCAGGCAGGTAATTTGACATGCAAACAAAGCAACAATATTTTCATAACCCAAAACAAAAAGTATGAAAGAGACACACATGTATGCATGCAAAGCTAATTAGGTCTGGCATTAAACACCTGACTCTCCAATATATATCACGACTGCAAAACAGGGTGACCTTTTATGGCTTTTGAAGCACACCCTTATCCTGTTATTCAACTGTTTATAACCATTTTGAGGTTTCATTTAACTTTAAAACTAGGTTCTATGTTTCATTGGAACAGAATCACCAACCCTCCAAGTTAAGACCATTTTAGTGGCCATGGTGACTAAAATTTTGGAGTTTGCGACTACACCGGAACTGAAGTCGCCAGCCTGGCGACTAAAATTGAGAAGAAGGATTGAAAGCGAGAGCTTAATTTAGCGAGTTAAATTTTTTACTGGCAACCAGACTTGACCAGTTGGTGGCCAAATGGCCACTAAAGAAAAATATAAACTTGGAGAGTTGATCACATGACTTCGTGCAACCAAGCCCCTTTCAAAGCTTGCTACCTTATATACCCGCCAGTAAATTCAATTAATTTTATTGCACATTCAAACAACTTGTGTGTCAATTTCTGCTATGTTTACCTGATACACGTTTTCTGTTTTGTTACATTTCAAAACAGTCACGGTTGTGATGGAATTATCTGGTAAAAATATTCTTAACTCGACTTTCATTGAACCATCATCTTCATCTTCTTTCTCTGGCTAAAAACGAAAGTTGGAAGGTAAAAAAAATTGTCAGTTGGGAATGAACAAATTCAAAGTTGTTTAGGTCAAACAAATGAAGTACCGTGACATGGTTTTCTGAGGATTTCAGGAACTCTTCCATGACTTCTGACTCTCCTATTACTCTGATTGAATTTACTGCAATAAATTATATTATAGACATGTTAGTTTGCAACCTACATTGGTCATCAATGGCTTTTTCCATTAGGCTTAGCTTGCAAGAAAGAAAAATCATCATTTTCTCATTAACCAGTAAGGTGACCTATCGGTTTTTTTCTCGTATTTTGAGTGTAGTGATCAAATTCTTTTTATAAAATGAATACAGATCAATTTCCATGTTTGAAAACAAATTATCAACTTGAAGTTGGAAGTACTTTAAAGGAATCATTAAGGAATTATGCAGTATATGCAAGGTCTTCCTGCTCCTAAACAAATATGGTGACCCCCTTTTTAATTTCAAAATTCAAGTTCCCTTAAGGAAATCAACCAGTAGGCAAACATTGGCTGAATATCTATGTTCAGTTCTATTTCAGGGGAATGACCTTAAATTTTAAACCTGCTTAGGCCATCCCAATAAAATGTTTCGTTTCCCATCGCCCGACCGACCCACTTTTTTTCGAAAAGTAAAAAAAAAAAATCAAGATACACTAGTCAAGGAAGCAAGTACTTTAATTTACAAGCACACGATCTGGTTTTATTAACAACAATTTGTATGATGTGATGTTTTTGTCTTTGATAAACATCGATACTACGCTAATTAAAGACTGTTTAGACATTTGATAAGGAATAACGAACAAAAAGACCACGTTTTTGAATTGACTTTGTAATCAGAAGTCTTTTCATTCTTTTTCTTTGACTTTTTTGCCCGACCGACCGACCCAACATCACAAGAGACGGGGCGTTGGGAAACGAAACATTTTATTGGGATGGCCTTATTTTACAACAAACTGTGAAATAAAGTACAGGCAAAGTGTTTGTGAGAGATACACGCTGCATGATTACCAAAGCATAACAAAATCAAATCTGACATGCCTTGTTCGAGGTAAGACTCTAGACCTTTTCTCCTAGCCTCTAGTTGTTGATCAGACAAATGGAAAGGCCATTTTCCAGGAAACTTTGGGAACTGGAAGTCTCTAAACTCCTTTTTAAGCTGAAACCAAAGATGATAAATCTCAACATTTTTTTACATGTCAAATAAGAAAATTTAATGCAATGCGATGTAGTGTTCAGTACATGTATGTAAGGATGTAAAAAAAACACAGGAATGTGAACTCAAGATTCTTTTGGATCCTTAAAATAGAGATCCTGCCCAGGAACCTATTGGATCCTGTAGGATCTTATATTAATGGAACCCTCAGAACCCCCCCCCCTATTCTAGGTCTGGATGACCCCCCCCCCCTCTTTTCTGAAGGTCTGGATCTACCACTGCCCTACAAGATCTAATAGGATATTGAACAGGATCTTACAGGCTCTATACTTAGGAACATATCAGGATCCCATGTAGAATTTTTACCAGAGGACTCACCTGGTTATGCAGATTGGAAAATTCTCTGTATCTCCTGGAACAAATATGCTTGTCTCCAAAATATATATTATACACCTACAAAGGAATGTTTCCCCAATATATCAAATGTATTTATTTTAATGGTTTACGATATAATTGAAGCTATGGGTACACTATGAGATAAAATGACCACATAGATAATGCAGGGTCAGTTTGCTGCAGTAGACAGTTCATCGGTTCTACATGTAGATGATCCTGCAGTCAAAAACTCAGGAGACACAAAAATCCCAATTCAAACTCCATATTCCAACTGGTCAGACTTTTGTGACAATGATATTTGAAGTGTATGTTAACAAATAAACTTGCCAGTCTGAATATTACACTCTTTCCTCCTGAAAAGAAATCTATTGTTTAACCTGTTTGACAGAGAAAAGAGACTCACTCGAACACATCACAGAGGTACAGCATTCATGTGCTGATAGTTACCAGACTGTTTCTACTGAGGACAACTTTCAGATGTGAATCTTACACATGAAGACAAAGGCAAAATTTTATAATAACAACAATGCACATTTCTTACCACATATTGTTCGCTGCCAGTACCGACTTGTCTTGTCTCAGGTATGGATATTGGGACAGCTCGCTTGTCAGAGTAATCATAATACTCCCCTCCTGATGAACTCTCACTGTCTAGTTTTTCGGCCTCTTGTTGACTGACGGATATGACAACTAATGTTAATTTCTCTCCACCTTTCTTTATCAGGCTCACTACGTGTTTATGAGTGGCACCTTCCACGTTTTCACCATTCCTGGAAAGAAAAAACAGAATTTTGCTTTAAATAAAAGCTTTGGAATAAGACCTATGAGATACATGTATAATAAATGAAAACAAAAATAAAATGGGGACAACTCTATACAGTATACCACTAAAAAAATGCAAATGTAATTCATCTTCCCATGAAAGATATATAGACATGTACTTTATTCATATAACTTTGCAACCGGAAAGTTGAATTATGCCATATTTACAAAAATAGGTCAATAAAAGCGACAAATACTCAAAATATCAAATTCGCAAAATGCAAAAATTCTAAAAAGGGTACAATACCCATTAAAATTCAAACTTGAGTGTATTAGATACAATTAAATACAGTAACACAGAAGAGCTCCAGGGAACTCACCAGGATGTGTACATGCAATGAAAATTGAATTGGAATTTGGTTTTGTGGAGGAAGGAAAACTGGAGAACCCACAGAAAAACCCTCGGAGCAAGGATGAGAAGCAACAACAAACTCAACCCACATACGATGCTGGGCCCGGGAATCGATCCCGGGCCACAATGATAGGAGGCGAGCACTCTCACCACTGGGCCACCCCTGACTCGTCCCCAGTCATCTCTTATGCGTGTTCAGTAGTTGACTCAAGACGGCTCAAAAGACGACTGGGGACAAGTCAGGGGCCACCCCTGCTTCCCTTATTGCATAATTAATTTTTTTTTCAGTAGAGTTTGTTTGTTTCTGGAATTTTGTCATAGTTTTGATTATTAGTAACAGGACTTTGTGTTGTCCAATTCTGTCTGTAATAGACCCTTCCATAGTTTCTGCCGCCATCTTGGTTGAGGGGCAAACACAGGAAACTTTACAGTAAATGTATTGGAAAAATGAAGAATCTAATGTCGAATAATTAACGAAAATTCTAATTCCGAAATATTTTTGAATTACAAACTCAAGATACCAGGTTAACGAGTTTATTGATCAAATTTGGGGAATGTAGTCTTGCAAGGAAAGCCGCAAATGTTTTTTTTCATTTTTACATACATTTGTCTGAAATCTGAGGCGCCATTTGCATCGAAAAATGTAAGCATATGTATGAAAAACAATGCGATTTCTCACCTCCCAGCATAGCTGTGTCCTTCAAATTTCATCAATAAAAGCATTTGCTAGGTATCTTTACCTTGTAATTCATAGGAATTGCAGAATGTTCATTTTCTTTATGTTATTGGGCATCAAACTCCTTGCTTTTCCCATACATTTACTGTAAATTTTGCCGTGTTTGCCCCCCAACCAAGATGGCGGCAGAAACCATAGAATGGTCTATCATACTCGTAATTAAACAAAATGGACTCCCGCCTCGTGGTCGTCTGATTTTGTTTATCACTTGTATGATCACAGACCGAATTGGACTCCACTCAGTCCTATAACCATAATTGACCATGTACTAAACATGCAGCATTTTCATGCATGGTTAGAATTATCTTGGTAATGTTATAATATTATAATCAATCCTGGTATTTGTAATTGGAGCCATCATATTCTGCATGAAGGTGTGAATTCACTTTTGAGTGGTTTATCACTCTACTTTGATATCGATTTATTTATACAATTAGTTCCAGTTGACCTCGATTACGACTAACAATTCGGTTTATTCCGCACTGGATCAAACTTGTAATTGTCGCAATTATAAACTTGCAAATGCAAGATACAAAGGAAAATATTTAAAATAAAGGAAAACTGGATCTAGAAAAGGAAGCCACAACATACACAAGCTGGATTTTTGTCATCAGTATTGTAAGAGATAAATTTAAACCACAACTGGTAACATCTGGTAACATTTGCAGCAGACGGGTATTAAATGACAATCAATTCTTATAAATACGGTAAGCTTAAGCAATAAAGTTTACATTAACACCGTGCAGTATCGAGCAAATTGCAGCATCGCTGATTCAAATGACCTTTGTTACCTCAAAACAGAAACTCCTACGACAAAATTATAAACAAAGAACGCTTCCTTACACTTCAAGGATTCGGTCACCGATCCGAACGCCTCCTCTATGAGCTGGACCGCTCTCCAACACAGCGCTCACATGCTGTAACGGTGCATACAATTCTCCGTTTATAGACCTCAGTTGTCCCCCTTCGGATACCTGCCCGCGTACGTTAAATCCAAATCCATTTTCACCCCGGTGTAACTCAATTAGCCGGGGTCCATAAGGATCCGCTCGTCGAGGCTCGGCTTCTTCTTCGTCCGCCATGTTTGATTTGGTGATCACGTGACAGTAATAGAAAGGAAACCAACATCAACAACTTCCGGCATGAAAGTTTGCTTCCGCCTAAGTCCAAACGATCATCTTGTGTGGTATCATGTTAGGAGAAAAATTGTCAGGAGACAGGAGCCATGATCGAATACAGCATCCTGGTGGTATGTTTTAGTTATCTATTGCAACAGTGTGTACTAGATTATTTGGTGGATTCTTTTCAAAGGCGTATACACGCTGTAGTGCGCTGTGCTAAGATGGGATCTCTGAAACACATCCCTGCTGGCGATGGGTGCGAGAAGTCGCTCCGTCAGTATGCCTGGCAGCATAGCCAAATGCAGCCTGTTCCAGGCTCTCGGTAGTTGGGGAGAGCGAAAACCGCGGGCGAGCGAGGAAAAAACGAGGGGGAGGCTAAGCAACCTCTGCTGTCGGGAACCAGTGTCAAAGCAAGGTGCCTGAGTCACCGAGACAAGGGATTTTGTTCTTAAGGATAGTTGAAAGGGCTAAGGCAGAAGTATGCCAGGAAGCCTATAGACCTGTGGTGTTCAAGTCGTTATGTCTGGGAGATGTTAGCAGAGCTACACAGCCCCTGGTTTTTCCACCAAAGATTGCTAGACCCCTCTTTGCTCCTCCAGCTCCGGCCCTGTAGGAGACTTGTTGACTATTCGAAATATCGGCCAAATCCAATTAAATTGTCCAATACAAAGTGTCGTCGTACTAGCCGTGCATTTTAAATAACTGTTGCCGTGGGCCGAAAGTCTCAAAACCCGGGTCTCAAAACCGTTTTGTTGGTTAAGCTAACCGTGCCATTTTAGAATTGCCAATTTTATTACCGTTTATCAGAGACTAATGAACAATGAGTTCAACAAACTGTTTAGCACGCGACTGAGAACTCCTCGTTACTTCTAGCAAACCAAACTTAAGGTGGCTCGATCGGATTTTTGAGTGACGATACCTTTCAACTTTGAGCAACTTGTACGCCACCGTAAACAATCTGACTGAAAATCAATCAATATAGCTGTACTAAAGAAAGATGAAAGTTTCGAATGAGACAAGTTTCGTCGAAATCGGAGTAACCATAGCAACAAAATAACGTCATCACCCATTTTACACGAGACCGATTTTCTTGTAATAGAGGGATAATTTTGAAAAAAGGCTTCTAGATCTTGGACTTGACATAGTTTTCTCAAGGTCTGCGAAATTTGAAGAATTTCTATGAGAGCGTTTTCGAGAAAATTTTGGATGAAGTTTTCAGGTGCTAAAATACAACAAAAACAAAGCAGTCTTAAAACATTATTGAGAAAACGTTCACAAGGCCCGATCAAGTAACATTTTGGCCTTAAGTGAATCTTGTACTATCCAATTACCTTGGGAGAAAATCTCAGAGAAATCGTTTCATTTGATTTCTTGAAACATCGGCTTGAATATGAACTGGTATGAAGTGTTATTTCGCTCTTTTATCGAAAAAGGGCCTTCGCTTACTAAAATGATCGCAAAATAAAAAGCGCTCGATAGAAATGTTTTAAACTTGGCAGTCAAAAAGAAGAATAAGTTTGTAATGAAATGTCTGATTTTCAAAATAATTGACGAGAAGCTGTGGCAAGGAACGAGATATCTCAAGGACCGTGTGATCCGTCGGTATTCATTGCTTTCGGGCCTAGTGGCCCATCAGCCTGGAGCTTATCTCGGTTTCCGCAGCATTAAGCGACTAGAAGTATTAACATTTCTACTCCTCCCTGGATGGGATGCTAGTCCACCGCATGGTTACCCCCAGCAGTAAATTTGCCGGTACCCATTTATACACATGGATGGAGAGAGACACTTCAAGAATTAAGTATCTTGCCCAATAACACAACACAGTGACCCTAGTCATGGCTCAAAACCGGACTGCTCGATCCTGAGTCCAGAGCGGCTAACCCTAAAGCCACTGCGCCTTCCTGCAGCATCTGTTGGGGTCGCAAATGTTCCTATAAAAAGAACGTGTCTCGTAGAATTTTAGTCAAATTTCACGTGGAAAGCAATGTCGCACCAGTCACAGCTCTCCGATCCCCACTTGCACACAAGGCTGAATGCAGCACCGTGAACTGCGTGGGTATATAGCACGCACTGCATTTCAAGGTACGGATTTCTATATGACAGCAAAAATAAGATATAAAATGTTTTAGTACTACCGTGCATCGACGTGCAAGTGCGACTTAGATCAAATTGCGAGTATACTCCCCCCTCCCAAAAAGGTCGTTCACACCCTAACAAAAGTCCAACGGCTCAGAACATTGCCCAAGATAAGTTTCTTTTATCTCTGCCAAAGAAAAAACATTAAGAGAGTTCCAGACAGCTTTTCTGTGTATTCTTTTTATGTCCACCTTTCGGTCTCCCACGATCCCGTCTCTTTGTCAAAAAAATGCTTAAAAAAATGAGAAAATGAAAAAATGGGAACCTTAGGTTACGCTTTTTGTCAACCGCGAAGGAAGTCCTTGCCAAAATCTTTCACCCCAAAACAGTCTCCACAAATTTCTTACGCTATAAAAGTCCTCAAACCCCAACAATGCCTTCGCTTCTCCCCGTCATCACTATAAATATCAATCCGAAGTGTTCTTTTGTTGGGTAGTCTATTTTGGGTGCAACGTTTTTCCCTTTTGTAAAAAAAAATACCTCTGTTACATTCAATCGAAACTCGATATTTCTTTTATTTTAAACTCATATATCCAAGGGCAAGCAGGCTAAGGGCTGTAACTGAGAAACAAAACTGTTTCAGTTATTAGGTGTTTTTTTTTGGGGTTTTTTTTTTTTTTTTTTGTTTTTTTTTTTTTTTTTTTTTTTTTTTTTTTACCTTAATTCACCGGCGTGTGACTTCATGCACAAAATGAGTCTATCGTTTAGGCCGCACTGCGCGATGGGATTAATTTCCGACGACAATCCGAGTGAGCCACGAAGTGCCCCGAAATGTGTAATCTAATGAGAGGCATCATTGAAAGGCTCTTCTTGAATGGTTCGCCAAACGGCACGAAATGAGATGCAAACGGAACTCGTTACTAAGAAAAATGCGTACTAAATTCATTGCTTTTTTATACGTTGTCGGCCATATCCTCAGAATTATTCCCGCCGTGTAAAAATTTAGCAGATACTTATGAACATAAACAAGCGTTTGGTAGTATATTCGCACTAATTTTTCGTGCTAACAATTTGCATTTTCCGCAATAAGAAACGTCGCAGCGCTCTTCTTTTCTGTTCGCTGATTGGTCGATACACAGACCCCCTGTGACCAAATGGAACGCTCAATTCTGACAACACACGCTCCGTCTTACTCTTCCAATATGGCGAACCCAAGAAAATTTGCCGAGAAAATAGCGCTGCATAATCAGAAACAGGAGGAAGAAACGCGTGCTTTCGAACAAATAATGAAAGAGGTGTCCATGCTGGAGGTATATTTTATTTTCTTGACTAGGAAATATTTTTTTTGCTCTGGTTTGCGAGTCGCTGTTGACATGTCAGTCCACAGCTGAATGTAGATTTCTCCTCTGTTTGCAAGACTACCAGAAAGCCCCAACATCAGCAATTACAGTCACATTACCGAGGTGGATCGCTGCCGAATGTCAACTTCAGCCTAGCACACGCACAGAACCGCCTAGATTTACAGGTCATTTATTGTTTTGCACTTTCTGATTGTGTTTTTCTGGTGTGGGATTATCTGTACATTTCTTTGCATTTGTTTTGAAGGTTCGAGTCTAATAGAGTGATACTGCTTTCGATCTACAGAATGCTTTAAATAATCTGGATGATCTCAAAATGGTGCACAGTGTTGGTGATCGTATGCCTATGAGAGACAGACGGTTTCCTGGGAGCAGAACGGTTCCATTTAACACGAACAATCGTTTTCGGGGAATATCCTTCTGACAAGAGTTTACCATAAGCTTAGTAAAAGGACTTTGGGTACAGCAGATGTCACGATATGATTTATAAATATTGCAAATTATAACTTTGCCAGTACTTACCTATTTTAGTTGTAGCTTGTTTGATTATCTTTGAACCCTGATTTGTTTGAAATTAAATAAGTGTTTCGTGTAACTATTAAATAAATGTCTAGTTCTTGGCGATGCAGAAAGGGAAACGTTGTATAGTGTTCGATGTCATGAAGAGGGCTATTTAAAGAACACGACACAATTTATAAATTGATTTCTTAGAGTTTTATCCAGCCTTAATCTTGATCACATAGACACATCACCTTACCATGTTTCTGGCTGCCATTTATCACCACCACAACACATGGATCAAGGATGGCGTGAACGAAGGTATTAATTTTTTTTTCTTGCGTATGATGATAGCTAAAGATAGTGCGAGCAGTCTCGTGTTTTAATTCAATTACTTACGATTTCGCGTTCTGTACTCGTCTTTTGGAAACAGTGATATTATATTTACCCTGTTCGTTGCGACAGATGTATTTTCATTTAGAACATAACGATTCATTCGGTTCAAACTTTGTTTGTGTAGCGAAAGGCTCGTTGGTTGAAAGGTAAAGGTGACCCTTGGTTAATTTCCCGCGCAAATTTATCTTCGGCAAAAACATGAAAATTTATAAGCAGTTTTCCTTTGCAATGACAAGTGTTTTCATGTCTTTATTACAGTAAACACCATTGCGATTTTCGATCCTCGATAAGATCTCATCGATCTGGGTTTTGATGTTCACCTGTTGGTTTTGTTTGTGTTACTGAAAGTGTGTACAACCTTATCACAATCGAGAACTACTGTCACTTTCGCAATGATCACAGGTTCCATGAAATTACAAAATCGTGTTGACTCTAGCAGCTCATATACTAGTTTTCCGACTTGTGGATAATGTTAATTAAGTGATTGTTAGGGAACTACCGTATATGTTCAAATAGAAATTAATTTTATTGTTTGCATGTAGGGGGAACACATTCTAACTAATACATTTAACGTAAGAATAACGAACAAAAAGTTGACTCTGTCCATGATAAAGTTTTCCCTTGATGTGGAGGAACAGAGTATTCAAATTTTTTGAGGTTACGGCAGTACTTGTGAAGTACGTTATGACTGACTGCAATATGGGATCTTAACACCTGGCCTGGCTTAGTGATCAAACATTTTTATCCAATGTTGTTATCAGAACGTTTTGGATGAATATGTTTGAATCAGGGACAGCTGAACGATCAGAAATTTTCATCCAAGACAAAATTGCAAAAAAAATAATTCATCGTTTAAGCCTAGTTCAGATTAGTGATATAACAACAAAATGGCAAGGTCACACAAATGCAAAAAATCAATTTATTTCGACCTTCCATGTCACCAGTGTGAACAACACAATTTGTTATACCCCCAACTGAAATGAAGTTTTCTATTGGACAGCAACATATTACATGATGCATGTAAAAACTGTATAACATCCTAGGGCGAACAAAACTCACTAACTCCCTAGGGCGACAGCAGCTTGAACCTTGGACTTCAGGATATTCTGTTCGAAAGCCACTGTGTGAACGTAAAGCACTTTAAGGTTGTGGACAAAACCTTAGCTTTCATTCATTGTTTTGTTCATACTTGGAAACCAACAGTTAAAATGCAAAAAATAGATGTACACTTAAAAGTTAACTAGACTTGAAGAAGCATTTTTCTCAGGTCAAATTATAAAACTCAATGCATCGCACAGTATTAACAATTTCAGTGAATAATTAAAATTCTGTTGTCTTGAGCCGGAGGAAGATTAAGTGGCAAATAATAAAGACAACATCGGGTTTATTTTCAGTTGGGGGTATAACGAAACACTAGATGACTGTCTCCATGAGCAAATTCTGTCTCCCCTTGACCCTCAGTGTTCCTCTCAGAGAACACTGGAGGGTCTTTGGGAAAAACTCACTGTTTCCCTTGATGCCAGTCATTAAGTGCTTAGTAACAACATAGCAGGAACAGATTGATGTAAGCATAATCACATATTTTTGTGCGCGTGTTGTTGTCCTATTACTGTGTGAACCAGGCTTTAGATGGAAGTTGACTACAAGAACAAGTAAAGTTTGACTTTTCAAAAATATCTTTAAGTTCCAAAAGCAGCAATACAATTAAACAGTTGTTAGCAGGAACCCTCCCAAAATAACAATTTTCGGAAAATAGCAGCCTTAAATGCAAAATTGCTGTCTTGATCTTTGTTTCTCGTGACCTTCTCCTAAAGGCAGTATGTCACTAATGAATGTAAATTTTTTTCAACGAGTTTTGTCTGTTCTATTGCTATATAGAACAAATATTAATTCCTTCCACAAATCTTTATTAAACACATATTTATTTGGTACACGGTATTGGCCCACACATGGTATGTGTTCTAGTTACCAAAAAGTAGCACCCCCCCCCCACCCACCCACCCCACACACACACACACACACACACACACACACACACACACACACACACACACACACACACACACACACACACACACAAAGGAGCCACCCTCCACAAGTATTAAAAGGAAATGGCAGCTTCACAGCTAAATCTGAAAGTAATAAGTGTCAATACTTTTGAATTTTATTGCAGCATGTACTCAACATCATTGCATGTCGCATTATTACATACCCCTCCTAGGAACCTTTTTTTTCTAGAGTCAATTTTGACATATGTGCTATATAATTTTGTACCACCATCATCATCATCATCATCATTATCTTTGTCTTCGTTGTCATCCTTAACCCAACCAACCAAAAACATTTAATCTTGCTAAAAACAGTACTACCAGTGGTTATCAATCACTTCAACTAAACATGGTGGCTTAGCAAGCCCATAGGTGTTACCATCGACATAGGAACCTAAACTACAAAGAGACAACAAAGCATTCTTACTAAAAATTGTGTTTACGGTTTTTGTTGTGCATTGCGATCTGTTGTTGTCATCTTGGTTGCCATGGTTACAATATACACCGAGGAGCCACAGACTGAGCACCATGTAGTGGTTTGACCTTACAACCTTGACCTTATTTTAACTTTTTTCTCAATGTAGAATTGCATCTGATTCTGAACTTCATGCAAGTGTGATGCGTGCAGATGTGAAACCAAAAGGTAAGACACATACAATCTTTCTGGTTAACAATGCCTCACTGATAAATATGAACAAGGAAACTTACAAGATGAACGTGATGACCGATAAATGTTGACAGTATCGTTTTAGGCTAATAAAAAAACTGCCCCTGGCTATTATACATACCAGTAATATGTATAATAGCCAGCATTTCCTTGAATAAATAATATATTATATTATTTATTCAAGGAAATGCTGTAGTTTCGCATCATGTGTACTGTCATCAATGTAAAAAAGCACTTAACCACCCATTGCATATGGTCAGTCACCTCTGTCTGGGACAATTAGATTTTCCTGACTTGTAGGTATGGAGAGGAAAATTAGGGAAGAAATAAGATTGCAAACGAAGTAATTCTTTGTGTTTGTTTTTTGATCAGGTTTTTTCGGGTTTGAGCATTGTTAAATTTATGTTTGTCACAAATTTTAGAATAGTCCGTTTAAGGTAGTCCATTGGTAGTCCATTTAATTAGTCCATGGACTGGAGGTCAGGGAATTGTACATATCCTTATTTAGTATAAATCTACTAGCGTTCTATCACGAATGCTGTTCTCTGATTGGCTACGCTACTCACCTTCTATTCTGTTGTAGAAGGTGAGTAGCGAAACAGCGTGCGGTTGTCAACAGAATGGTCGCCGCTTTTTCGCTTTTAAATTGACCGTAAAGAAGGACTTGGATTATTTACTATTCCGGGCGATGTTGGAGAAGATAAAGACTGTACCGAAATATGTAATGAAGATTTTACACGGTAAGAAAAGCAATTAATATTCATTTACGCTCTTAAAAGCGGGCGAATCGTTCAACTTTTCATAAATTTCTTATCGTTCAAGTTTCCTACATATAAAACAACTTGACTTCCAAAGGGCCTTTGTAAGTCAGTCTATCTTTAAATTGTCATTTCACAATGAAAATCCGGCTTTTAGTTCAATTTCGAGCAAACGACGGTTTAAATAAATCGTGAATGAAATGCAAAGGCGCACACAGAAGCTAAACAGTGCAATGTGGTTTCTTCCTAGCGAACAACTCGCTTAACTTTTTTTTGATCTTTTACGTTTTCGAATTTTAAAAAAAACTTGACTTCCAATTAAGGGCCCTTGTACGCCAGTACATTTTTCAATCGTCATTTTACAATAAAAAACTTGGCTTTTCCTTCAGTTTCGGGCATATAACGGTTTCAATAAATCGTGAATGAAATGCAAACGCGCACACAGAAGCCAATGCAATGTGGTGAAGTTGTCAATTATCCGCGTGTTGTGTGACTTATTAACATCATTATTTAATAAAAACGAGAACCTGTCTTGTTGTTAAGTTTTGAACGTCTAGTAGATTTATACTAAAACAATTAGATTATTCGCTCTCGATTTCTATGTGTGATAGTTGATTCGGGCTTCGCCCTCATCAACTATCACACGATAGAAATCTCGAGCTCATAATCTAATTGTTAAATATTACACTGCTGTTTTTTTTCTCTTTTTTTTTCTTGTAGAAAAAACATTGCCATCGTATGAAGTGAGGAAGGTGAGGCAAATGATTGTATGTAAAAATAATGTGATAGCATGTTCATGGAATTGCTGACAATGTTATAGTAATGGTTGTCATGGTTATAAGTAACAATATCAGTTTATAGCTAAAAGTTAAGAAAAATGCTAGCTTCATATACTGTAGCCTAATCTTATAAAGAACAAAAATCCAAAATCTTGTTTCCTACTCCTTCGGAGAGTTTTTATCTGTGAAAAATACAGTATTTACCATTGAAAGGTGTTGAACAGCTATCAATTCTACTGGATCCAATAGCTTATTCAGATAACAAAAGCAATGGTCAAAACAATTTACATTTTAGTTTAAGTAATTAACTTTTTGCCATTATACACAGTTGAAATACAGCTAAGTTTGTGTTTGGAATTGCAATGTTTCTACATTACAAAAATCAGTTCATGAAGTATTATGTTTTGTCCCGTCTAATTTGTGAGGAAAACTAAATATGTGTGTTAAAAGAAACAATTCTTAAATTTATTGCCTTCATTACCAATTTCAATTCTCCATGAGCGAAACAAATGTAACTCTAGCCATAACAAATAATAAATAAGATCTACCAAAGAAACTTAATTTAGCCACTCCAGGAAATCAATACTGGTTGGAGATTTTAGGAAGTTATTGCCAAAAAGGCTTTGCAGGGGCACAATCTATTTGCTAAACTTTCAATTAAAGTTTAGCAGTGAATAATTATGATCATATGGATGATAAGAATAAACACAAATAAGAATAACAGCCCTGTACTACATTATGTATGCAACTCTTCTGTTAAAAGAAAACCAAAGCGTAATAATAGTGTAGCTTTGGGAGCAGCATGTATGTATGATCGATGTATGATGTTAAAACATAGCCACACTTTATAGACAACATGTAAACATGGTCTTTTTAAACTCCAGTTCATTGTTCAGTTAATTATTTAGCTCCATCTTGCTTCATTCTATAAGCTTTTACTAAGGCATGTTCCAGGATCAATTTAGTTTATGATAAAAAATACTAGTATTAATTAAATTTTCCATTGTTATTTAAGTAACTACCTTGGCATGTGGTGCTATTTGTTGCCATTTGGTACAACGTTGTAAGGGACATGGACCCAGTACATCAGTGGGGAAAGCTAATGCCAAAATTTCCATGTCTGCATCAAATTTTGCAGAAAAATTGAGATCTATAGACAATTGACTGATGTCGAGTAAGCCTGCCTGGTTGGTTCTTTTTGTACTGTGAGTTGCTGCATAAAAACCTTTCCACTCACTGTTTTGTTTCTTGCATAGGTTCCGCGTAGTCCATCAAGACCAAAGTCATGTGAAGTACCTGGAATGTAAGACTTGAACCAATTTTTTTTTCTCAGTTTAGATAACATATATACCATACTATATATATGCCAGGAATTGACATGACTTCTAAGTTAATGCACCTCTATTAAGACTACTGTCAGGGATGCAGTTATCTAACCACCAATGGTAAGTGGGCTGGACTCTGAACTGAGTCATCTTGGGCATGACACTTGACTCTTAGAGTGTGTCTCTCTGTCCTGGTAAACACATGGGTATATACCTGCCAACTCTCACACCTCATGTCTCACATGACATGTGTGTTATGTTTAATTAAATGTACTGTAAGTTTCACTTTGTATTGTTGATTGACAGGATGTACCCGTCAGCAGAACATCTGTCACAGACAGGACCAAACTTGCCAATAGCTGCTGCCAATACTGGTGGTTCTCTTCCAGATCTCACAAACCTGCATATTCCATCTCCACTACAAACACCCATCGACACCGATGAACAAGTCAATCAAGTGTTGTCAGCTAACCAGCCATTTCCAAACTCGCAAAGAAGACAGAGTCCTGTGCGACTGCCACAAGGCAATCAGCAGCAGATGAGAAAGCCGCAATACACAAACCAAGTACCATTAATGGATCCAAATCTTGCACCACTTGAAAACAGATTACAACAATTCCAGTTGTATCCGAATGCTGCAAATAATGATTTTGGCTCACATGGAACATCGCCTACTACAACAAGCGCATCACCTACACTGTCTCCCACGTCATCGTCACCTGTGACGTCCCTTTTTGGTAGCTTGCCAACCAGTCCAATGTCATCATTTAATCCTGAGCTCTACTTTAAACAGCAACAACAACAGCAGCAATCACAACAGCCGAGTACACTAGCATTACAACAACAACTTGAACAATTTTCAATGCATCGCAATATGGGAGTAGGGGGAATGTTGAATTCTTCAATGCAACTTCCCTTCCAGACTTTGCTGGCACAAACACCAACAAATGTCCCAGGCCAGGGAATGCCTAGCTTAGCACATTTTTATGGTCCAGGTCATTCAAGGGTACCAGATTTAATTGTGACTGGAATAGATGATGATGGGGGAAGATCAGACTTTGCTAGAGATCTTAGTTCAGCCATGGCCCATATTGGAGGCGATGATACTGGTGAAATGTACTCATCTGATGATCCATTTCAAAAGGTTGTGCTTGATCCCTTAGATGTGGAAGGCTTTCAGATGCTGTCTGGTCAGGATTCAGAGCTCACTGATGCTGCCACTGAGGATCAGTTTCGCCTTGACCGGCTCGGGTAAGTGTTCTCAATCCCCTTCCCTCTAAACAGCTTTCAGTGGACTAGAAAACCTTGTGCTCACCACCTGTGAACATTGTTGTGATTGCTTTCCTCCAGTGCAATTTTTCATTTTCTTTTTTTTTTTGTGTAACTGTTTATACCTTATGTTTAAATTTTCCTTTTGATTTCATCATTTCCTTGCAATCATAAATTGATGGTGCACCACACAAATTCGAGTAGCATCTGTTTTGTAGAAGTACAGTTGAATCCCGATATTTCGAAACTGTCAAGGGAAACAAAAAAAAGTTCGAAATAGTGGGAGTTTGAAATGACCGAAAGGAAAAATCCACGGGAAATGGGTTTTAGCTTGAATTAACGGAGTGATAACAGAGTCTTAATCAGCAGGGTCTAACTGTAGCTTAACAACCAATCAGAGACTTCTCCTCTCTGGTTAATGTAATGTTATGAGTGTGAAACCTTTTTACTTGAAGAATACTTAAAATCCTTTGTGTAATATAAGTGTAATGAAAAATACTTGTTTCTCCGATAACTGAATTCACTTTCATCATAATTATAAACCTAATCGTATCTATAACAAAATTCTCATTTTGATTGGTTCTGCGCGTGCCTATTTGTCGCGTAATTGGCGTGCGATCACGTGGGTGTCCAATTACAGGTATCCAATTTGAGCAACTTCAAATTGGATAACTGTAATTGGACACCTATGACATTCGCGTGTCAATCATGCGCATTGGAATGGTTTCTTTCTTGCTGTTTTCCTGCTTTTTGCACAACCAATTGAGTTTACCTTTGACTTTTTCACACAAAAAAGGTTCTCCTGGACTTCTTAACCTCGAATTTTGTTATTGACACGTTTAATTAGTAATTGGACCTCGTGTCGTACAATTCAGAAAGTAATTGTGCTCGTAATTTCAAATCGGCCTTGCGCGCGATTTCGAAATGACTCGCCCGATTACTCCCTGAATTGTACTCCACTCAGTCCAATTACTATTACTTATTATAAACTTGTGTTATTTTTGTCTTTCAGATCTGCACGATTACATTGATTAATGAAAATAAAATACTTCTTAAAGAAAGATGCTGTATATCCTTCATGAATCATTGGAGAACTTTCAGAAAGAATGCATTACGTTTCTCTGTGGAATTGCTATGTAAATGCAATATTATTGTGGTGACCTGTTTTTATCCTGCGGGTAACTTATTTTTGAATGCATATTAATTAATTAATTAAATGTTACGATACATAATGTAAAATTAGGTTTTAGTATTTTATTAAGGGTTACAAGTAAAAAAGTAATGAGAATGTTCATCCTAAGGCAACCCTTTTGTATCCATAATTATTACCGTGTGTATTATAGGGTATGGTTTCATGTGTATAAATAGAATATCTCTCTCCTTGGTAGACAATAATTGCCACTTATTGGCAGTCGTGCATTGTATTATTATGTAATAATGTAAATGTGTTAACCTGTGGTGAACAAGGAACATTTTTTACTGCGTAGCTTCAGTTTCACCAGAGGCATGTAATAACAAAGGACAAAAAAAAACAAGTAATATTGATTATTGGTTCCATTCATGTTAACATTTTCACGTAGTTGACTATATCTCCAGACAAATTTTCAACTAAGACAGTTTATGCAGCTGGTTCCACTGTGTACACAATAACACTTCATGTAGATACCAGAGAGTCCAAGGCAAGCCAACTGAATTAATTATGTTATACAATTTGCCCCCAAGTACAGATGTTGTCAGTAGGGTCTTACAAATGTGCAAGGCAGTGAGTCACGCGAGGCAAGGCAGCGAGACATTTGAAGTGAGGCAGCAAGGCATGCAATGCAGAAATCCCTACTCCAAATAAAAAGGCTAACCGCAAGCTACCTAAGCTAACTGTAGGCTAACCAGCTCAGATTGCTATTTAGGCTAACTGGGGTGCCACTAAGGCTAACCAAAATGTTATTTAGGCTAACTGGAATGGAACACACACCTTGCTGCCTCGCACTCTGTGATGACCCGATGCTGTACAGTCCATATTAAGAATATATTACCTATACGGAAAGTTGTGACCCTATTAGGGTATACAGGGTTAGACATCTTGACTAGCATATAGTAGTATGAGGCTGTAAGAGGCCTATAAAAAGGTTCCTGGTGTGAATTTTCAGAGGGCTCAGTTGTCTGGTAGCTAAATATACAAAAACATGAAACATTGTTGTGTTATTTTGATGAGTATGTCTGTGTGGTAAGTTTGTGCATGTAGATTTTTCTATCCCTGCTTTGATCATACATCAGTGTGATACAAATGTGTGCGAGTAGATATACAAACTTACTAGTATGAAGGATCATTGTCCATTCAGGCTAAAAGATGTCTATACCTGCAAAATTTGTTTTATCATTGCGGAAATGTACTTTGCATGCAACTGGTCAAAATGTTCTGTCTTAGAAAGCATTCAAAATGCCATTTGTTTTTACTCTAATTAAAAATTTCCTGTAATGTCTTAAGGTGGCTCGATCGGATTTTTGAGTGACGATACCTTTCAACTTTGAGCAACTTGTACGCCACCGTAAACAATCCGACTAAAAATCGATCAGTATAGCTGTACTAAAGAAAGATGAAAGTTTCGAATGAGATAAGTTTCATCGAAATCGGAGTAACCATAGCAACATAATGACGTCACCACCCATTTTACACGAGACCGATTTTCTTGTAATAGAGGGATAATTTTGAAAAAAGGCTTCTAGATCTTGGGCTTGACATAGTTTTCTCAAGGTCTGCGAAATTTGAAGAATTTCTATGAGAGCGTTTTCGAGAAAATTTTGGATGAAGTTTTCAGGTGCTAAAATACAACAAAAACAAAGCAGTCTTAAAACATTATTGAGAAAACGTTCACAAGGCCCGATCAAGTAACATTTTGGCCTTAAGTGAATCTTGTACTATCCAATTACCTTGGGAGAAAATCTCAGAGAAATCGTTTCATTTGATTTCTTGAAACATCGGCTTGAATATGAACTGGTATGAAGTGTTATTTCACTCTTTTATCGAAAAAGGGCCTTCGCTTACTAAAATGATCGCAAAATAAAAAGCGCTCGATAGAATTTTTTTAAACTTGGCAGTCAAAAAGAAGAATAAGTTTGTAATGAAATGTCTGATTTTCAAAATAATTGAAACATTTTAAGGCAGTTAATTCAAAGCCTTAATTCAGGTAAACATTGCGCTGTTTTTCACCCTACATCGGATCGCTGCCTCATTATCTGTCTCCATTGTCTCAAGCCGCGTGCATTTGTAAATTCCAGTAGATCATGAATCACTAATTTTTTATTACTGGGGATTTTTATGACAATTCTGCCTTGGCCTTGAAACTGTTAGGAGACTGAAGATAATACAAGTGCTTTCCTAGCCTATTCCTCATTGTTATTGTATTTTGGCTTGTTAAATTAGCTTGTTTCTGTGCAGTTTTCGGAAAACAAGCAGCTGTTATACATATTCAAGATGTGCTGAAATTTACAAATGCACGGGGCACGACACAATAGAGACTTATAATGAGGCAGCGATCCGATGTAGGGTGAAAAACAGCGCAATGTTTACCTGAATTAAGGCTTTAAATTAACTGCCTAAAAATGCTTCAGTTATTTTGAAAATCAGACATTTCATTACAAACATATTTTTCTTTTGGACTGCCAAGTTTAAAAAAATTCTATCGAGCGCTTTTTATTTTGCGATCATTTTAGTAAGCGAAGGCCCTTTTTCGATAAAAGAGCGAAATAACACTTCATACCAGTTCATATTCAAGCCGATGTTTCAAGAAATCAAATGAAACGATTTCTCTGAGATTTTCTCCCAAGGTAATTGGATAGTACAAGATTCACTTAAGGCCAAAATGTTACTTGATCGGGCCTTGTGAACGTTTTCTCAATAATGTTTTAAGACTGCTTTGTTTTTGTTGTATTTTAGCACCTGAAAACTTCATCCAAAATTTTCTCGAAAACGCTCTCATAGAAATTCTTCAAATTTCACAGACCTTGAGAAAACTATGTCAAGCCCAAGATCTAGAAGCCTTTTTTCAAAATTATCCCTCTATTACAAGAAAATCGGTCTCGTGTAAAATGGGAGGTGACGTCATTATGTTGCTATGGTTACTCCGATTTCGATGAAACTTATCTCATTCGAAACTTTCATCTTTCTTTAGTACAGCTATACTGATCGATTTTTAGTCGAATTGTTTACGGTGGCGTACAAGTTGCTCAAAGTTGAAAGGTATCGTCACTCAAAAATCCGATCGAGCCACCTTAATGCATGTTCACTCATTGTATATACATTATCAAAATGGTCACCCTAGTTGACGACAAACAACAATAAATCTATCCAGGACTGTGAAATTCTTCAATCAAGTTACACCCAGTGTGTCGATCAGCACATTTCCAGCCCTTTGAGTTACCGGGTAAATACTGAGAAAGTAGGAGTAGTTTATGGTCTTTAATCCATTTATTTAGGATAATACGCAAAGTTTCCAAAACAGAACTTTCAATAAATTAGCATCATCTCCATGAGCATAGTTAGTAGAGGACTATATATGCCATGAGGGATTAAACCATTGTTGTTTAGCTAGGTTATTCTTGTTCCTTTCTTTACCATGTAAAATCCAATGATGCAACGCTTGCTTCATGACTTGGTTCAACATGACATGACTTGACTTGAAATGGCATGTTATGGTAAAACATAACAACATGATGCAACAAGCATGTAATGACTTGACATGAAATGATAATGACATGACATGGCATGGCATGACATTGGATAACATGACATTACGTGTGACATACTTGTGATGACATGACTTGACATTGCATCATAAAATGGCATAACATGGCTAGGCTTTTATAGATTGTGCTCCTAAAAGTGGCATATTATGCTACTAGCAGTGCTCAAAATTTTGCCAAATTATGCAAAAATTATGCCAGAATTCCCAAATTATGCTTCTGATTCCGAAATTATGCTCACAAAAGGAGTAGACTATAAGAGGTGCGCAAACGACACCATTATGATTTTTTTAAATAAACTGTTTTTAATTTTTTTTTTATGGCAGTTTATCACGGCCGTCAGCTGTCAAATAGCTGCTGCATCTCTAAACCGTTTGTAAAATGCCTCCAACGACTTAACAATCACAATTGTATAGCTAAAACACGTATTGCAAGAACAAACTACCTAAATTTCATTTATTTCTGTAGAAAGTACACCATATTTACTACATTTTATGAATTTATGCTCCAAAAAGTGCTAAAAATTGCTAATTATGCCGTGGCAGTGCTCGTTTCACAAATTATGCTTTTTAGCTCCAATTATGCCAAAAATTATGCTAGCACAATCTATAAAAGCCTAAACATGGCATGACATTGGTCCGATAGCATAATGACATGAAGTGGTGTGACATGTAATGACATGAATTGACAGGGTGTGACAATGACATGACAGAACATGAGAACATGGCATTACATTGCATAACTGACCTGACATGGTGTGGCATGCAAGTAATGACATGGCTTAATTGATAGGGCATGTCATGACATGACAGAGCATGACTTGGCATGGCATGACATTTCATAACAATGACTTCAGTGACATGGTGTGACATGTAATGACAACTTGACATGGTATGACATAATGACATGACATAAGCTATGGCTTGGTGTGATATGACTTGAAATAACATGACAAAAGCTAATGCTCAAAATATTAGCAGTTTTTAATCAAAACTGTTACGACCTGCATTGTCTATTTGGTATCCTAACTCATACATATTGTTTGTTAGATGTTATTTGGGGTGTGTTTGATAATAATTTGGTTTGTTTGTTGTTGGTAAATATTTTTTTTTTTTTTCCCCTTTATTTGTTTTTTTTTTTCTTTTGCCCGGCATATTCAGTTTATTTTTGAGTACCAGTACATTTGCCATGACATGGTTAGGGGCTCAAGTCTTTCCTGAGTTGAACAAGTTTTTTTATTCTTTTATTCTTTACTCATTTCTGGAAAGGTATTTTTTAGTAGGTTGTTGTTCAAGGGGTGCACGTGATGCCACATGACATCCTCAAGAAGGTGAATATCCCAGGGGGGTACTCAGGATTTCAAGTGACAGGGATGATCGAATGGGGGCAAAGACCTAAAAAAATCCCTAGAGCTTCCAACGAAACCCCCAAGAATACTAAGACCAAAAGTTGACCCCAAAAAATGCAGTTTAATACCACATGAATGTGTCAATGTAAAGTAACGCCATCATTAACTATTAAACAACAGCAAAACAGGTCAGTGCAGAACTACGCAGCCCAGGCACCACACCAATCTTTAGATTGTTCTTTTAAACCCTCCAAAAAATCCCTACTTAAATCAAGCCACCCAAAAATATATGTATATCACTCCCTAAACCTAGATTTGGTCTCCGTCTTCAGTTGCAATGCAATTATAAGTTTTATTTTTTTGCTCTATGGGCATGCGAAGTTATGCCGAAAAGGCCGTCGACATGATGTATAAATAGTGTACATGTATTCTAAAATAGTGGCTAAATATTTGGAAATTTATTAGTTTCTTATATTAAAAACCACATGAAAGTTTCAAAGTGTAACTGGCATGAAACTATTTGTTGTCTGGCAAGTTACTGTTTCAAACTTCAAAATGTGAATAAAAGTCGTGCAGGGGCAACGGGTCAGGAGAAATTGTCAAAGGAATGGTCACCGAAGGAAGACGGAATTAGTTAAGGGACCATTCATTATTTATTTCAGGGGGTGGGCTGGCAAGATCCATCAAAAAGCAAAACAAAAGTTGTTGACTCCCCTCAAGAGAGTATAAGGGACAGAGAGGGAGGCTTCCAGTCCAGCCCTTGGGATATGTCTTGTCCACGAATTTATTTTTAGACGAGCGGAAGTCTGTGTTCAAGCGGAAGTCTGTTTTTTGCTCCCCTCAAACGAAAAGAAGAAAAGTCATGAACATTCAACATGTAATGTGATAACTACGTAGCCCCCCTTTGAATGTTCTGGATTTATCGTGACCCACCCCTTATTCTTGCCAGCTCACCCCCTGGCATAAATAATCAAGAGAGGTTGATAATGAATGGTCCCTAAAGCTGATCCAGATGGCTACCAAATAATCCATGATGAAGAAGATAAACTGCTCCCAATCGAGTTCAAGTGAAGAAAGAATACTGATGTGAATATTTAATACATTCAGAGCATTGACCCTTGGAAAACAATACCCAGAGTTCTCTCTTACATTCACGTTCCCAGAACCTCAATGTTTTATTGGCCACGTGGTCATGGTAGCAACATTTTATAACGAATAGTGACCACCTTATAACGTGGTAGCCTTCTCAAGCAACCGATGTTTGTACCTGCGGAAATCTCAATAGTTGTGCAAATCGCTTCGTCCCGACGTGCACATGCGCCGTTGCATTTGTCGGTGAAGGGCGGGAATTTGCGACTGTAATAGGCCCGTAACTCCACGCGCCCCGCGCCCCAACCTAGGAGGAACACCTGGTGACGAGGCAGGGTGAGAACAGTGGTCGAATGCATTTCGACTAGACACGCCCTGCAGGGAAACGCAGCTGTCATTGCTCAGTTGGTGGATGTCTTTCTGACATCAGCTGGCTAAGTTATGATCATGACGATGAGAGTGACCCCTTACTTTCAACCTATGACCGCATGGCAACTAGCTTCTGTTTGATGTGCCAGAGTAAGCCAGGGGTAATTAGGATTCTCTCATCGCGCGCTTAATTCTCCCGGACAAAACGCCTCTGAGATTCGACCCATAAAACTCCATACTGATGATTAATAATAGACTGATAGTGGCAGGCATGGTCGCCTTTTCGAGCTAACGTCCGCCTTTTCAAGCTGAGTTAAGTTTATTTTATTAAGTTTTGCCAAACAATATGAAAATTAATTAATGTTTGCAAAGAAATTTCTTCCAATGGATCTAAATGACAAAACCATAGCTTCATTGCAACCAAATGTGTCTCCCAGGCGACAAGCAAACGAGTTAACTTTGAAAACTGTTTAGCCCAACAATATTTAAAATTTCATATCGCTATCTGTGTAATCTTCGTCACTTTTGGCCATCCGTAGCTTCATATTTTCTCTTGGTAGCTTCTTGTGTATTTGCTGTGTTATTGAAATGTTCCTTCACTGTTTTAAGAGGTTATTTTTATTTTTCACCGAATTTTATGGTCATTTCCCATGCCTAAATTTGGTTAAAATCCGTGACACAGTCCCTTTAAACGATCTCTCTAGAGCTAGGTCTGTCGAACGGGGCAACAATTGAGCGAACAAAGCACTCAGGTTACAGCAACCTCGATCCAAGGCGGCTCTATCTCCCTTTCCTGGAAAAGGAGAGAGAATCTTGGATCGAGGTTGAGGTTTTAACAGTTAGACTCCTTGTGACGGAGGGTGAGACGAGGGAGCCCTAACCTGCGATCAGGCGTTCTCCCCGGAGTGATAAGTAGGGAGGGAGGGCATGATCTCAGGTTAAGGGAGCCCGAGAGTAATGGTCTTGGTCCCATTGCCCTCTCTTTCGGGAAACAAGAAACCTGGAAGCGAGGTTGTCAACGTGTTGGGTACGATAAGGGAGTCTACATTAGAACAAAGAAGAGTTCGGGAACATTAGAGCTGAACCGCGCGGAATAAGACGTCTGCGATTGAATGGCACAAGCAATGAATGGAAAGTTCTTTTTTGTTGTTACGGCACTGTTAGTTGTTGCCGTTGTGTATACGATATGCATACTTTCCATGAATGATAACAAGTTGCAAGGTTTACGCACCGGCGAGAAAGGTAGGGAGAGGGGGTAAAAACACTTATGTCTAATCAATTTTTTGCAAAATTTACAATACCAAAATCGGAAAACTCGCTTACGTTAAGCGGATCATTGTAAAATCAAAAGTCATTATAAGATTGATGTATTTTTCAGTCACAACAAAATTCAAATTCACATTTGCCATTTTGATTCTTTTTTATTGCTGCGAACTATTAAAATCTAAATTGACAGTCGCCACTATTTGACCAGGTGTTGTACAGTTTGCGTCCAACTGATTTTTATTCAAGATAGAAAATTAACATCGTGCATTTTTTCATGTCGCTAGATAAGAAATCCGAAGAAAAATACGACAAAGTAGAGTGCTTTGAACATGAACAGTCTTCAAGTTTTGCGTTGAAATTGAAATCAAATGAAAAAAACCTCCAAAACTACCGCGCCCGTACAATTTTTAAGAATTTATGTCGCTACTAAGTTACACGATTTGGGTAACTTTGTATAAAAAACAAAAAACAGATTTTCTTTTAAGATGCAATTCAAGAAGCTAGGCAGAACGTTACAGCGTAGGGGAAAAAACACTTTTAACACCCAGTGAGGAAAAATCGATAATGAATTAAATGTATGATTACAAATGCTAAAAGCTGTTATATAAATACAAACTAACGTTCTAAGTAATTTTTAAGTGGGCTAAAGGATCGACATTTACTTATATTTTTTAGAGAATATTGTTACTCCTTTCTTTCCTAATTCGTCACGTTCACTTGTGATTAATTGCGTTCAAAGTTTGATAATAACAGAAGAAACAGTGAATAGGGCTG
Source organism: Oculina patagonica (assembly GCF_052425735.1). Taxonomy (NCBI): domain Eukaryota; kingdom Metazoa; phylum Cnidaria; class Anthozoa; order Scleractinia; family Oculinidae; genus Oculina; species Oculina patagonica. The sequence goes on from NC_135758.1 coordinate 13,577,472, forward strand.
AATAAAGGACGGGAGAGTTTTGTAAATCTTTTTAATGGTGAATTATAAAAACCAGCCATTATAGTATTGTAAATATTTGTTTGACAAAGCAGCGCTAAATTGTATTATATTTACTATTTTCTGCAAATAGCGCGTATGGCGCTTTGATGTTGCCTATTTGCATTTAGATAACGTATAAACGATAAAATCGCTCTAAAAAGAGAAAAAAAATAGTGCAGAATTAGAGAAAAATGAAGATTCGATACAGCTCTAAAATTAAATTAATAATTTATAGCATAAAGACACCAAGTAGCCTGCTTGATGGCGTGTGCCTTTTTTATATCTTTTTTATTTTTCTTTAAAAACGAAGCCCTCTCCCCCAGGTCACACAGCTTATTGGCTTACCAAAGCATATCCGAGCCGGGAGGTGTCTGGGCAGAGCTCTCCTCCCCATTCTCCTTCTTGCGAACCGGGACATGACTTCCTGCGAAAAAAGCAAAAGCCTGGTCACGCAGGCTAAAAATTTACCTTTGACTTGTCCAGATGCACAACTCAATAACCCCGGCCTAGCCAGAACTAGAACCCAGTCCGCGCTTTACACTATGACGGGGCATTTTTGCTTTCAAGAAGCCCCATAGAGGTTTGTAGAATACTGTTCAAGCAAGAAAAACATAGCTTGAGTAAAAGTATTGCGTTCTATTATGTGGTTGCTTTAGTCGGCGAGAATAAAAATCCTGCAATTTTTATTTTGTTCTAAGACTCTCGTGGAACATGGAATTCACTTATTAGCGATAAGAGAGGATCTTTGTCCTCTCTTGCTGGCGATCAAGGGTTATCAAGCCATGATGTTTACGACGGTGTCCAAACATTTCTGATGTTCATTGGTTATCCTCGCAGCGGCCACACCCTCGTCCGATCCTTGTTAGACGCCCATCCTAACATGATCGTTGCAAATGAGTTGGATGTAATAAGCAAATGGCAAGAGTGGGACACTGCTGACAAGAACAAGTATTTCCTGTTTGACCAGCTGTACCTGAACTCGGTTAAGACGGCGACAGTTCAACATCGCTATAGCTACTTGGTACCAGGCCAATGGCAGGGAAAATACAATAAGAACATTTTGGTAATTATATCATTATCGTTACCAAAGTTTGTTATAAAATTGTGACTTGGACTCTAATGCATCTTTCAGTAGTTTTTCCCATGTTTTTGGCATCTTTTTTTTTCATCTCTGCATTAAAGACATAGTTACTTACACCCTAATTCTAAACGCCTTCGTTGACATACCGCATCGAGGCGAGACAAATTTTGTCTCGTTGTTGTTTGGAAAAACGTTTGGAAAGTTTCGTCCGGCTCTCGAGATGTTTTTAATGCGAGTGTGATTTGATTGTGCGATGTTCACGTTATTCGGTAGCCGAAAAATTATCATCTCAATATCCTGTCTAGCCAGTTCTCGTCTTAATAACATCAAACGTTTGTTTTAACAGGTTATTGGCGACAAGAAGGGTGGAAAGACAACTAATCAACTCAAGAAAATAGACAACGTGAAAGCGTTGAAGGAAATAAAACAAGTTGTTGAGATTCCCATGAAGTTTCTTCATGTCGTCCGGAATCCTTATGACAACATTGCTACAATGCTTGTCAAAGCGCTACAAAAACGAGATGACACTGATAGCGGAAAGAAGGTAACGACATCCTTCTCATGTAGTCCTTAAAGCCCACCTCGGCTAATTGAGGAAAATTTAAAGTTAAAACCAACGGGACATGAAGGAGTAAAATGGGAACTGAGCTTTGGGCAAGTTTTCACTTGGAAAATGGGATTTGGTTCACTGGGAATGGTAAACAAAAAAACAATGAAACTGGGGCTGGAATTTGGGAAAATTTGGGAAAACAATAGGCTCGGAAATGGGATTTGGGTAAAATTTGTGGAAATGGGATCGATCCACCCCTACCCTCCCTTCAGGACCATTGAAAATGAAATGAAACTGATATGTGAGAATTAGAATAATTGTTCATTAGCAGCTGGGGCGTACTGTAATATATGCGTTCAATGTTTTTTTTTCAGATTAATGACCCTTCCAATCTGGATAAACAGATTGCCAAGTATTTTATTCTAGCAGAAAGAAACAATCAGCTCAAGAACAGCCTTCCCGGCGAAGTTTACGAGATCCACAGCTCAGAACTAATCAAACAACCAAGAGAAACCCTGCATGGAATTTGTCAGTTTTTACATCTTACTTGTGATCGCCAGTATATTGAAGATTGTTCCAAGATAATATTCCCTGAGGCTAGAAAAACTCGTTACACCGTGGTATGGACAGATAAACAAAAAGAACTAGTCAGAGAAAAACTACAAAAAGTTTCATTTTTGAAAAACTACAGCTTTGAAGATTGATCCGTCTAGTGTCTTGATCTGAATAGTTGTTGCTCCATTTTGAAATAATTGCCGGGCGCAAGTGGCAAACTGGCCCAGGTTTTTCGCAGAGTACCTTATTACATAAAATTTTGGATTTTTTTTGGTTTGGTAAAAGTTAATATGGAATTGGATGTAAAAAAAATTTTTTTTTTTTTTTTTTTTTTTTTTTTTTTTTTTTTTTTTTTTTTAAAAATTAAAAAAAAAATAAAAAGTAGATAACGCTATCCACCGGATAAATCGCTTTCCACTGGATAATTTTCAACGAAAAAAGTAAATCACTATCCGCTGGATAGTGATTTATCCTGTGGATAGCGTTATTCAGCCTTTGAACAGCGGGGCCCGGTATGGGAAACTACGTAAGTTGGACTACATCATATATGTATAAATGAAAAAAAAAAAAAAAAAATAATAAAAATTGTGGTATATATGGTTTGGAAGTTTTCGGGTGGAATTTTAGACGTCTAAGGGTTTATTCATTTATACTAGTAGAACTCATGAAATTTGTTTTTTTATTAAGTAGTTTCAGCTGCTAAGAGTTTCAAAAAACGAATTTATATTAAGCTTCTAGTCCTATTTATTCGTGCGAGAATAGATTATGGATAGGTGGACCTATCAGAATGAAAAAATATGACAAATAAAAGATATTGTTATTTGTCCTCTACTAATCACAATGAGGTATATATTTCTACTAAAAAAATTAAAGTGATCCGAAATTTAGCAAGGAGAATAAAATTAAATTAAATGGAAGCTCTCGGACCGCTTTTGAAATACAGGTTGACAGTGGGCCCTTTCCATTCGACCAAAAATTCAGGGATTTTGGAACAAGAGCGAATGGTACAGAAATTTCCTGGGAAAGTTTCCGGAAAGTGTTGACTTTCCGAAATGCGAACCATTCAATCGAAACCCGGGAATCATTGTGATTTTTTGTCTAAATATTCTGACACAATAAACATACTCGGATTATCTTTCATTTTTTATGTCCTGAAACTATTAGCAGGTACTGGCTTTTGCTTACGCCACGTCAGGACAGCAAAAGGGAATGAGTGTGTTCTTTCTTCTTATGTGCTATATTTTTAACGCGTGCTTGTGCTTATGCTTGTGCGCAGTTAACACCAACATTTATATTGGACAGCTTTCAAGCCACGTGACCCAAAACATTTTCTTTTATCGCCAACGGTGACAGCCCTTATGCATGTTTGAGCCGGGCTTACACGAACAATTTTTATGTAGATGCAGTTCAAAGGTTAACGCGCCATCAATGACCTTGGACAGCAGAGATACGCACAGAGATACGTGCGCACAGTGCCCGGTCGTGCCCAGTGGAGATTGGGGACCACATATGCTGACACAATATTTGCCACATTTTATGTGACGAGTCGTCTACACGAGCAATTTTTTCGTATGTGACAACTTTTATTTGTCACAAAAAAGCTGACACGCCAGCTTCCCAACAAATATATTTGTCACATAAAATTGGCCATTTTTCACATATACACGAGCAAATGAAAATTATCACATAAAAATTGCTCGTGTAAACGAGCCTTCACGTAAATATACCAGCAAATTTCACCACCAATAAGAATATTTAAATTTTTAGCATGTGACGTTATCATTTATTAGGCCTGTTATCTCGGCCGATCCAAATGTCACAAGCGTCGGCTGGAGGGAATCGTAAAGAAGTCACAAGCAATGACACGAAGAACGCTGTTTTATCTTATTGCTAGAACTATTATCGCTGCAGTTTTAGTTTTCACGATAGTGTATATGGTATACAGGGATTATAAGGAGACACAAGGCAAACGACCAACAGTATTCAGGAATTATTTGAAGGAGTTACAAGATAAAGTAAAAGGTGAGAAAGCTCATGGGCGGGATTGCAGAAAATTTATTTACCAATGCCCACAAAATCCAAAGCCATCTAACAATTTCGAACACAAAATGAGGAAGGCAAGGCCGAGAAATGATATCGTTGCAAAAACTAAGATTTGGTTTATAACAAGAAAACTGATATTAATACAATATTTCGGCTCTATTACAGAGTCATAGTCATGTAATGATAATTTTGCACAAAAGCAACTTACATATCTTAGGTAATTAGGCGTGCTAATATTACGTAATATAATATAGAAATATAGGTAATCAGAGAAACAGGTCTAATTCTCTAGAGGCTTTGAGTCCTTCGTTAATGCAGGGCTTGGGATTCTTGATACAAAAAGCTTCCAGGAACGCTAATTGTGACCAGTTGCAATTTTTATCAATTATTTCATAGTTGTTATAAACTGCATTAAGAATACATGTATATTCTTTAAAACTAATTGCTAACACAGGGTGCTGGATGGTCATTGAAACAATTAGGTAGTCCATGTAAGCTGACCAATTCAATAAAGCCGTTGCAATTAGCAAGATGGTGATACATAGGTTATTTTGGCCTTCTGGCGTGCTCATTGAGCCTGAAAGCTAAGTAGCGATCGGTTTGACCTATATACCGCTAAATGTAATTCGAGAAAGGTTGTCGGAAAAGGCACTAAAGTGCACGAGACAAGACCGAAAGGTGATCTGGGTATTCACTTGAATTTTGCATATTGGCCTACAGGAGATGTACAAGTTTGTATTAAACTGTTTCAGACGTGAAGATTTTGTTTTTCCTCTCGGGGGGGGGGGGGGGGGCTTTTTCTGTAGCTTTACTTTTGCTGTTGCATGTCGTCAAGTTTTTAAAATTCTTCTAAAATTTCGCGTGGCTAAAAGTACCTTGTTTCCACGTGTCTGAAGAGAAAGAAAACGTGAAAATTCGCGTTTGTCATGTCACTATCTTATTAGTATTCAGCACGTGCAGTAGTTCTCTTCTACCCATACTACCTTTCGGTCTTGTCGTTTGCACTTTTGTGCTTTTCTCGGACAACCTTCCTTGAATAAGCCGTATTGTTGAGAACAACCAGGATAAGAGGGTTTTTAAATTACGCTTGATTTCTGCCATGTAGGAACCGGGTCCTTGTTGGAACAGAAATGTGAAAGTTTGGTGGTATAATAACGTACTATAAACAACTTTTTAGCAAGTTATCTATCAGGTTTCTTAACACATTTGTTGACTAACACTTCACCTGTTTTGCCAGCGTAAGGTAATTTTAACCCAGATTGTTTTAGCATCATTGTCTTCTATAAATTTGTGTGATTGTTTGAGATTGTTGATGTTTTTCCTATAGAAGGTTGAGAATAGAACGACGAACTCTCTTAGGAAAATCGTTCCGTGACAAAAACTTATCAATTCGTCTAACTTGGTTCTGAAAAATTTTAGAATTGCTGCACATTTTGTAAGCTCTAGAATATAGTACTTTAATCCATGCAGTTTTGAAACGCCAAGGGTTGAAACTAGAAAAGGACGTGTATTGTTTTGTATGAGTATCTTTGTAATAAAGAGCTGTAAAATTCTTGTTAATCAGAAGGTCTAGGAAATGTGTCTTTTAATCAGAAAACCAGTCTAGAGGGAAGTTCAAATTCTTATGAAAGGAATTAAGCTGGCTCATTACTTTATAACGTCGGAACGTTTAATAGGTACTAGCTGATAGTTTCAATGGCCATCAAACGCCCTGTGTTAGTTTTAAAGCCCATATTCGTAATGCAGTTTATAACGTTTATGAAATAATTGATTACAATGACAATTGGTCACAATTAGCGTTCCTGGAAGCTTTTTGTATCAAGAATCTCAAGCCCTGCATTAACGAAGGACTCAAAGCCTCTAGAGAATTAGACCTGTTTCTCTGATTACCTATATTTCTATATTATATTACGTAATATTAACACGCCTAATTACCAAAGATATGTAAGTTGCTTTCTTGCAAAATTATCATCACATGACTATGACTGTAATAGAGCCGAAATGTATTAATATCAGTTTTCGTTTTCTTGTAATAAACCAAAACTTGGTTTTTTTTTTATTTTTTTTTTATTGCAAGACACAAAAAAAGAAGAAGTTACATTACATTGCATTACATTACACTACTTACACAAAAAACGCTATTTACAATACAACATGTTACATTACTCTAATTACGATACTCTGGTTTTTGCAATGATATCATTTGTCGGGCTTGCCTTCTTCATTTTGTAATGCCCACAAACTTATTTGCATTTCATTGAATAACTACAGAGTCCATTGTGTCATACCTGGTTGCACAAAGCATTGCAGTATTAATTTTCCGTCTGCAGTGCAAGCTACACTCGTGCACTATCAAGACACGCCTCAAATGGCGACAATAGCTGATCCTTTTAGCCAGGTTTTCACTAGCGACGCAAGCATAAGCACAAGCACTAGCGCAAGGATAACAGCTCTTTCTTCTCCTTGAAAAAGGCTTCGACTCAAGTAAAAGCACAAGCGCATAAGATTTGGATGCTTGTTCTTGTGTTTGCGGAAAGCACAAGCACAATGATCAAAATTTGTCCTTTTCGCGTGATCGCGCTTGTGCTTGCGTCGCTAGTGAAAACCAGGCTTTAAATAAGCAGCCTCATTCTTACATATAAACATGAATGGACCTGAATGGGCTTTTTATCTTGTGTTTTGTATTCTTTTCTAAGGCTCACATCGACGACGACGTATTGAAACCGACCATCAAGAGAAATTGGACCATAACGTTTGTGACGCTGTCCAAACAGTTCTCTTATTTATTGGTTACCCTCGCAGTGGCCACACCCTTATCAGTTCCTTGTTAGACGCTCATCCTAACGCGATCGTTGCTAACGAGTTTGATGTCATTGGTAAATGGCAAGAGTGGGACACCGCCAACAAAAACAAGTATTACCTGTTTAACCAGCTGTACCTGAACTCCAGAGAGGAAGCTGAAACTGGCTATAGGTCGGTCAACAGTCCCACATCGATACAACTATTCGGTTCCAGGCCAATGGCAGGGAAGATTTGCTAACAGAATTTTGGTGAGTTTCTTAATGACTGTATAGTACTTACTTGGCTTGAAGTTCCTTGTCATCTTTGGAATTCGTGGGTGCTTAGCCTGCGAATACAGCCGCCTCTCATCGCTCCAAGCCGGTTTGGCCGGAGCGATGAGTGTGTTGGCTTTATTCGCAGACTAGTGCTTCGCCAATTTTAAAGTTAATGCCGGGGGCGTTTAATCAAAAAACTACGGTAACTAGGTCTGTTGTTGTTGTTGTTGTTGTTTTTTCAAGTTATCACTTAACGCTAATTCTCATCAGTGTCATGCTTAGGGACCAGTCATTATTTAGGGGGTGGGGAGGGCTGGGGCAAATAGGGGGAGGGTCAATGATTTTCATGCAGGGAAAAGGGGGGGGGGCACATAAATTTATGTACACATATTAGGAAGGTTTAAGGAAGTGAGTGGGTAAGAGGGGGGAGGTTCAGCAAAAATCGTGCTTCATAAAAGGGGAGGGTCAGAAGAATATTTGGACATAGCCTCCATCCATTTGCACCGGCCCTGCCCCTTCTAAATAATAACCGGTCTCTTAGAAACCAAAACTCTATCAACGCAGCTGTTATTGTACCAAATGAGCACTTGAAGCTTTCCAAGATAACCTAACGTTCAACACTCACTGACTCACTCGCTCACAGTTGCTTTCTCACTCTAGTGTACTTGATCTTTTGGCCACACTGCCTCCTATTTGAAAATAGCGATTTGCTCACTAACAAATGTTTTTTAGTCGGGGTGTTTAAAAGGTGAAGTTTATATTGCTTGTAAAAGGTTTGCCTGTAAAAAAAGTGTATATTGCTTACAAACTCGCCATTAGATTGCGAGTTTGCCTAATAGTCGGCAACTAGGTTATGTTAATGAAAAATAGACCACTCGTAACATTTATGCCAAACAACATCCGGGGGCCCGTGCCGCCATTTTAAAATTTTCGCGGAAAGAACCCGGAGACGAGGTTTACTAGTCATTTAATATTTCTTACTTTGCATGGTTGTTTCTTTTCAACTTCTGCTTAATTCTTGACTTTATCTATGTAATGAATTTAAAATTTAAATTTTCGTGTTAAAACATTTTTTTACTCAATGCCTGTGCTCACTCGTAATAGATATTTTAATTTTTTAAATTTTAGATTGTTAATTATTTACGTAATAGATATTTTAAATTTTTAAATTTCAGATTGTCATTTTAGTTAAGGGCCCTAAATAGGGATGACCTCATGGTCCTTCTTTTCAGATACCATTTGTGAGTTTGAATAAAGTATAATTATTATTATTATTATTATTATTATTTTTTTTGTTTCATTATTATTATTATTATTATTATTATTATTATTATTGTTATTATTGTTTTTATCACTGGAAATTAATATTCATATCTTCACGCCACAGTGTAATATCCTACATGTATCATTCAACAGGTTATCGGGGCGAAGAAGGGAGACAGGACAACCAGACATCTCGTGATACCACAGAACATGGATGCGTTGAAAGAAATACAACAAGTCCTCAACATTCCTGTTAAATTTCTTCACGTCGTTCGTAATCCTTATGACAATATCGCCACCATGTTGCTCAGAGCTTTGGGAAAAAGAACAAGTGCCGCATTGGGAGGGAAGGTAACCAGATATCTTTTCCTTAATCCGGGTTTACACGGCAATTTTTATGTGACAAATATATTTGATCTTGTTAATGACACAACAATTATTTGTCAGCAGTCCAAAGTTTAGTGCGCCAGTAATGACCTTGGACAGCAGAAATGCGCACAGAGATACGCGTGCACAGTGCTCAGTGGGAGTCTGGGAGATTGGGGACCACATTTGCTGACGCAATATTTGCCACATTTTATGTGACGAGTCACTACACGAGTAATTTTCATATGTGACAACTTTTATTTGTCACATTAAACCTAACTCGCCAGCTTGACAACAAATATATTTGTCACATAAAATTGACCAATTTTTCTCATTTACACGCGCGAGCTGAATCAAAATTGCTGGTGAAAACCCAACTTTATTCAATTAACTCGGCTACAGCTTCCACACTATGAGCAGTCCTTCTTTTTTCTTAATTCATCAAGTATAAAGCTAAAGAAAAAAATAGAATTGAAAAAATGGCAATGTGAAATATTTTCTATCCCTGTTTTCGAAGAACTAAGAGTTTCTTTTGGATTTGCTTCACTAATTCGAACGTAGCTGTTTCTTTTTGTTGTTGTAATCTTTTTTTCGTTTTTTCAAAATAGTTTAACTTTTCATTTCAGATTAATGACACGCACAATTTGGATAAATCTATCGTCAATTTTTTCTCTTTGGCGAAGCACAACAGTAATCTCAAGGGCAGCCTTCCATACGAAGTTCACGAGATCCACAGCTCAGAGCTAATCAAGCGACCAAAAGAAACCCTGCTGGGAATTTGTCAGTTCTTACATCTTACTTGTGATCGCCAGTATATTGAAGATTGTTCCAAAAGAATATTCCCTGAGGCTACGAAAACTCGTTACAGCGTGATGTGGACAGATAAACAGAAGGAGATGGTCAGAGAAAAACTGCAGACATTTCAGACTTTGAAAGACTATCGTTTCGAAGATTGAATAGGACTGGCATTAGACAAACATATGGCTTTTGTTCTCAAGCAGGAAAGGATATTCCAGAATGAGTGTTTCGAGAGAGAAAATTGTGATAAGAGTTTGTTTGGATGTTAAGAAACGACTTCAAGACTTTGATAAAAGGATGTATTGTAAGAAAGCACTGTAGCTAAACGTTTGATCATGTTTTGATCTGCACTTTACTTGCAAACTTATTCATTGCCTAGCGGTCACATGACAAAAATTAACTCGAATAAAAAATTTATCACAAAATACATGTGTATTTTATTGTTAGCCCTTGATCACTGCTAATATGCTGAAATTACTCCAAAAAACACGTTTTTTAACCGTTTTTTAACCGGTTAAAGGACAATCTCGAGCCTAGAGTGACCCCCGGCTCCGCGATCCGTCAGCGGTTGGTCAGCGGTAGGGTCGCCGGGACTCACTCTGGGAAACTGAATTTTAATTCAGTGTCCTACTGGTTCTCACAGAACAATAGAAATCAACACGGAAGTCTGAAAATCTTCCCCGGAAGTAAACCAAACCGGAAACCCTGGAAAAACATTTTTTTGTTTTCCATGGTCAAATGTTCAGATGTATCACCTTAATTTTGTAAAACACCTAAGAACTCGTGATATGGCGCTACATATAATAAATGAAGTATTTTCTAATTCTACCATTTTTGAACTCAAAAGATACCATGAATAAAAAAGGACTTCCTTTAAAAGTCAATTCTGAACGGAGTTTTAAAACAACAATGACGGCGTCACCAAGGACGAGGTCGATTGAAAACTCAATTTATAGTTGACTTACAAATCTCGCTAGAACTAATGTTTTCATTTAAATCTCCGTTACGGTTGAAAAACTCAATGAATATTGCAGACAGTGCTTGATTCAAAATAATAACTAATAACGCAGAATTTGAACATTACGCGTTGTTGTTTTGCTGAAAAAAAGGGAATTGTACAATTGTGTGCACGTGAATTGCGTGAATTGTGTGCACGAGCTGAGTCGCCGAAATGCTAATTATACCTTTAGAATAGCGTTGACCGGTGTGGCCTTAAACGTCTTTATTAATATTACCGCCATTCGACGAGGAAAAAAATATTTGCTCGAAAACATGCAATCTGTCATGAAAAGATGCGCTGTTAGCGAGAAGCCTCTGAAATATACGAAAGTTGCCAAACAAAATTTTTTATCAACATAACAATAGCTTGTCCGTGCGTTGTGCATAATGTAAATTTCTTCGCCGTCGTCTGCAAAACAACAACTGACACACGCACGCAGTCTTCACAGGCGGAATCCAGGAAGGCAAACAAGATCTTTGATTTAAAACAAATATAGCAGTATGCTCAAGAAAAAGACTAACGGAAATCAAAACACCAGACGCTCTTTTGTTAACTGCAGAACGTTTTTGTTACTTTTGTTGCTTCGATAAACACCAGTTCTGTCGATACTGTGCACGTGTTAGAAATAGTTCAATTTTCTCGATTTACTTCCGTTCTGGGAAATTTACTTCCGCTTAGACCTGAGAGCATGCGCAATAAAAACCGGAAGACGAAGGTTCTACCTGAAATCGACCTGAAATTGATCTGATCAATTCCAGTTTCCCAGAGTCCGTCCCGTACCGCTGACCGACATAGACGGACTCTGGGCTCGAGATTGGTTAAAGGAAGGAAGGCGAGGTGGCCTCCGGATCGAGCGGTCCGAGTTCGAGCCCTGGCCGGGGTCACTTGTGTTGTGTTCTTGGGCAAGACACTTAACTCTCATAGTGCCTCTCTCCACACAGGTGTATAAATGGGTACCGGCGACATAATGCTGGGGGGGGGAACCCTGCAATGGACTAGCATCCCATTCAGGGGGGGAGTAGAAATATTCCTAAGCTCCGGCAGTGTGGGCCGCTTGGCTCGTGGCTTCTCCTTTTTTAATTTCTCTAAACTTTGCTAAAAATGCACTTTCTGACACTGCAGTAAATTTTTGATGAAATTTCCATGTAAAAATGTACAATATTTTACTTGGGCGCATGCGCATAAGCCGAAATTTGGACTTCTTTTATTTTTTATTATTTTGTTTTGCTGAACCGTTCCGATTTTTTTTTCCTTGCTCCTTTTCTTTGGGTAGTCCTGTGGAAAGATCTATCCAACCTCTATAAGTTGCACATCACCAAAATCTGCTGACGTGTAAAGTGGTGACGTCATAAGTGGTTGAATGGCCATTCCTCCAAATCCCGGAAAAATCCTGGTTTAGCATATTAAGGGTTAAAAAACCTTCTTTCCCTTCTTTCTCTTCGTTTTTCTCTGCCTTCTTATTCTCGCAAGTAGTAATGTACTACACTCTGAGGCAAATTTGCCTTAGAGATGTAGTACATCACTACTACCAGTGGTGGATCTAAAATATGGGGGCAAAAATGGATTCAAATATTGGAATCAAATATTGGAAACAGTGGTCGGTCCAAAATATGGGGGACAAAAATGGATTCAAATATTGGAATCAAAACCAAAATAGAATCAAGTTTGAAAACCAAAATGAAAAAACCAAGCCTTAAAAACCAACCCTTGCTAAACCCTTTAATCAAAATAAAAAAATCTCTTATACTCTTTTTAAAATTTTGAAATCAAGGTGCGTTTAAAACAAACCTCGTTGACATAATGAAAATCAAAACCTAGGATCATAACCTAGGATACAACTATACCCCGCGCTAGACCGTCATGGTACAATTATATCATTGGAAGATAACAGCGTTGATCCTAATACCTATGATCTATTGTCAGTATCCATGTTATGGATAATGCTATTGTTGATATGTTTTTGTGTCAAAAGATGTCTCCATTTACCTGCCAATCTGTAGTCATATCCATCACATATATCACATACCCATGATTTATACCGCATGTAACGAGTCTTGCTTCTCCTAATAGCATCCTGTCTATCTTTTTCACAAAAATATCTTTGAAATCTAACCATTTATACAAATACTTTATATATTTTTATTTTTTATGTGATTTTATATAGTGCGTTTAAATTTGTTGTAAATCCTTGAATGGAATCCAACTATTGAAATCATTACTATAACCCTTCCATTTGACTAAAGCTTGTTTCTTCTTATAATCCCTCCGAATGACTTTATCAATTCTGAATACATCCTGTTTTGCTTTTAATAATTCAGGTTCATAAAAGCTACCTTGTATTTCCTCATCTCTGAGGTCTTTCAATTTGTATGTAATGGGATTAGTATGTTGGATCTTAGTAATTACGAACATTTCTTCACTCCAATTCGGTGTATAACCCTTATCGAAAACAATTCGTTTATACTTAGATATTCGGACCTTGTCACCAACCTTAAATTTTGGTTTAGCTGATAATGGCTCCATATCACCGTATAGGTTAAAGTAAACAGTTCCTTCATTCTTTTTCTTTGAAGCTTCTATGGGTGTCATTTTGATAGAGCTATTTTTGTATTATTATATTCTTTTACTATTTTTGGTAGCATTTCAAGATACTGTGTATTACCTTGAATAGTAAACTGTTTGTACATTTTATTTTTCAAAGTTCTATTAAATCTCTCAATAACAACAGCTTTACCTTCATTAAAAGTGGAATATATGTTAATATCATTTTGCTTTAGCCATTCCTTGAATGTTTTGTTATAAAATTCAGATCCCTTATCGACCCAGAGATATTCAGGTTTACGCTTGTCATTAATGACAATATTGTTGAAAGCGTTAGTTATTGATGCACCTTTCTTATCTTTCAATTGTATAGCCCAAGCGAATTTACTGAATACGTCAATTATAGTCAATAGATATTTATAACCTTTATTCCATTTTGAAAGTTTATCCATAAAAACTAAATCAGCAGACCATATGTCGTCAATTCCATTTGATATTACTCTTCTAGTTTTAAATTTTCGTTGATTGGTTTATGTAACTCATCGGCTAATTGTTGAGACCAATCATTTTTACTCAACGCCGTTTTCCGTTTTTTGGCTTTTTAACACCGAGCCCTATTTTAGCCTTGGTTGCAATTACATTACGAGCGACAGTATGACCCCATTGACGTTGAGAATAAGGGGTAGAGTCGAGCTCTTGGATCATTTTTTGGTCAGCTTTATGCTTGCAACTTAGTTGTTTAGATTTTGCTTTATTTCCACAAACGCTGTATGCAATATCATGCCTCATCGCTATTTCATCCGTTCTGCCTGTCGGTTTTTGAAATATTTGAAGTATTTCACCTGTATTTGGATCATATTTCACTTGTTTTTCGAGAGGATTATAAGGACCCAAAAAGGCATAGCCAGGGGGTACCCAGCCGGCTTTTGGTTTTGGCAATTTCCCAATCAATTTATGTATATCAAGAGCACCTCCTTTAATAAATCTGCTTTTTTTCTTCCTGCATATTTGACAAACTGATTTTTCCATAAGCCGACCATTTTTAGCTTTTACCTTTTTAGAGTTTAATGATTTGGTTTGTTTTTTACACGATAGACAATACGATTGGCACATTATATATATTGATTAGATATTTAATCGCAATAATGATTTATCCATTTTCCATTTTTATACTCACTGAAATTGCATTTGGGGTCGAGATTTTCATTTTTATATGCACCAGCGGGCTTCCAAAAATTAGATGTCTGAATCCCGCTTTTTTTATTAAATATACCTTTAGCAAAGTCACCGCGCCAATATTTTTTAAATAGATCTTTATCAGCTCCCGTAACTGACATGATACCCGATGCTAAGTCTTGAGCCTGTTGAAAAAATGGAATTTTATCACCAATCTTTTTGTTAATGGTTTGTCCAACTCCTCGTCCTTTTTTCTCACTCACAAAACGAGTTTTAGTAATACCTCAAGAAACGCATTTCGATTTGAGTATTAAACGATTGTTTTTTGTTCTCATATATTTTTCAGAATTAGGAACTGAATTAGTTTTTATTTTTTCACGTACACAATACGATTTAGTCATTGTTATATATTACGTTACATATTTTTGAAATAATTTGAATGAATTTTTCATTATTCATTGTGTCATATATGTCAAACACTTCTAATAAATTATAATACGAATACCCCTTATTCATTTCGTTAAGAAAGTATAAAGAGAAGTATCCGCATGTGGTTGTATTTATATTCTGTATCTGATTTTTTGATGTATCAATGTTAAATTCTTCTTTTTTGCGTGATCGACTATTTCTTGAAATGGAGGCATACCAAAACTATCAAAATAATTGATTACCTTATCTTTTACATAAGTTGCAACCCAATGGCTACCGCTCATATAAGATGGTTCAAGATTGTAAATAAATAATGCTTGTCTATGGTTATGTGGTACTCTTTCATCCCTTGACAAAACATCACTGATTGGGATGCTTAAATATCTGCACCATTTTATTAGATCAAAATTACTCATCGGTATATTCTTATGGAATGTTGGCTTTCTTACTTTCTTTTTGGTTTCAAGATCTTTTTTTTGGAAGCACTAATCCACCTGTTCTAAGAAATTTATCATATTCACCCCATGATCCTAATACTGGATGAGATCTGTAAGATAATACATCTTTCTTACTTGGTAGTTTAATTTTACCACCGTTTTTTGATCTTTGTTTCCTAATGATTTGTGGTGAATAATAAGGGTATTCTATTTGCATTCCTGTCCCTCCTTGAGGGGGAGTGACTTGAATTCCTTTTCCAATCACCTTTCGCATTTTACTTATTTGTGTTTTAGATAAACTCAATGTAATGCCTTTACCCTCACTTTTTACTTTATTATGCCGTGTTTTTTGTCTTTTTGTAAGGTATAACTCAGTATTACCCTTCTTTTTGATCTGATGCTTATCAATCAATAAACTCACTTCACTTGAATTTTTGATTGCTCTGGCTAGCTTTTTCATTTGGCCTTCTGTTAAAGGAATATATGTTGAAATATATTTTGTGCTCATAGTCTTGCTCTATATATAATAGTGTTAGATTAAATATTACATAAAAATAAGTTCATTCCCAATTTTGTCAATTACAATTTTTTCTTCATAAAGAACTACAGCGTATATCATATAATCGTCAGTAGCTTGTACATTCAATCTGTAATGAAACAATAACTGTTTTGGATCATCAGTAACCGATTCCTTATGATTTCTTAAATCGAAATAGATAACAGGAAATAATTCAGAATAATTTTGTAAATTTAACTGAGTTCCTGTATTGTAGTCGTTGGTTCTGAATGCATATTTTGAATGTCATTATATAATCTTGTTTAAAATCACAATCATACTCTAGTTCTGGAGTAAAATATGAATTCCCAAGTTGCAATCGACAGGTAGATAGTGTACAGCATTATCACCCGCATTTATTTTAAAAGTATCAAAAATAAAGGGATTTTCTAATTCATTATTTGACTTGTTTCTTTGCAGATATACAAAAACATTTTTGCATTTTTAATAGCTGGTGTAATTTGATATATCCCAGAAATAGCAGTTGTTGGTGATGAATGTTTAATAAATTCTCTTAAATATGTCCATTTTGTTGCTGTTAAAAAACTACTATTCACTAATTTTTGTCCTGCTGATGTAAAGTTCAAACGTGGTAACCATAACTGAAAATCTAAAACAACATATCGTGTTTCATCACCCGCAACTCTGTAAATGAATTCTCTGTCATCATTTAGTGTTATATTTAGTTCGATTTGCATAGGTGGTATCATTTTATCTCGTAGTTCTTGAAAAATGGAAAACCTATTCAACGGAATACAAGCATATACGTCTTTTGATTCTGCGCACAATTCAGCTCTTTTAATTGCTCCTACTTTTGGGGCTGTTGTCAAATTGCCCACTAATACAGCTCTATCGTCAAGATACCAATTAAAATTGTAGCTACTGTACGGCTATAGTCATCAGAAAATTCAAGCAATCCTTTTATGAAACAGATTTTATGCAGGTCATTACCATCGTAAGGTTTTTTACCTCCTGAAGTTATCATAATGTGATTTATAATACTGGAACTATCATTTATCGTTGAGGTTAAAACAGGGGTAGCTAAAACATTGGCGATAATATTTGCTCCATCTGCTTTTTTCTGAAGTTTGTATTTGACGATAAAGTATCCGTTATACCAATCGAACCATGAAGAGCGATCGGTCATATTGAATATATACCCTGTTTTTTCCTGATATAAGCCATTTGCCGGCTGAATAATAGGTGTTTGCAGATTGAATCTGAGATAATCAACTTTTTCAACATTTTCTATGCTTCTGAAACTCATTTATATTATTAGATTATATAATTTACTTCAATTGTGCTAATCGTTTCAAAATAAGATCCCCAGCTTTTTCACTTCTATTTAACACGGTTTTTAAACTTTTTTTTTTTATTATTGTATTTATTATATTTTTATCATTTTTTTAAATATTGTATATTTATAAATCATTAGTTATTAAACCTGATCTTTATGGCGATATTGATATAAACCTTTTTAGGGTTATAAAATTTTGACCATTCGTATACTGTTATTTTATATTATTATTTAATTAATTCACCTCTTTGATAACGATATGAAACGCCGTATCGATTTATTAAATAATGGACATTATACAAGTATATAACGAAAATAAGTATTTTTATTAATGAAAAATTTCAATCTTCTCGGTTAAGAGTGAAAGGAAATGACCTACGAATTTTGTGTATAATACTAAAAAAATTATAATCATTTCATCGGGCATTGTGGCGTATTTTGCGGGCTAAAATGGAGAATTCAGCGGGCTAAAATATATTTTAGCCCGCTGCCGTGGACCAATCAGAAACAAGAAAATAACGAAGCCAGCCAATCAGAACTGAAAACCATTCAACCGTTCGCGCCGTTTTCTTGCTGGCTGGCACAAGCTGGCATCACTTCAAGCTTTGTTTAATTTGAGTCGAGACGCTTCCAACTGCAATTGCAAACTGTTTTTAAGCTTTATAACGACAAAATTTTGAAGGACTGAACGGGAAAGGAAATTCTCAGTCTTCTCTGCTAGATGAAGAGGAATTTAGAAACTTAAAGAAGAATCCAGGCGGCGAAGTGTAAGTTTTCTTATTCATCGAGCGAGACTCCGAGTCAGTCGAATTCAGGCATATTCAAACTGCCAGTTCAGTTAACAGCAGAATTAATTTAAACACTTCTAAATGACGACTATTTCTTTCTGCTGATAGAATTTTTTTTCCTTTTCAAACAAAGATTTTTTATATTTTGCGGTTTTCTGCCGATTTTGTAAACTTTTAAACCTGATTTACAATCAGAAATAAACGCCGACTCGCAAGTCGGCAGCGTTCAAGATATCGCTTACTGTTTTTGATTTCTTAACTAAATGCCCTCTGATATGATTATAATAGTAATAGATTGATGTTTGGCGTAAATATGTTTTTGGCCCTTCTCAGAGCTCATTTTAGCCCTCGCCTGCGGCTCGGGCTAAAATGAGCCTGAGTCGGGCCAAAAACATATACGCCCGCGAACATCAACTCTATTGTTATAATAAAACGTCTCTTGATTCATCTGTCAAGGATTTTTAGTCAAATCGCAATAATCATATCATATCAACGCTCCTTGTTAAATCAGGTATTTTTCACTTATATTACTCCCTGAAGTTAAAATTTTTTTTCAAAACCCAGAATAAATTAAATCTATAAGATAATTAATTAATTTTTTTATTTATTTTTAAAAAATAATCAAACGTAATGAAAAGATTCTCACCACTTACCATTTATTTTTAAAAAAGTATCAATCTTATATGAATACATATAGGAAATTAATATTTTTAAAATTTATCACTACCAATTTTTCATTTTATTTTATTGTTACCGAAGAGGCTGAAAGGTTATACCACGAATATTATATTTTTCGTTAGTGCATTATAATTTTTATTTGATCTAGAATAAAGGCTGGTAAGATAAATTTAAAATCAGTGCTTATAAATATTGGCTTTTTTTGCCCTGAAAAATTAAATCTTTATAATAATTAAATAATAAAATATTTTTTTTTTTATAGACGCTTTTTTTTTTCCTCTTAACAGTTCATCAATATTTTAATACCTTTTTTTTATTATACTCGTTTTCCAGCGGATATGCTTCACAAATTATATCCAATTTTTAATAAGTTTTTCAGGGTCTCTGTAATAAATAGCCTTATAATTATGGGTAGACCACTGCCTTCCCACTCATCTTTTCTTATCAGAATAGGCGCTGTCTCCCTCCTAATACCCTCTATTTATAAATAATCTTTTTTATAGCTTTTTTTTTATATTTATTTTACGGGGTGTTTTTTTAATTTTTTTATTTTTCCTTAAATCCGAAGCTGAGAAAGGAACCCGTTTGTACTCCATACGTTTTTTTTTCTTTGTTAATAACAACTGTTTTCAATATTTTAATTTTTTTGTAAAATCTTCATCTATTTCCAACAGGTCATTATATGATTTTCCTTTTTTTACCAGATTTATATATTTTTACCACTTTTTTTTATTTGCTAATAAAGCACTTACCTGACGCCTTTTTTCGGCGAGAGATTCTCTTTGACGATCTAACTTCTTTTGATCAGCACTTGTATCCCATTTTTTTCTCTTCCGTGTTGTTGATGGCTCAAAATCAGACATTTCACCTTCATCTTCTTTTCATCTTCATCAATTGGTGGTGGTGGTTCAAAATTGGGCATTTCATCTTCATCAATTGGTGGTGGTGGTTCAAAATTGGGCATTTCATCTTCATCAATTGGTGGTGGTGGTTCGAAATTGGGCATTTCATCACCCCCATCTTCTGTTCAATTGGATATTCTGGAAGAGGATCACCCTCTCTTACCCCTTTATTTTCCAACTTTTTAGTTGCTTCAATTTTGTGTCGAGACGAATGTTATGTTTAAAATTTTTATAATTTATTTTTAATTATCATTAAAAATTTATATTAATATTATTTATTCTCAACTTCCTTTTTCAGAATTTTTGCAAGTAATAGACTCATTTAATATATATTATGTAATTATTATCGTTTAAATTATAGTTTTAATTTAGAATTTTCAGTTTTCATCAGTTTTATATTTTATCAGTTTTCACAGTCTTAGAAGTCTTTATATTATATAATTAAATAATATAAAGAAGATACAATAAAGAAAATATCAAATAACCCGAGAGAAAACGATTTTATAAGCGAAATTATAGAATGCTCGTAGCGGGTGTAAAGCGGTACAAACCTAATGATGTTATTGAGAAAACCGCTTTTAATAAAATTTTTTTTACTAATCAATAAGATAAAATTAAATTATAAAGTTGAAAATATTTTGTAGGTTATATTGCTCGAAGTTGGTGGTGAAGAGAATAAAAAAAAAATTAAGAGATAAAGAATTTAAAAAATTAAGATAAATATTTATGAGGTGATATAAGATTAGCCCAATATTGAGTAGTACGACCACCCACGATACCTCAGATAAAAATTATAAATAAAAATATTTTAAAAAAACCGTAAAAAAATAAAAGAAATATATTTAAAGTAAACCTAATTTTTTATTGAACATGTATATAATGGAAAGAATCGGAGGAGACGTTCAGAAAATGTAGTGTATATAAATTTAACTAGTAATAATGACCGATATAGAAGATCCAGAATACAACAACTACTGATAAAGCCGACTTAGTACCAAATATTCCCGATCGAAGAGTTATTATAACAGCGCGCTTAAGCCGAAATATGCCGAATATTGAAAAATCACTTCAGCTATGGCTAAGCAAAAGGCGTAAATCGTAAGCATTTGCATTATCTACAGCCCTGCTCTACGATCAAGGTAGTAAAAAATAGCTTCTCGATATGAATGCCCTTATTTAGTCGAAAAAGTAGTTGTATTTGAATTAATAGATAAGTGACGATTACTCGCGAAATAAAGTCTACAATAGGCACTACAAGCAATAGTATAGAAAGAAAAGGTTCAAAAGAGAAAAATAACTAAAAGTCAGTAGAGTTAGGGTGAAGAGTCTCCGATGATGAAAACAAACTATTTATGTATACCAGCACTACTAATGACCAAGCTTTTTGAAAGTTAAAAATTTATTACTATTAAATGTAAGAAACCAGTATACCATAATGTTTTTGATCTCGTCCATGAAGATAGTGGTCGTAGTTTGGATTAAATGGCAATCTTGTTTTAATCCCACAAAATTGTTAGAAGATTTTGATCCAAAAAACGGCTTTATGAGTGGTTTCGAAATTAATTTAAATGAAAATATCACTGAATCCAATGACTGGACTATATATATGGCATTTAAATATGACTATAAGCCCAGTGATAATAAAAGGATTAAAATTGAATTTATCGAGGGTGATAGTTTTAGTTTTCCGTGGGTTAAAGTGGAGCATAATAAGCTATTCATCGATTATGATCTAGATTCATATACAGAGCAAATAAGAGGAACATATTTTGATAAATATTTGAATCTCTGGTATTCTAAATTTGGAAATCAATTTAGAATCGCTGTTTGCAATAATGCTATGAGTATTGATCAAACATTGTCTGGGTTTAATATTAATGCATCCAACATTAAAATCAGTTCAGATTACTATGTACAAAGAATCGCTTTTAGTAAAACTGCATATCCGATAAATGGTAGAGAGTATCATAAAATCCAATTTTTAGATAAAACAAAGGCTGTATTCTTCGAATAAATTATCTAACTCCAACGATTTTATCTAATTAAATTATATGAAAACAGTGAAATTGGTTAGCAATATTATTGATTCTATTGAGAGATTAATTCAAAACATAAGGAAGCTGTATTACACAATAAAGAACAAGCGCAATGCTAAAATGACAAAATGATAAAACAAAAAAATCATATATAACTAATATATATGACTAAACATCGAAAATGCATATTTACATGGAACCATATATCAAGCGAACTGACTGAAGACCAAATTATAGAATTGAAAGCTTATTATCAAACATATCATCGAAAATGTTGGGCTTACAAGCAGACTGTTAAACGTTTCAAAAAATGGAAATTATTAGGGAATTCATTGTCTATCATATTTGCATCAAGCGGATTCGCCTCCTCTATAGCGACTGGTGGTATTGCTTTGATCACAATATCAACAATTTCATTATTGATTCAGGCTTTGATGATACATAAGAATCTCGAACTAAAAATTCATAACTCCATATATGCTTACCAAAGCTATCAACACCTTTTGAACTCTATTAAAGGCGCTATGAGAAGTGGCGATTATAATGCGTCTAGCATCCTAAATACAATGAAAAGCATTGACGACTACATATGCGATACCGGTCCAATAATCGATCGATATCTGCTCAAGTATGATGATAAATTTACCGAATAATCCGTGCGATCTGGGCCGATTTTAATGCTAAAATCTCACCCCAATACCGATCATTAAAAGCTCGCGTTTTTTTTGATTTAGTAACACAGATGAACTTGTATGGTATACCGAGCATTTTAAACAGCTGTCTTATAATATATTTCGTTGAGATCATCCTCTTTCTTCTTTTATTTATAGATGGAAGAATAGTATCGATCTCATGAAACACTTTGTAAATCTTATCGCGCTGATTATGAGACAATTGAACTCCATTTTTAATACATAAATCGTTTAAAACATTCTCAATATGGTATTTACGATGATAGATGCTTTTACGCCATATTTTGTGTCTGTTCTCGTAAAAATCAAAATACTCGCTAACATATTTATAATTCTGAGTCCCGCAATTTTGGCATACTTTCATATATGCATCTTCCAAAATATCAGGTTTATCACAGCAATGATCAACAACTTTATCGCCTGTATATAATAACTCATTGCAAAAAATACAAGAACCCTCACCCATTATTTTTAAATCGCTATGTATCACAAAACATCTCATATATAAATATATTTATATAAAGATGATTCAAGGCAATAGAATTAAGTTATGAAGACTATCGTCGAGTTTGTCTATGTTTGCATGCATTGTTATATCGTCTAAAATGCAATTATGGAAACACTCGTAATTGAATACGCAACGCATATAAAAAAATTCTTACTCATGACCTCAAAAACGAATTTATCGACTTGATATAGCCTAAATTAAAAATACATGCTGACGCGTAATTCATCAAAAAACTCCCTTGTTAAAGACTGGTTGATTAAAAATACCTGCTGACGCGTAAGTCGAAAAAATCACGCCATCGAAAAACCCCCTACTTTACATTGTGGAACCATCTTTTTAGTCATTAATCATTTATAACTTATGGGTAAAACCGTAAACTGAATAAATATGTATTTAATGTTGATCCTTACGAGGTCTCCCCCGTCGTCGTTTCTGGTCTTCAGGTTTACACTCTAAACGTGCATGATTTTTGTCTTCATTTGATATTTCAGATCTGCTATTTAGGTTCGAAGATAGCATTTTAATAATACAAATATTAGCTTCAAGGATGCTCTGAATACACCACATTTTATTTATGAAGACTATATCATTCGAGCTTTCATCAGCTTCTGGCAGTTGTTTGATATTTAATGTAATATCACTCATTCTATATATATTAATAAAGAAAATAATTATCTGTTTATATCTATCACTTAAACGCATTATAAAATGATATAAAGAATTATATATAGTATTATATTAATGGGAAGGAATCTTAAATACGATAATAATGAAGACAGACGTAACGCTATTACTAAATCAAAGACGAAATACATGCTTAATAAGCCTTGGTATTGTGATATTTGTGAATATCACAGTTGCCTTGCAGGAAAATGGAGTCATATGATGACCAAAAAGCATATTAAAAATGCTGTTATTAAAGCTCTTGAAGATGATGATCGGTTTAATATTATACCTGATGAATAACATATAAAGAAAAATTATATAATTATATATTGTATAGCACAGTATATATGAATTGCTGTTATCTGTTGCCTTAGGTGACCAAAAATATATTTATTTCTGGTTATCGTTTAAACGCACCAAAAATCTAAAAAATTATTTTTTACTATAGATACTTAAAGAAATGGCAATTCTATATAGTACATAAAAAATGACACAAAAAAATATCTCAACCAATATTAATATGGACGAATCTGATCTCAACAATCTATCTAAAACCGACCTTATAAAACTCATTTTATCACTAAAAGCCGAACCAAAAGCACACGAGCACAAAAAGGTCGAGCCGAAAGCACACGAGCCCCAGAAGCCGAATCAAACCCCCACCCCCTCGCGTAAAATACCAAAAAAGGAGACATACCAATCTCATTCAAATACTCCTAAACCAATAACAAAAACCCATAATACTCTTAAACAACTATCAAAAAGTTACCTGAGGGATGCAAAGGCACTAGGCTATACATGGATAGATCTTGTAAAAAACTCAACAAGGAAAAAAGTAATCAATAAAATTCAAAAATATAAGAACGATAAGACCTTAAACAGGACACTCAATGAATTTAATTTTGATGACAGTTTATTCGATACAACATCTAATGACCAAAAACTATTCAAAATAACTGAAATCGGAAATACAGTTAATAAAAAATTTAATGCTTTTACCAATGAATTCAAAATAAATGTACGAAAAAATTTCATAAACAATAAAAATGATGTTTTCAGTGTATTTGAAAAAATGGTTGAAATGACAATAAAGAAAAGGCAGTTAAAAGGAAATGATAGATTCAGATTGGTAATTTTAAATGATGAATTAGATCACCCTATCTCAACAAAAATGATAAATGTATCAGATTTCAAGTTAAATCAACTTTCAGGTGTAATCAATACACTGGAGTATAAGGAAATTGATTTAGAAAATTGCAAAATAATTATTCAATCTGTTAAAATACCTTCAGGTAAAGGTCGACTATATTTATCAAAACAAACAATAAATAGGAAACAATGCATTATTACAATAAAAAACACCGACTCAATATGCTTAGCCCGCTCCATTGTAACAGCTTATGCTAATCTACATCCTGAAAATTACACCACAACTCAGTTGAAAGATGGGTTCAATAAAAGCCGGAAACTACAAGAAATTCAAGCAAAAGAACTTCATAATAATGCTAATGTTCTAATTAATGATTATGGAAATTCTTTATATGATGTCAATAAATTTGCAACATATTTAGATATTGAAATCAATATCATAGATTCTGAGCAGTTCAATGAGATTATATATACTGCTAATAATGGTAAAGCAGATAAAATTTATCTATACAAGAGTCGAAATCATTTTGATGTCATAAAATCAATGACAGCTTTTCTAAATGTAGCATATTACTGTCATTCTTGCAAAAAATCTTACACAAGACGTGATAAGCACAAATGCCCCCAAAAATGCCTATGTTGTTTCAAATATTTTCCAGACGGTAATAAATGCAATGGTGAAGACGTTACATGTAATCAGTGTAATCGTGTTTTTCATGGTGATAGTTGTTTCAAAAACCACACACGTAATCGATCGATAAAAGATGGTGATGAGGCCGTATGTAACAGTGTTGCTAAATGCTTAAAATGCAATCAAATCATACTAAAACCATATATAAAAATACATAAATGTGCTTTCAAAATGTGTAATAATTGCAATAAATATTGTGAAAGCAAACATTTATGTTTCATGAAAAAAATCAAATGCAAGGGAGGTAATTGTATAAAAGATAGCAAAAAACCTTGCAGATCAAATAAAAGCATTCCTAAAAAAGATTATTGCCACTCATGTAGAACATATAATGAAAAATATTTATTTTTTGATTTCGAATGTGTACAAAGTACTGGGTTACACGAAGTTAATCTAGCTATCTGTCATGATTTCAACGGTAATGAATCAATCTTCAATGATATTAATAGTTTTTGTAATGGAATTCTAAATGAAAAATTTAAAGGATACACCCTTCTAGCTCATAATAGCAAAGGATACGATAGCCATTTTATTCTTAAATGGTGTATAGATAACACTTTCAAACCTTATTGTATTTACAATGGTGCAAAAATTATGATGATGGAAATTCCACAATTAAGAATCAAAATTATCGACAGTTTAAATTTTATCCAACAACCCTTATCATCGTTTCATAAAACGTTTGGTTTAAACGAGCTGAAAAAAGGATATTTCCCGCATTATTTCAACAAAAAATTAATCAAAACTATATAGGAGAAATACCTTCTAAAAAACATTATGCTTATAATCAAATGAAAACACAAGATAGACAAAAATTTTTACAATGGTATGACGATCGTTTAATGAAAATTATGTTTTTGATTTTAAAAAAGAATTAATTGAATACTGTCGGTCAGATGTTGATATATTAAGAAGATGTATGTTAAAATTCAGACAAGATTTCATAAACCAAGAAAATATTGATCCACTAAAATACATCACAATAGCTGGTGTTTGTATGGCTATTTATAGAGGTCATTATATGCCAAAAAATACCATAGCTGTAGTTGATAATATTATTCAAACAGACAAACATAGTGAAGTCAGTATTGCATGGCTTGATTACATTGGTGAGAAAAATAAAATTAAGATTCAGCATGCTTGGCAGGAGGTGAAAAACTTATCAATAACAAATTAAAAGTAGATGTTTTTGTGAGTCTACAAATACTTTTATGAATTTAAGGGTGTTTCTGGCATGGGTGTCTAGATTTTACAAGCCTGATGTAATCAATAATAAGAATCAATGCGATATGGGTACTTTATATAATAAAACACAAGATAAAAACAAAAAAATAACAACTGCTGGTTACAATCTTATTGAAATGTGGGAATGTAAATTAAAAAAGGATAAAAGTTTTCAGAAATATTATAAAAATGATTGGTATAGAGAAGTGGTTGGGCAACTAAACCCGAGAGATGCTTTCTATGGTGGACGAACAAATGCTGTAAAACTGCTGTACAAATTCAAAGAAGGCGAATGTGGTAAATACGTTGACTTTTGCTCCTTATATCCTACGGTTCAGTTCTACAAAAAATATCCCATTGGTCATCCTAAAAAAATAATATCACCAGAAAAATACGATACAAAATGGTATGATCATAAAATAAAATTTTAGCTCCAAGAGAATTATACCATCTGTCTACCTCAGAGAATCAAATGTAAAAGGTAAAAGCTAATGTTCCCTCTGTGTATATCATGTCAAATCAAACAACAAGAAAGATGCCAAATAGTAAAATGAACGAGCATTTATTGGTACATGGACAACAGATGAGGTCAATAAGGCCATTGAAAAAGGCTATAAAATTATAAAAATATATGAGGTTTATTTTGAGAACTCATCCGTGATCTATTCAAAGTTATATAAAAAAATTATGAATAAATTGATCAACAAAATATAATTTTAAAAATAACAATAGAGATGATTTTTAGAAATAAAGTTAAAAAGAATTAGACATTAATTAGGTGAATACATAAAATTCTTTACGAGCAGCAAATTACTATTTTCCCATATTTTATAAATATTTATCAAGTTGATATAGTATTTAAACATAAATATAAAGAAAAATTAGTATATAAAGATATTTATATAATACAAATATCTATGTAGATTTTACGATAGCAGTTATTTTAAAAATAGATTGATAACAGGTATTTTTTATACAGTATTTTATCGAATAAAATGTAAGACAATAGAAAAGGTGATATTTAGGTGATTTAAAGATGATAGGAGTATTTTTTGTGCGGTGGCCAAAAACTACAGTCATATATGCGATAATAAACAGAAATTTTATTGGTTTCCTAATCATGAAAATCACAAATACTAAATCACACAAATATATAAATGTAAGGGCGATACAAAGAATCACATTAGTAAATAAAATAAGATAACCAGAAGAGTAAACAAATTTTAACAAATATAGGAAAACAGCTGTGAAGCGCCAATAAAAACAATCGGATAGCTGTAAGAAACATATCCTTATGATATTAAAGACACTACTTTATTATTATATTCAGAGTTTTTTTAACGCATAAGATGAGTTTTTAAAAAAGAGATAAGAGTAAACGCATAAAAATAAAAAAAATATATATATAGATAAATGACAACATAAAATAAAATGAAATTTAAAGAAAATATTTTAAAGCAACATTCAAAAATATTGTGAGCAATAAACACACTGAATATTCGTACATTAAAAGAATTATCAAAACCGAGATTATATGAATAAAAAAGGAAGATGGAGAAAAAAAAAAAAAGAGTATAGATAGTGCGTGAAAAAGAGGTGATGAAAAAATGTTCGTTTTAGATTTTTAGTTAGAATCAAGGCTTTTTAAGATATAAGATTTCATTATTAAAGTTTTTTATAAGGTTAAAAATTAAAGCTAGGATTTTGGTGTTAGGGAAGGCGTTGCGGTTAAATGTAATTATGATATGAAGATTGAGGTAAATGGAGATTTGACACAAAAAATATCAACAATACATTATCCATAACATGGATACTGACAATAGATCATAGGTATTAGGATCAACGCTGTTATCTTCCAATGATATAATTGTACCTGACGGTCTAGCGCGGGGTATAGTTGTATCCTAGGTTATGATCCTAGGTTTTGATTTTCATTATGTCAACGAGGTTTGTTTTAAACGCACCTTGATTTCAAAATTTTAAAAAGAGTATAAGAGATTTTTTTATTTTGATTAAAGGGTTTAGCAAGGGTTGGTTTTTAAGGCTTGGTTTTTTCATTTTGGTTTTCAAACTTGATTCTATTTTGGTTTTGATTCCAATATTTGAATCCATTTTTGTCCCCCATATTTTGGACCGACCACTGTTTCCAATATTTGATTCCAATATTTGAATCCATTTTTGCCCCCATATTTTAGATCCACCACTGGTAGTAGTGATGTACATACTACATCTCTAAGGCAAATTTGCCTCAGAGTGTAGTACATTACTACTTCGCTAGCGCTATCTTTTACTCGGTACATCCTTTCTACTGGACTGAAATGTTTTAATATAAACCCGAGAAAGGAGATCTCGATCAAGTACAGGTGTAATGGCCTGCTTCACCACCAATTTTGCACCAAAAACTGATCGTTTTTTTCCATTAGCTCTGTCAAAACGCAGTCAATATTCAAAACGGACAGCCGTGTGAAAAGATCTTTCCAAACTGTATTACTTTCGCATCACGAGAACTCGCTGACGTGCAAACTGGTGACGTCACAAGTGGGTGAATGACCACTCCAAATACCGGAAAAATTCGGGTTTACCATAATAAGGGTATAAAAAAATAAAATTTAGTAATGCGTGTTTAAGGAAAATCATGCCTCGCCGTTCAATGTTCTTCAGAACCACATCGGGCAAGGCTGTCATTGCTCCCAACCTGAGAGGTTCATTAATTCTAAAGAGTGACCAACATACGTAGCACTTATTTTAGCAAATTTTGGCAATATATCGCAGGCGTTTGGTTTAATTGGAGGACAGCGCAAAGCAGAAATGGGGGTAGGAAAAGGGCGAGGGGCAACCTCACCGGCGAGGGGCGAGGGGTCTGGAAAGAGGAGTACCACGTCTCCCCAACTCACCCTCATCTTTTTCCACTCGCCGTCCTTAACTAACCTAAAGCCTAAAACAAACTACAGTTGAACCCCTATTAAGCACATTTGCCGCTTGATAGAGGTTCGTTTGAAATAAGCATAAGGCGTGATACAAACGTCACGTTATTTGAATACAAAAACGCTTGGAACAGAATCACTGAATAAGGGAATCACGTCAGCAGCACGTCATGACGATAATAAACTTGTGTTTGAATTTATTTCTCAATCGTCACTTTCCATTTAGCTCCCTTATCTGTTATTACATTGAAAACAAGGCCAACTACAAGACTACGCGAAGTAAATTCCCCTCATCGCGCTGTGACAGGCATTAATGAATTTTCACGCTTGACTCTCGGAGAACGGCAAAACTTAAAGCAAGAAGCACACTCTACCAAACTCCGTGGTATGGCCAGTACCTCACGTATGCGCACATCCATGTCACACCAACCCTGTGGCAGCCATGGAGTGTGATGGTCTCGGTCCCAGTGTCCTCTACTTTTGAAAGCTAGAAATCTGGAAGCGAGGTCGTCGACGTGTTCAGTACAAAAAGCGAGTCATATACGAACAAAGAATTTAAAGCACTGGAACATTAGGCCTGAAACCACGCGGGTAAAAATATCTACGATTAAATGGCACGAGCAAAGAATGGAAAGTTCGTTTTTGTTGTTGCAGCGTTGTTTATAGTTGTCGCAGTTGTGTATACGGTATCCGTACTTTACATAAATGATAACAAGTATCAAGGTTTACGCACCGGCGAGAAAGGTAGGGAGAAAGGGTAAGATTACTATGTCTAATCAATTTTACATAAAATTAAGAACTAAAAAAATGAACATCGGAAAACTCAATTAATTTAAGATCATTGAAAATTCAAATGTTATTGCTAATCATATTGCTGTCCATTTCAATCACGAGAAAAATTCAAATTCGCATTTGCCATTTTGATTCTTTTTTGTTCCCGCGAACATTATATACACAATATTAAAATCATAATTGACAGTCGCCACTATAACCAGGGTTTGTCTCCAACTTATTTTTATTCAAGGTAGAAAATTGACATTATTTTTCCTTGCCGCTATATAAGAAAGCCAATTTTGCAGTTTTGTGTTAAATTTAATTGAAAAGTAAATGAAGGAAACATCCACGGCTACCGCGCCTAGTTTAATTTTCAAGAATTTTGAAGTTACACTATTTGGATAACTTTATCTAAAAAACAGATTTCCTTTTTTGAAAGGAAATTGCACTGACTTAAAAGTCAGTGCAATTCAAGCAGGCAGAACGTGAATAAAAATCAAGTATAGAAGAAAACACTTATAACACCTAGTGAGAAAAAAGTCGATAATGAATTCATTGTATGGAATGTAAAAATCGTATAAAATAACGTTCTGCAGTAATATTTGAGTTGCCTGAAGGATGGGCCTTAACATAATCTTACAGAATACGATTCCTGATTTCCACTTTTTTTATTCTCCTTGCAATTTTTTCGAGTAATCAGTCATAATTTGTGTTCAAAGGTTTACAATAACAAAAGAAACAGTGAATAGGACTGAACAAGGAACGGCCAACCATAATTGCATTTGAATTGTATTGTAAATATTTGTTTAACAACTAAACGCCAAATTGTATTCAATTTACCCTCTTTTGCTTGCAGAAATTGTTAAACAACCAATATCGGAATTTTGAGAGAAAAATCTGCTGTGAAAATTTTAAGTGAAAAACGCGCAAATGTAAAGTAGAAAATATAGTGATGAATATCGTATGTATCTAAATTTGACTAACAATGGAATACGTTTTGTATGAGCTTGTAATGTGTGATTGAAAATTACGCTAAATAACTCTCTTTTGCATTGTACGTTCGAATTCTTGTACTCGTTGAGGTTTTATTCTAACTGGAGCTGGGTGTTTACTGGTATGAACCTGTTGTACAAACGAAGGATTTGCAATGCTTTCTTAAACTTATTTGTTTCCAGGAAACTAGTCAGTCTTCCGATACAATGAACGCGATTGTTTTAACAGATCTTGTTTGTGTAAGGTTGCGTGGTTTGGACTTTTTTGATCTTCGATTGATCGGCTCTGTTCCTTCCTGGAATTACTTTTACTTTCTACCTTGTTTTGGCGAACTGTTATACAAGTATTACCAGTTGATATCAGTGATCAGTAATTTTCCTTAGAATTTTTTTTTTCATTTTCGTCCCCACGAGCGTAACGTGGCAAGGATTACGTAGTTATTGTTGCACTATAATTAAAGATTAAGTATTCCTCATTGAATTCGGTTTTTACATATACTTGTTGGGAGGGAAAAGCGCACACCACACTACTTTAAGTTCTAAGCAGGTTTTTCTCGTCTTTACCGGGACCTTAGGAATACAGTTGAATCCCGATAACTCGAACCTTCAAGGGAAATCGAAAAAGGTTCGAGATATCGGGAGTTCGAGTTATCGAGGGTTAAATTAGTAAGAAAACGACCTGAAGGGAAAACGAAAAAGGTTCGAGTTACTGAGGGTTCGAGTTATCGGGATTCAACTGTATCACTGTACCATTTTGCTTTTTTGCACTATTTCTATGCTCCTCGTTGAAATACGTTGTTGTTCAGGTAGGAAATGAAATGGAGCGGCCCTTTCCACTATAAAGTTTGCAAATGTTACACAATCGTCTAATATAGTCGTCTTTCACCATTGTGTTTCTAGAAAAGTTGCATTGTTTCCATTTAGCGGAAAATTCTCACCGGAAATATCGCAAAACTAATTAAATATTCTTATTTTTAGCATCTTTTAAAGTAACCACAGGGGACCCAAATAAGCAGTTGTAATCGTTTTTATGTTCAAAAATATGAAAAAAATGTATGAGATTATCGAAAGGGTCTTATTGTCGTAAAAAATATTGTGAGTAATGTCTGCAAAATAAACGGAAATCTACTTTACTTGTTTATATCATCGTCTCTGCAGCTCGAAATGGGGAATTTTAACGTTTTGGAGAGTTTTGCATTGACTGTTTCAAGATCTTTCAAATCGCTCAAATTCGCGCGCTATTTTGAGACGACGATGGCGTGACTCGGAAAGCGATCAAACAAAGCGGTTCAAATGTCCTTGTAAGTATCATATTCCATAATCGTCGCCAGGACTGAATCGTCGATAAATAACAAGCAATGAATCGAAAGCTATTTTATGTTGTTATTGCGATAGTTGTTATTGTGACGGTGTATATGGTATCCAGAAATTATAAAGAGTTACAAGGCAAACGAACCAGGGAATCCAGGAATTATATGAAGGAGTTAAAAGGTAGAGAAACAGTCGAGAAAGGTAGGTCGCACATTCGCCCATGGTGCAATTTTATACAAAGTTAATTCACCAATCCCTACATACTTGTTTCCATCTCTCGGAATAACTATAGAGCCTATTGTCTCATGGCTTGTTTTACAAACTACTGGACATGATTATTTTTCGACAATCCTATCATTTTATTAACAAACAGACGAGAGGCGAATAAGTTATTTGTTTCAGTTTCAGTTTAAAGGGCAAATGTCGGCCAAGTGCTAATTTTCCTTTATGGAAAGAACAGAAACAGACGGTAAATATCGATTCACAGCTTAAATTTTGTCATGTACGGCTCTTTCACTATTTTAAACAACGATTCAGGTTTAGAAACAACGTCAGTGCCACGCGACGGATTCTGTCGGTTTGTCAGGACTTCTTGCCACTTATTAATGACAAGTAACGCAACGCACTTCCGTTATTCCGTTATTTTATCCTCTCTTAACTCTTGCGCCGTAAATTAAACCTCTCCGGTTTGACAATTCGAGGGTTTTTTTTACTAACAGCGGTTGTCAGGGTTGTTTAGTAAGTCCATCATATAGGAGAGGGTAGCTCGGAATTTATTTGTTTATTGTGTGTCCCAGGCGCCCTCGTGGCCATTTTCGTTTCCAGAGACGCTTGTCCTTCCTAGCCGGTGAGCTGGGGCACGAGAAGCGGGGGGGACAATGTTTTTGGTAGTGTTCAAAAAAGGAAATTAGTGTACTCTTTCAAAAACCCATCCAGACCGTCACTGTTTTACAAAGTGAGCTCCAGCGATCAGCTTTTGCGGTGGCATACTGATGAGTTAGACTTGTGACTTGATGTGAATGAAAATACGTTTCAACATCTGAAACGTGGTAAAACCAGGGATAATCTCAAAATCTTTTAATACACGTTTCAAACCAAGGACAGAAAAAATGAAAAAAAATGGTAGATAAACAACCGGCAATGATGAGTGCTATTTTTTCTTTCTTCATCGCACCCGACGCAACGCATGGCGTCAACTGAACTCTTTCATAAGTAAAACTGAAACTTTCATAGGTTATTAGTAATTATCTATCATTAACAGGTGTAATACACATCCACAGACTAGCGAATTTTTTTAAAAATCTGTTACCTAGAGACAACGTTGAAATTGGAAACTAGTCACATTCCCTATTTTGGCAGTTAATTTTTCGATAAAATTGTCTTAACGGAATTTTGTTTTATTTTGCTTTAATATCCAATCATAGCCGATTTCTAATTCCTTAAACTTTAAGGTAGGGTCATACGGGTAGATTTTGAGAAAAAATGCCACTGGTCTAGCCTCCCATGCAGTCTTTTTTAGGGGCGTCGCGTTTCACCTTGTAGGTGGTAAATGGACCTACTAGTACGCAGTCCTTTCATGGGCACTTAGTCGCTCATAAGCGTTTGGATTGTTTAAGTGTGAGACAAGTGTCACGTAAGATAGTTATCGGCAGTAAAAAAAAGTCATCAAGTGTTTACAATGAAAATGTATGGAAGAGAACCCCGTTGTAGTGAACACATTTAAATGTAAGTCTCTTGGCGCTTCTTGGCACTTCATTGTATCAGCTAAACGTAAATGATAAGTCTCGAGGGAACCGTTTTTTGAGGCGGGCCAAATAGCAGAAGTTTTTTTTTTTCGTTTTTGGGGGGGGGGCCGGAAAAAGGCGAGGAAAAAGGCTGGAGGTAAAGTTGGGTTCTATTCTAAGAATTGGAAGAGCGCATCCTTAAACTATTTCATAAAAACATTCAAACGTTTCTTTTTTTATCTAGTGCGTTTTTATAAGTTGTGTTTTGCATTCCGTTCTAAGACTCACATCACAGCCGACAATCTTGGCCCGATGATCAAGAGGACGATCAGTTGGACAATGAAGTTTGTGACGCTGTCCAAACATTTCTGATATTTATTGGTTACCCTCGCAGTGGCCACACCCTTATCAGTTCCTTGTTAGATGCTCATCCTAACGCGATCGTTGCTAACGAGTTTGATGTCATTGGTAAATGGCAAGAGTGGGACACCGCCAACAAAAACAAGTATTACCTGTTTAACCAGTTGTACCTGAACTCAAGAGAAGAATCTGAAATCGGTTACAGGTCGGTCACAGTCCCACATCGATACAACTACTCGGTTCCAGGCCAATGGCAGGGAAGATTTGATAAGAGAATTTTAGTGAGTTTCTTAATAATTATCTAATACTTTTGTTTGGTATAAAGCACCTTCTCTGCAATGGAATTCGTGGGCTGTTTTGGGCCGGGGGCATCTACTTCCCATAAAACTGTAGATTTTACAAGCCTTGCTTCTTTTGGCATTTAAACCAATGTCTGTCGCATTATTCAAACTGTTGTTCCGGGGGGGGGGGGGGGGCACTCCCATATATGGGCTATAGAGGTATGCGCCGCGGGAAAGGGAAAGGTTTTTGAGGTTCTCAGTCCTTAAAGAGGGTGTCATTTTTGCCTCTTTTGGCATGTGTTCCCGGTTTAATCCTTAAACCTAGACTCCCCCGGACAGAGGCGCGGGAGAACGGGAGAGAACGGAGCAGCGCAAAACGGAAGAAGCGAGGTCGCGCCGCGCACCGTCTGCTGCGGACGAGAGGGGGACAGACCAGGGGCCACGAGGAGAGAGGACGAGAGGACCAGAGCGCCGACCAGGCCGGACAGGCCGCCCACCGACCCACGAAAAGAGCACGAAAACGAGAGAGGGGAGCGCGAGAGGAGAGGAACCCACCAACCTCATCCCGTGGCCCGGGTTTAGATTGGATACCTAAATTGTATCAGCTAAAATTGCAGTGCGTAAACATCCAGCTAAACAAAAAAGAAATGCTGTATTAAAACTGAACTATCCGTTTAAGTATTAGCTTAACTTCCAATGTTACAGAAACGAAATCTAGCTGACCATGCAGATCACGCCATTTTTGGTTTTTGTTTTTCCCTTGAATAGGGTGTCATTTTTCGAGTTTAGGCCTAAAAGGATATCAATTCCGTTTCCTTCATTCTTCAATAGGGTCAGGGTTTATGAACCTTCGCGGCAAACACCTATCCGAAATTGACGGGACCGGGCTGTTGTTCCACGTATCGCGCAAGACCGACGTGTAGAAATGAAGAATGGGGACTTTTCAAGACATCCTTTTGTACAACATTCACTGAATCACCTCCGGCTCCTTCACCTTCTCACAAGAATTGCATAATGATCGTACTTTTGTCGGCCGATTTGCAGGATTTGCTCACTAAAAATCATGAAATGTGTAATTGTATCAACCAACAGGTTATCGGAGCGAAGAAGGGAGGCAAGACAACCAGACAACTCATGAAACTACAGAACATGGACGTGTTAAAAGAAATACAACAAGTCCTCGACATTCCCTTTAGATTTCTCCATGTCGTTCGTAATCCTTATGACAATATTGCCACCATGTTGCTCAGAGCTGTGGGCAAAAGAACAAACGCCGAATTGGGAGAAAAGGTAACCAGATATTTTGTCCTTGTGCAGCTATTAAACTCAACTGAAGTTTACACCACGAGCAGTCCCTCTTCTGCCTCTTTCTCCTTATTTTGTCGAGCGAGAGACAAAAAAATGACTGTGACGGTGTGAAATGTTTTTTTCTCGCTTGTTTTTAGCTCCTTACTCGACACAGTACTTTGTCGAAAGCCTCACCCCATGTCACGTGCCAGTCAATCAGATCAACACCCATTAGTGTTCCGCCATTTCTGACTTGATTACACAAACACAATAAAAATTCGAGAAATATTTGTAACGTTTACGGTGTTCTGGGTTTAACTGTAAAACTAGCAATGAGAGTACCGTACTTACTCGAATAAGCGCCGCATTTGGGACAAAAAAGTTAATAAGCGCCGCCCCCAATAAGCGCCGCAGTCCAGATGCGGCGCTTATTCTAGTAATTCCGTTAAACTAAAAACAGCAATACAAAGCAACTCTTAAACAAACTTGGACATTTGCATTTGATGTTTTGCAGTTCAAAGTGATTGTTTAACCGCTCGCCCATTGGTTTCTTACAATACGTAGTTCTGTAAATGTTGTGAAGGCCGCGAACCGCTTTTCCAGGTCAGCTAGCGCCACTTCTCTTTTCAGCAAGAGAGGAATACTGACAATCAAAAGACTCTATTTTCAATTACTGTAAAATATTAGATTCTTTCGCGGCGTCCAAATTTTAGAGTGATCAATTAATCCGTGAAACATATTTACCAGTTTGTTCGTAAAGTAACTAAAAAGAAAAAATGGAATAGTATCTAAAGTACAAAAGTGAAATAACTATTTCACGGGTTAACTGAAATCACTCTAATTAAGCGCCGTCCTTAAATAAGCGCCACCTCCGAATGAGCGCTGCACTTGAGGCGCGAAAAATTTAATAAGCACCGGGGCGCTTATTCGATTAGAGTGAAGAGAGAAAGAGTTTAGACGCTCTTCTTCTCTCCTTTCATTCTCGATTCTGTTCGGTCTAGCTTGACATGTTGTACTTTTTCTTTCAGATAAATGACCCTGAAAATTTGGATAAACAGATAATCAGCTATTTCGCTTTAGCGGAAAGAAACAATGAGCTGAAGAGCCGCCTTCCAGGCGAAGTTCACGAGATCCACAGCTCAGAGCTAATCAAGCGACCAAAAGAAACACTGCTTGGAATTTGTCAGTTCTTACATCTTACTTGTGATCGCCAGTATATTGAAGATTGTTCCAAAAGAATATTCCCCGAAGCTACGAAAACTCGTTACAGCGTGATGTGGACAGATAAACAGAAGGAGCTGGTCAGAGAAAAACTGCAGACATTTCAATCTTTGAAAGACTATCGTTTCGATGATTGAACTATTTTCAGTGGCGGCTTGCATTAGCTATAGATATATTGCTATTCGTAGGAAAGAAAAGACACTCTAAAATGAGATGACTTGAAATGATAGTAAGTTAAAAGAGTTGTAAATGTGGTTCAATAGGGACACATCTATTTATGGTATTCGATTCCAGTCCTTTCCCGAATTCCTTATTCTTAGTCACTTGGCTCCAATTACAAGGAAAAACATTTAGCATAGAAAATGGTAGCCTGCGAATACAGCCGCTTCACTTTTTCGCTCTTCGTTGGGGGGGGGGAATGGGGGGGGGGGGTATTCTCAGGCAGAAAATGGTTGAGCCCAGCATTTTCAGAAGTTCGAATAGTGTAATCGTCCGGGTGATAGTAATTCTGAAAAGAACTGTTGTTGGTGACTGACGTTTTGACAACCTGAGGGGAAGTCATCTTCAAAGTCTCTTGACTCTGAAAATGTCGAAACGTTAGTCACCAACAACAGTTTTTTTTCAGAACTACTCTCACCCGGACGATCACACTATACGAACTAGGAAAACGTTTAGTTAGCACGCGTTTGCACAAATGGCGAGTCAATAAATAGTTCATGTGTTCAAGAAAATGCGATGATGGTTTGTTACAAGTAACCTTCGTAGAACCACAAAACAATGATATTTTAACCCTTTAAGCCCCAATATCCACATTCAAAAATTCTCTCGACTGATCTCCATACATTTTCTTATGGTATAACTGCAGGTGAGTTGGGAGAATTTGTTACTGAGAGATCAAAGCAAATTCCCTTTGGTGATCTCTGTATTCATTCTTATAACCTATTTTGGTTATCACAATGCCTCTCCGAAAGACAACTGAAAGGAAGCGTTGCGTGACGTGCCAAGTAACGGCTGCGCAAAAGACTAGGGAAAGATCTGCAGCCTTTTTTCTCTACGGACAGGACTGTGGATTCCTTTGTGCTATTACCAACACACTGCAGCAAAATAATGACATTACTTTTGTAAAATTTATTTCCATAGTTTTTAGCACTGCCAAAATTGTCGGCACGATGATTTCTCGAGAGAACACATTTTACACAAACTGCGGTGAAAAAAATATTAACACTTTAAGACAAATCAGTCAAATGCTGCAATGAACTCTACTACAACTTTCTTAAGCTTCGCGTCTGTGTCTTCAGAGATTTGGCCCTCCTTTCTGATGGTCTCGATAAGTTCCTTCTGTGTTGATCGGATGTGTTTCAGGAACGCTTCTTCGAATGCTGTGATTCGTGACGGATCCACTTTGTCTAAATGACCCCTGACCCCAGCATAGATTACACACACTTGTTCAGCGATTTCCATGGGAACTGCAACAAAACGTTCATATCTTGTCAACAAACTGATAGATGCATTGAATTGGTACTAACAAAGAACCATTGACATCTAGCTCCCCTCCCAATTATGGAGCAAGAAATTTATTATTAAGCGCCTCCCCCCTCCCCAAACCCCTTTCCTTTTGAAAACAAAATAATAAACAACAGACTGCATTTTTGTAGCAACAACGTGGGCACGGATTCATACACAGTTTTGGCAAGCTTTGGGAGAAGTATGATCCGTACTTGAATGCAATAAGAATGCTAACATAACAATACTTCATTGATCATACTATGATACCAAAAGGCAACTGGTAATAAACTATGAACCTTCTTGGTATTTCACTGAATTAAAGGAGTCCCCCCTCAATCGTGTATAAAATAAATAAGCCTAAGGGGCCTTACGTGTACAATACTAAATAGGGGATTTATCGAGTCAACAATGTTTTATTGGTACAGTCAGGAACACTTGCGCAAAGTTTCTTCTACCTCATACACTCAATACCCCACCCCACCCTTTCATGGTGTAATGAGGGCACTCCCTTATTGAACATTACATACCATATTGTCCCTGTTTGAGAAGCTCAGTAAGGCGGACACCTCGGTTGAGGAGGGACTGAGTAGCAGCGTCCAAATCAGAACCAAACTGGGCAAAGGCTGCCACTTCACGATACTGTGCAAGCTCAAGTTTCATGGATCCAGCAACCTGATGATCAAACAATTTAAAGTGTTTATTGTAATAATACATTATTTTGAGAAAAAAAGGATCATCTGGAAAACACCATGATCAAACTCATTAATAACTCTAGAAGGAAAAACAAAGGGAATTACTGTTTGTATGGCTATCATAAAAGCAGCTACAGACTTCATCTTGATTTACATTTGCAAGAGAATGATGCTTCTACATTGTAAGTAATTCAAGTACCATTTGGACTACAACAAAAAAGTTCTGCAGGATTGCTGTACCTGTTTCATGGCCTTGGTCTGTGCAGCAGAACCTACTCTGCTTACAGACAAACCCACATTAATGGCAGGACGAATACCCTTGTAAAACAACTCTGTCTCCAAGAAGATCTGACCATCAGTGATAGAAATCACATTTGTTGGAATGTATGCTGACACATCACCTGCCTGCAGATCAAGAACACAAACAAAACTAAGTGATTGGCAAAATATTCTGGGTAAAACTAACACAAACACTGATTGTCTTTGCCTTTCCTGGCACTGTCAGGAAAGACAAACGCCAGGTATCAGGGTTGGTAGGGGATTTTTTTTTCTGTCATGGAATACAAACATTTTTTCGTGTTCATTTAATAATTCACAATTCAAATCTGATTACTCTGATGTTCACCGGTTCTTGGTGGTGAAAATCCTTGTAAAAGAATTCATGCTCAATGACTGACCTGAGTTTCAATGACTGGCAGTGCTGTAAGTGAGCCTCCCTGGTTGTCATCATTCATTTTGGCTGCTCTCTCCAGGAGACGCGAGTGAAGGTAGAACACATCACCTGGGTAAGCTTCACGACCTGGAGGCCTCCTCAACAACAGTGACATCTGACGATATGCTACAGCCTGCAAAATAATAACATCATACAATGATGATTTATCTGCAATACTTCAAACACACATTTTTCCATGTACCAGTAATTATCATCAATAGGATGACAGGGGATAAGACTTGTTTGGATGCTCTACATCAATGTCCTTCCCCCTCAGTAATTCTTTTAAGAACACAATTTTGTTATTTTGATAAAACCTGTCCTCTAACTGAATTTAATGACAAATTTCATTATAAATTGTCAGTAGTCTGCAGATACATTACACTCAGTGAAGTGCCTTGTTCATCCACAGCAGTCAATATCCAAATGCAATCCAACGGAATTCATCAATGATATTTTTCCAAATGTGGGATACATCATACCTGTTTTGACAAGTCATCATAGATGATCAGTGCATGTTTTCCATTGTCTCTGAAGAATTCTCCCATAGCACAGCCAGAGTATGGAGCCAGGTACTGCAGAGGGGCAGCATCTGATGCAGTGGCACTCACAACAATGGTGTACTTCATTGCATCTGCACAGAGTACAAGCGAATAAGATCAACACTAATAGCAGTCAAGAAACAATGATAACAAAAAGTCATTTAAATTATTACTATGTTAGCCACACTCTTCACAATTTTGGTATAAGATCTACATGTACATGTACATCCATAACAAAACTTGTTAGAACCCTGTAAGATATTAACTGACAACAGTGGAGAGAATTATCAGCGCTAGCTATAAAGACACTGACGAGGCCCACTGTTACAGGCATCATTCTCAAGTCAATGTACAATGTACCACCATTACTTAGCACAGTGGAACCCCAATATACTAGTTGTACCTGTAGTGCCAGGAAACATGTGAGAAGAGAATGTGAGAAAGAAATGATATGGAATGTATAGGTAATGCAAGTGAGTGAAATGACACAGGGAGCCTGCGTAGCAGGGCCGTAGTTTCCAGGCGATCGCGATGCGAGTCACACTAAAAACGACACGATCACGCGCAGGATGAAGATGACTCTGACAAATATTCTTCACGTAAAATCAAAAATGAGGAAAAATGAGGATACTGTGACACACGCGAGGAATGCCGCACAAAAGGGAAGTGAGACCACAATCCCAATCAAACTGCAGATGTAGAAACAGATGCAGGGCGATCAGTCTCGCAGCGAAGTGTATGATGTAGAGAATAATGAAAGGGAAGACAAGCGAGACAGAATGAGAGTGAGGGGGAGGAGGGAAACGGGAGGAATCACGCACCACACCACAGGAGAGCCGACCGCGCGAGCGGAGACGAGGGTGAGAGACAGCCGGGACGAGGGAGAAGACACAGAAAACAGGAGCGGGGACGATGGTCGCCAGAAGGAGTGAGAGAGGGAACAGGGGAAGAACAAAACAAGGGCACACCAAGTAAAAGAGCCCACGCAGAACAAGACCGCCAACCCACGCACATGGCCATGACGCCGCCCGACAGCCCGCCCTTGGCTCGGCGTCTCGTTGGAATGACTGGGAAAAGGTGTGCTCCGCCCATTTTTCTGTAACTTAATTTGGCCCGGCTGAAGAACATTGTTCCTTATACTGGGGACTCGGAAATAAAGGGTTTCATCGTATTGGGGTTCTTACATATCACACATTCTTGTAAAGGGCATCCTTGACTAATCTTGATTTAGTGTTAACATTCTTACCAGCATCTGTCAA
This sequence comes from Oculina patagonica, assembly GCF_052425735.1. Taxonomy (NCBI): domain Eukaryota; kingdom Metazoa; phylum Cnidaria; class Anthozoa; order Scleractinia; family Oculinidae; genus Oculina; species Oculina patagonica. The sequence goes on from NC_135758.1 coordinate 13,619,578, forward strand.
TCTCTTCACCAGCTGAGCAACAGTACTTCTCTTCTGACCAATGGCAACATAGATACAGTAAAGCTTCTTTTCTGAAGGATACAAATAAAACATCATTGCCACTCATGCACACTGTATCACGTCCAATTCCAAACTCAAAGTAATGGTTGCCATACATAATCTTGTTCCAAAGTTTTGCAGTATAGGAAGACAACAGTTGAAATTTATTGCTTACTTTCATCTGTTCCCTCGTTAAATTTCTTCTGGTTGATTATGGTATCAATCGCAATGGCAGTTTTACTAAAATGAAACAATGCAGGTTTATAAGTAAAAATGGTTCATTGACCACATTACAGTGTAGGTTATAAAGCACGTTACTCTTAACTTAATTCGGCCAAGCATGCCTATAAGAAACAGTTAAACAGAAAAGTGTGTATGTTGTAACACAAATGTAACTTCTTTTAATCTTCTTGGACCTAACATAGTTACAGTCATATCTTTATCATTAATCAGATTCATGCACAAAAATGTCATCTTGTCACTTGCCCAATGACATCAACCCTTTATTAAAACAAGCCACTGACTTAATTTAAACTACTGTACTTAGCCAAACAATTTTTTCGATGGCTTAGTCTATTCAAAACAGTTAATTTAACTGACCCAGTCTGTCTGTCTCCAATGATAAGTTCTCGCTGCCCTCGTCCAATAGGAACTAAGCTATCCACAGCCTTGATGCCAGTCAACATAGGTTCATTCACAGATGTACGAGGGATGATGCCTGGGGCCTTGATTCCTACACGGGCACGGTTTGTGTTGTCCAGTGGTCCCTTGCCATCGATTGGGTTACCTAAGGCATCTACCACTCGTCCTAACATTCCTTGTCCTACAGGAACATCTACAATGGCTCCTGTTCTCTTCACGACATCTCCTTCTTTGATAAGTTTGTCATTACCAAACACTACAACACCAACATTATCAGGCTCCAAGTTCAATGCCATACCCTGAAAACATGCAAAGTAGGCACAAAATAAGCAAGAAATAATGTGAAACAGTTTCACTATTTACCCGTTAAACTAAAAATTGATTGTATGGAGAAATATGGCAGTTATGCATTAAACTACAATAGAAAGATGGCATATATTTTTTGCAAATTTTGTCCCTACAACATTGTTCATGCTGGGCTAGAAGTTTTTAGAGCTTTTCTGTGCATGTTTTATGATACTTTTAGGATTTTCTCACACTAGGAATCATTGGTAAATGTACCAAACGCCATCTTTTTTCAGTATAGTGAATTACAATGTACAGTACTGGTCAAAAGTAAGTTTCAACAATGTAACCAATTTTAATTAACAGAAGCCTGTCAGTATTACCTTAAGGCCACTTGAAAACTCAACCATCTCTTCGGCCTGGATATTTTTAAGACCATACACACGGGCAATACCATCACCAATAGACAGCACACGGCCAGTTTCTTCAAGCTCAGCTTTTGGAGCAGACCCTAAGATTCTTTGTTCCAAGATAGAAGAAACCTCAGCAGTCCCTGGAACACAAAATTAACCTGTTGGTAACTAGCAAAACATGCTTGTGATGCTGCTAAAGTTAAAATTCCAATGATCATCTCAACTAGATTTCAAAACTTTTAAAACTAAGCCCTCCTGCCTCCCCCAGTATAAACGCATGGTTATAAAACATAAACTATTGAAAGTATGTGAAACAATCTTCTCAAGGTAGCAGCCTCAAAAGTAATGAGTTTTGGTTGAAAAACAAGACATGTGTTACTTTTAAAAAACAGTGGTAGCTTACCTGCACTTGCAAAGTTTGGACTTGAAGATACTATATTTCTTACAGCAATTGTAACAGCACCAAGGGATCCATGATAGATCTGAGTGAGAGAGATGCATAAACCTTCAAACGTTTGTTTCAAATTCATTCTTACCCCCCACCCCCCACCCCCCAAAAAACCTTTGAATTTACTTGATTCTCTTGTCATCTTTTATGAACCAATGATCACAAATTTTATTGAAGTGCTGAATCATTTTGCCAATAGTGGCCTTCTAATTAGGGAACCAATAAGTTGATTATCAACTTGAAGTCGATAAAAGTAAAGGTAAATGGTTAATAATCATTACCTTTACCGACTTTCAGTTAATAATCAAGTAATATAACTAATTTAAGTAATCTTGAAATCATTTTTAACTTATTAGAATTTTAAAACATATTTGTGTAATTTCAATAATCTATCTATATATATCTATTTATACAATACTAGTATTTTTATATTTTATATTTGTATATTTATTTTAGTTTCCCCAATTAGCTATTTAGCCAAACACCCTGACACTTAAATAAAGTTTATGTATGAATGTATGATTCTGTTGCCTGTCAACACAGGACAAAAGTTTCTTTAGAAACAAATCACTTCAATATTCTAAAAGTTGACTGGAGGGCCTGTGGAGAAATTTGGTCCCATTGAGCTAGCCAGCACAGGAGAAGAGGATGAGTAAGTGGGTTCCCTAACAGCATTGTGCAACCATTTCCCATCACCTCTTAATGGACGTGTACATCATGAAGGTAGGTGGACTGGCTGGGCCACCAAGTCAACACAGGGAAGCCTTGATGGCGGTAAGTTGCAACTTACAAATCATGGGAAGCCAAAGCTTATGATATTATGGATGTCAGTGGTATGTTCACCAACATTTATGTTGTAATAATAAATATAGAAGGATCAAGGCAAAAGTAAAAGTTATAAACTTATATATTTCATTATTGGGACAGTTGGGCAATGGTTAATGTACCATCTAGCCGGGATAACCTATGCCGCTCACCGGTACACCCCTTATATAGCCAGTGATATTGAAATCTGGTGGTGCTCCCATAAATTTATAACCCGAAAACAGAAAATTAAAATAATAATATGGTGTTCTCTTAAATTACTTCACCACAAGCAACTTTTGAAATGAAATCTCCAAAGAATTTCACTGCTTTTGTCAAAAAACTTTACAACTGATCACAGAAGACCAACACGAGCTGCTTCAATGGTGTAACCTGGCCGCGTTATTTTACAACCTAAATGTGTACATTGCAAGATGAACACGGACAGCAAATTACCCAAAGAAAAACTGACTCGCTTACCTGAGGTGTTCTTCTCGCTAGAGTTCTTGTTAAGAGGGACGTGAGTCGTGAAGAAAGCATGATTAGTTAGTCTATTTTTCCGGCGACTGTCCACGCTGCTCCACCGCCAGAGAGAGAAGTTCGTGTCACGTGACAAGAAAAGTGGACCAAACGGCACTCTGGGTAACTTTTTGTTGATATCCGCTGGTAGTAGTGTCCGTCGTGTCAGCTTTTCGTCAGGGGATCTTGGAGGGTAGGTAGTTTTTGTTGTGAATTACTTGTTAAGGTTTAATGTTTTACTGTCCCTTTTAAGGTCTTTCAATAACACACGAACTGTAGAGTTCAATCTCAGCCAAAGGTTGCGTTTTTCAATCGAATTTTCGGCACCTTCCGGAGTTGGAAACAATCGTTTTTCGCACGTGCGTGTAAAACCATGATTTGTTGATGTTTTAACAAGCTAATATTCAACTTATATAAAAAATATATGAAAGGCATTATTAAACAGTCTGGGAAACCAGAAAATGGATTTCTGGAGAAACTCATACTTAAATATTAAATTTTCCAGGTCTGGGGAGGCAGGGAATGGGGCATGGGATGGGGGAGAACCCCGGGGGAGGGGGGGGGGGCTACTCAGGTATGTTTTGGGTGGGTATGTGCTGCCCAGTTCTCCAAAGAAGCACCCCGTTTTAGAAAGAATTTGCAACCAAAATGATACCCATGATACCCCGTTCTAGAAACAGTTCAATTTTTTAACACCCCATTTTGGCTGCTGATAAATTGAAACTTTTGTGCATTCAAAATGTCATACCCAGTTCTAGAAATTGTCTCTAAAATGGATACCCCGTTCAAGATCGAGAGCTTCATAGCTCAATGTGACTTAATCTCTGTCACTTCACATTTTTCCCCCTATGGTTTGTCTCCCTGGTGATTTACCCAAAATTGTACTAGTCCTCCTCTAGTTAGGCAGAACTAAGTGTATTGCTGGTAGAGGTGAAAGTTTCTTCTTCCAGGAGATCACTGGATATTTATGGATTGTTGAATGAAATTAGACACAAGTTACAAAAATAATAATAGTTGTTCTCTCTCACCTCTCCCCAGCTCCCCCTCCCCTCCAACTTCCATCTGCTCCAGTACTGTTACACACGATTTACATCTTGACTATCTACAGGCAAGGCAATTTTCAGTCTACTCATCTCTCCAACTGATGTCTTTTATTCAGTGATCAATTTATTTTCCTTGCTTTCTTAGTGTGCCTTGGTTGACCTTTGTACAAAAAACCAAAATATCAAATATGCCTGAAGTCACAGTACTTGACTATGGAGCAGGGAACATCCAAAGCCTCGTCAATGCTTTGAAACTCCTTGGTTACAGTGTAACCTTTGTGAAAGAAGCTGATGATATTCTAAGAGCTGAAAGACTGATTTTCCCAGGTGTTGGTGCATTTGGAAGTGCAATGGCTCTCCTTGAAAGCAGTGGTTATGTCGAACCACTCAAGGCTTACATCCAGCAGGACAGACCTTACCTAGGAATTTGTCTTGGCCTTCAGACTTTATGTGAAAGTAGTGAAGAATCACCAGGAACAAAGGGCTTATCTATAATCCCTGCAACTGTAACACACTTCAACAAAGCAAAAGGTCTTGCTGTTCCTCACATGGGCTGGAATGGGCTTAAAGTTCACAAGGGATCTGCTCTTTTCCCAACTGGTTTCTCCAGTGAGGAAAAGGTATACTTTGTTCACTCTTATGCTTTGCACTTAAAAAGCACAGAGATGGACGACTGGGTTCTAGCCACTACTGATTATGGGGAGGAGTTTGTGTGCATTGTGCAAAAAGGAAACATTGTCGCTACTCAGTTCCACCCAGAGAAAAGTGGAGAACTGGGGATTAAAATAATCAAGAACTTCTTGAATAGTTTTCCAATCAGTTCGCAGCCTGTGACCATTCCATGTGAACTGCCAGTAGTCAGTGGGCAAACACAACTTGGGTGTCGTGTCATTGCTTGCCTTGATGTCCGAAGCAATGATCAAGGAGATCTTGTTGTTACCAAAGGTGAACAGTATGATGTGAGAGAACAGTTGATCACTGAGAGCAATCAACCTGCTGCTAAACCTAAGGGTGCAGTTAGAAACCTGGGTAAACCTGTTGAGTTGGCACGTCGTTATTACAAGGAAGGAGTAGATGAAATAGTCTTCTTGAATATCACAAGCTTCAAAAACTGTCCACTGCACGATCTTCCGATGCTAGAGGTCCTTCGTCAAGCCTCTGAGAATATTTTTGTTCCCTTGACTGTTGGGGGTGGAATCCGTGACATTCACGCTCCAGCTGATGATGGTGATCCCGCCAAGATGAAGCATTACACTGCTGTTGAAGTAGCAGCTGAGTACTTCAAATCTGGTAATTTTTGTCTAAATTATGTGCAGTCCAAATGAGACTGCGCTTTACAAAATATAATGGCTCCCATTTGGTCAAATGGCCAGTGTCCACTAGCTGATGAAATAATAAAAGAGTGTGGCACTTGGTGGCCACTTTTACTCACTAACAAAGCAAATTGATGATACCAGCTTTGTAAAGTTCTTTAGTACTTTTTTGTTAATGTTAATTAGTTACTTTATGGATGTATGGGTATAGTCTCCCTTGCAACCATTATGTGGCTGATAATTAATGAAACAATTCTTTGAAGCATTTGTGACAGCTCTCAACATCAACAATTAGCATTTATCCTTCTCAGAACCAATTGCATGACATCACAAATTTTGGCTGCAAAGGAGACTTGTATAAATGAGTTCAACTACCTTTCGCTTAGTTTTTATATTGGGATTTGGGATTTCTCGCTTGCATGGCTCGCATATTGTCTGAACACTCCTTTGTACCTGCTGACAGTCTATAAAGTTTTTCTTGAATTAAGACCAGTAGAGGAGAACGGATGTTGACATCAGGTTGTTAAATTATTCTGATAGGAGCAGACAAGGTGTCTCTTGGAAGTGATGCAGTGTATGCAGCAGAGAACTATATCGCATCTGGCGGGATCAGGACAGGCAATACTTCCATTGAGTCAATAGCAGCTGCATATGGTCGACAGGCAGTAGTGATCTCTGTTGACCCAAAGAGAGTGTATGTTCCATCCCCTGATGCTGTGCAGCATCATGTGATTAAAACAAAATACTCTGGTCCATCTGGTGAGGAATTCTGTTGGTATCAGTGTACAGTGAAAGGTGGGCGTGAGATGCGAGATATTGGGGTGTATGAAATGGTGCAGGCATGTGAAGCTCTTGGTGCAGGAGAGATTATGCTCAACTGTATTGACAAAGATGGGTAAGGTTTTGTTAAAGCATTAGTGTCATCAGATGTACATGTACATCATTTCCCTTTATCTCACATAAAATCTGTTGCTGCCATTAAGGAGTTTGTAGCTGTACTTAAAAAATACAAGTGTTCAATTTTTTACAGTAAAGGTAAAAAGGTTAAGTCTGTGCCCAAGCCAAGTGGCCCATACAGCCGGAGCTTATCCCGGTTTCCGTAGCATTAAGCGACTAGGATGTTGCTACTCCCCCTGGATGGGATGCATAGCTAGTCCATCGCAGGGTACCCCCGGGGGTACTCAAAAAAGTTTTATACGGGGAGGCTCCGCCCCAAGCTCTAACCCCTTACCCTTTTTTTTACCTTTTTGACAGAAATATTGAACCCCTTTCGGATACCTTTTACTGAAAAAAGGTACCCCTTTCATATACCTACAGTCAAACCGGATGTTCTTTTGATGGGAACTTTGCAATGTTGCGGCGCAATGTTCCAACATTGATTGACAGTTTGCTCGTCGCAACTTGCAACTTTCAATTCAAATTTGCTCGAGCAATTTGCCAAGTTCTGGTTTTCATTTTTCCCGTATGAAACATCATAATTCCACCTCTGTCTCAGAGAAGGATGAAATAATTGTCCTATGGTCGACTGCTTATCAACAGACTGTGATAAATTAGCGACAGGTGTAGTTGAAATCGCCAAACTTGGAATTGCGCTCAAAAATTCAAATTTGCTCCGCAAGTTACGGCTTACGTTTGTAGTTTTGAAGCGTAATTCCTAACTTAGCAATGTAAACTAAGCCTGTCGCTTATTTCTCGCATTCTCTTGATGAACAGTCGAATAAGGGGAAATTATTTTCTGTTTCTTTCCTACAAAGGTGGTACAGCCTCGTTTTATAGGGCAAAATGAAAACCGGAACTTGGCAACTTTGCTCGAGCAAATTTGAATTGAAAGTTGCAAGTTGCGACGAGCAAACTGTCAATCAATATTGGAACATTGCGCCGCAACATTGCAAAGTTCCCATCAAAAGAACATCCGGTTTGACTGTAAAAGATATGGCATAGATGTTTCTTGTCATTTTCATGTAGCGCTTAATAAATAAAATAATACAGCCATAAATTGGATCTGTTCAAAATATTTTTCTTAAAGGCCCTTTTAAAAACCTAAATGATGGATTTCCATACCCTTACGTATACCTAAACTTGTGAAATCCCTACCCTTTTATATACTTGAAGCCTGAAAAAGGTACCCCTTTCGGGGGAGCCTCCCCGTATAGGCCATTATAGGGAGTACCCCCCCAGCAGTAAATTCGCCTTTACCCATTTATACACCTGGGTAGAGAGAGGCACTGTGAGAGTAAAGTGTTTTGCTCAAGAACACAACGCAGCGCCCTGGCCAGGGCTTGAACCCGGGCCTTTTGACCCGGAGTCGAGGGCGCCAACAATTAGGCCACCCGGCCTCCCCCTAACTTACAGTAGAAACCTTAAATTGAATTACACATGGATTTGCAAAGCTATGTTAGAAAAAACTTATTATCCTTTTGATCCTCATTTTTTCCCAATTAGTGCTCTAGTCATGTAAAGGCCATCAAGAAATTTGAATCAGTTCTTTTATAGTGTGCCTTTTAAGATTTTTCAATCCTGGACATACCTCAGATTTTACCCACACATTTTTTGCCATTTGCTCTATCTGTAAATAATTGTCGAAAGACCAAATCCTCATCTACTTGTGTTATGAAAGTTGCACTCCTTTTCAACCAATATGAATCAACTGTATTGTTATTACTGAAAATTCGATTTCTCTTTTATTATAGCACCAATAATGGTTATGACCTTGAACTGGTTTCCATGGTGAAGGCTGCAGTTGGCATTCCGGTGATTGCCTCCAGTGGCGCTGGACATGTTGCTCACTTTTCTGAGGTGTTTCTGAATGCCCATGCAGATGCTGCCCTTGCTGCAGGAATATTCCATCGAAATACTGTTTCTATCACTGATGTCAAAAAACATTTGCTAAGTAAAGGAATTCCTGTCAGGATAGATACAGAAAATTGAAAACTGTATGCCTATTACTAACAAAACATATTTCTATTATGTATAAAATTAAAGCTTTTGGTAAAAACTGGTAAAGACTAGGTAAACATTAGGATTAAAAGCTTTGCAACGTTGCTCACTGAGTGCAGTGTCCTGCAAGACATCTGTATTTGTTGCAAAGTTTTTGCCTAAATTAAACTATTGTTCAACTGAGCATGGGCCATAAGGTTTAAGCTGACAATGTAAGTCTAATAAGATTATTTATTATCTTTTTATTTAAATTTAAATTTGCCTAAAACAGGTGTAACACTATTAAGGGAACAAGATCTCTTACTACAAACAGCACACTGCATCACAAGAGCTGAAAAACATGCAGATTGTACAGGAAAATTATGGACAAAATATACAGTTTTTAAAAATACTTATGTACCGGGTATTTTACTAAGAGCAAATAATAGTAAGATAATTGTTTTATAGGATGAACGTGATGGGGGCAATAAAATGTTTGCAAGTTTAAATTTCTTGGATGAGATGAGAAACCTTCCAAATATGAGTGTCATAATAAAACCCTCAGCTTCTGTGCCACTGTGTTAACAAAATACAGCAAATCAAGAAGAATGGGAAAAAAAAACTTATTTTAAAATGGAATATTAAATTGCGGCCCTACCTGTGTAATCAATTACAGTGTAACAAGTTACAAGACAACACCTAAATGTCTTAGAGAGTCAAGATAAATTAAGTCAGAATCTGAACTTCATTGTGGTTACTGCAGGAGTCCATGCCTGACACTACTGCAAAATTGCATTTGAAAAGTGAAGGATCAGGTTGTTTTAATCCTTACGCTTGCACTAATAGGATTTGTAGTACAATTCAAAGAGTCGTGTAGAAGTAATAAGGCCTTACAGACTAGAAATTATTTATTGATAAATAAAGTGTAATAGCAAATACCAGAATTAAATGCTAAGCAAATTTGAAAATTATTTTGCCGAATGAAGGTGTGTTGATTCCCCGGGGGGAGGGGTACTCCCATATATGAGCTATGTACGTATGTGCAGCACTGTGAAGGGTATGGTTTTCAAGCAGTTTTGTCTGGGAAAGAGTATAAGGATCAGAGAGTTTTGGTCTACAATAGGGTATCATATACTGGGGAAACCACTGGAAAAATTAACCAATAAATATATTTTCCAAACCAAATTTTTTGTGTGGTTAATCATCAAAGTTTAAAATATCCATAAAACCTGAAAAACCAGACATGGAAACAAGGGTATGGTTTTCAAGCAGTCTTGTCTGGCACAGAGTATAGAGATCAGAGTTTTGGTCTACAATAGGGTATCATATACTGGGGAAACATAACTGCCCAGTGGTATGAAGATTGTTGGTCCAAACAAGAATAGGCACTTGGAATTACGAGCACCTTACATAAATGTTGTAGAAACAAATTCTGTTTCTGAGAAGCAAAAAATCTTGCTAAATTTTTCAGAAACATTTGCTTTTGCAGCAAATATTGTGTGTAAATATAACTGCCGGGAAACAGTTTGGAAAACAATGTTTTCTTGGTTGTTTGTGAGCACCTTTTGACGAGACACTCCAAGTGCCTCCCTACCTAGTTGTACAAATGGGTACCATGGAATTGTCCCACAGGGTGGAGTATGGTTTTCAAGCAGTCTTGACTGGAATAAGGTATAGAAATCAGAGAGCTTTGGTCAGATAATAGGGTATCATTTACCAGGAAACTGCTCATTGTAAATTTAGTCCACAAAGGAATTGACACTTGAAATTGAAAGAACCTTGCTAAATGGAAATACAAATCATTCACTAAAAGTAACTTTAACAGAAACTGGCAGCGATAAATCACAGAGTTTCTAGGGAACAGCAAGTCTGGGGTAGGGTAGGGATTTTGGCATCTTATCTAGAATAGGGTTGGAAATGCAGCTAAACCTATTCTAGAGTAGCATAAGGGTTTCAGAGTGCAAGCTATATATGCCCACCCAAAAATTCCTAGAGTACTCTCCTCTGGGAAATTGTTAATAAAAATCTATAAAACTGCTGGCAGACATTACTTGTGATGGCTCAGGCTGGATTGCTAGTGACGCACACCTGCCACTGATGAGCTGTTAAGGTCTCGAAACAAACAGACTTACAATGACTAAAAAAAGTTTATTTCTATAACCTAGTATGTATTAATTTAATTTTTAAATAATTATGGGTAATTACAAACTGAAGTTAAGAAATCACTCCACACACATCAACTTTTTCTTAGGAAATTTTTCAAGACACCCAAGAAGTCCAATTATTGTATAATTTTGTACAATTACACTGGTTACTGCCTAATGTATACCAAAATTTCCTCCTTCACTTTCTACAATTACTGGTATGACATTTTAAAAAAATTGCTTCACTCTTTGTGAACATTTTTATAAGTCCACTACAAAAAAAAATCCTCTGAAAGTCACGAAACATTAGAAGCAACATTAAAATTCAGTCAGAGGGAAACTGAGTGGACAATTTTTTGGAAATAAAATTTAAAATATGAAAATACATCTCTTGCATCACAAGATACAGAAAACATTACATCCCCTTATAAGGCAAGCAATGTTTTATGTCTGTGTTTGCTGCATGTTGACTTGTAAATCTTTTAAAGAATTTTATTCTCTTCGCTTTTAATGCCATTACCTGCATCAGAGACTTCGCAGCTTTGCTCCTAGTATTTTATGTAACTTGCACGTAGATTGTAAGTGATTTAATCTTATTATTGCGTGCTTAATTAATTATGCAGCAAAGATTTAAAGGCCTAAACTCATAAGTTAATATTGAGATTAAAATGTACATATAACAGTCATCATCTAATCATTTGGTTGTGCAATTTGTTCAGGTGATCAGCAGCTCTCTGAGTTATGTTTAATGCTGCATGGATTGCATTTAAGCCAGGTTCCTGCATCAGTGACATGCCACATAATCCAAAGTATGTGTGCAGCGCATCTGAAAAAAATAAAACAACAAGATTAACATTGTTAGTATTTACTTAATTTGAGTGTTGTGGCACTCTTTACATTTTTAGCGTTAAGTGATGATTGCAGGGCTTATTTGGGGATGGCACTAATTATTTTGAGGGTAGTGCTCTTTAAAAAATCATGACGTTTGTAAATGATAACAAGAGAAACACGGAAATATAGACACTTGCAGCTGACAAACATTATAATCCAGGAAGCTGGCTTAGGTTGAGTTGTACCCCAGTGGGGGTACTCAGGATGTTAAGTGACGGGGATGATCGAATGGGGGCAAAAATCAAGACTCAAAAAAATCCCTAGGGCTTACACCAAAATCCAAAAAAATCCATTAACCAAAAAATAACCCCCAAGAAATCGATAGCAAAACACGAACAGAACTATGCAGCTAAAGCACTACCACAAATTTTAAGATCATTTTAAATACCCAAAAAATCCCTAGTTTAATCAAAAAAATACTTGCCAAGTTTTCCTACCCAAAAAAAAACCCAGAATCGAAAATTTCAAACCGAAAAAAATCCTATAATCCCTGTTACTTTACAGAAGCATTACAGAAGCATCTGTAGAAAAGAGTTACCTGGGTGGTTCCCAGGCCACTTGCTGAAGCCACCTGTCATGGCTGCTTGGGTTGATATGAGGTAATCACGATTGGCCAGGAAGTCCACACATGAGAATGCACCAAGCAGCTTAACAAAAACAAGTTACCCATCAGTGTATTAACAACACGAACCTGGCTAAAAACTAATGTAAAAAGTACTGGCAGCTTAACCCTTTTAACCTTTTTTGCAGAATGAACCTTCTTCCCCTTGATGAGAATTGCTAGCTTATTGCAGGTTCTCTGGTAGAATAAATGTTTGTCATGTTGCCCAGCAACAATTCACTGGTTTACCCATTTATACACCTGGGTGGAGAAACATTAACCGTGTATTAAATGGTCTGCAATTTGAAGCCTGATCTAATTACTAATCACTACAGTGTAATTACTAGGCCATTGCAGCGTTACGTACACAGGATTCAAGCTATGACCAACTTGTGTCAGGAACAACGGCTGGTCTTACAAACTTCCACAAGATGTAAAATCAAATGTAGTATAAAATCTGATGAAAATTTAGTTAGGTTTTGCAGCAAACAGGCAGTTGAACAGCCTATACCTCTAATGAAGCTCCAACCCAAAATGAGTAGCAGGTATCAACTGGCTTGTTAGGACGACCTTGGAAACCAGACTTCTGACGAAACAGACACCACTTTTTTATTTGTTCAAGTTCGTTTGGCTCAAAGGAAGACTCCAGACGATTCATCAAGACAAGAGACGCAATAGCACAGAATGTTGATCCACCTTTAATAGAGTACAAATGAAGACAACATAAAAAACAAGAAGCTTTTAAATATGTTGGTGCTATGTGCACTAAAATCAGGCCTTGCAGTTTAACGGTTTTCATGCTTGAAGGCGTGGCTTGCTAAAGCAGTCATTTAAGTCACAGAGACATCTGTAGTTTTGCATGATATTCATAGGCAACTGTAGTGGGGTAAGAATTCTCTATGACAAAAGCCTTAATCTAGTATGAACTCTGATTTTTAACTGCGCTGCGCAGTTTTTGCTCTGCACGGGGTTTATTATTATTATTATTATTTTTTTTTTTTAGTTTTGTCGGTGACCAGACCCAGACCTCCACTCGGTTGAGGTTATGTCATGCGATGTTTAGAAGCTACAAATCAGCAACAAATGGAAAAATTTTCTTATTTTTGTCTTTACAAAGAGTGTTTTGTGTGAAATATACAATTTTGAAGCGTTTGACTCGTGGAAAATACTAAATTTCAACGCTTTTAAAGAGAAATATAATTCAGCGGGCCAGAATCTGTGAATAAATACCATTACGTTGGTGTAAAAGAATGTGCTGACATGACAAGTTTCACTTTCGATCGGCTAGAGCTCAAGTCACGTAATGTTTTAAAGCTATTATAAGCTACCTTTCGAATCCTTTGGTCTTTACTAAACAAATTTATTGCAAAGTATTTCTCTTTTAAGGGTAATCTATTTTTTTTTGGGCCTGTGTCATTGAAAGGATTTTAGAGATAAAAAGAAAAATTCCCTTCACAAACATGCCCTGACTTGTTCCGCTTACGTCATTCGGTATGCTAGGGAAATACCCTTTGTTCTAAAAACAGCTTCAGCGTCCGCGCGTGGGAATTCGGCCAGAATTTGCATATAAGAAAAATTATTAATCGCGGCTAGAACAAGTCAACCATGAAATGTCACACAAAGTTTGTCAGACGCTGCATTTTTACAACCGCCTATTGTAATACGAAAACCGAAACAGGGTCAAATAAATTTTGAACTGTTGAAGAGGTTCAAAAATAGTACAAACTTTATAGAAACTGCGAAACATTGTCATTGGGCCAGTTTTCAGTTTTATGTAAATAGGGAATACTGTCGAAATTCTCGCGGATACTTACGTTCCTGGCGTGAAGCCAGACGTTCTTATGAACTGATCTTGCAGACCCAGGGGCAGTAGTTGTAAACTTTCGCCCGAAAAATCCCGTCGTCCCGATAAGCGATTTTTTGGTTTCACGGATCAGGATCGTGGGAATTAAATTTGGCCAGCATATAGCATTAGCATATAAGAAAAATATTTAATTGCGGATGGAACTAGTCAACCATGAAATGTCACACAAGGTGTTTTCTTACCATTTTGTTTGTCAGTCGCAACATTATTAGACGCAGGCAAAGGGGATGGGGGGGGGGTGCATTATTTGTTCCCCCCACATGGCTCCCCTAAAGTGCTCACGAGACCAGCGCAGTTGTAAGCTCTAAGAGCTCTTGTTTTAACTATTTCATTTGGCTTCAGTTCCTCTAAAAACTGTCAGACATTTGACGGACACACCTATACATATTTAATATACTACATAAAGAGCACTGTATTCATACTTCACTGGGAGAGATGTAAATATTGAGCAGCCGGTTTGGGGGTTTGAGGGGCATTATATGAATTTTCAGACCCCTCCCCCCTTCATACAAACCAGGTGCACTTATGGTGGATAAAAAAATTACTTACCATGAGCCTCCAAGCTTGGTCCTTGGCCAAATCCAAAGTCATATGACTAGTAAAAAAATAAGAAATTACCGGTATTTTCTTTCGCAAGTTATTATAACAAGTACAAAACCTTTATGTCATGAAGTTTTTATATGATAATCAGGAGCTTCTGACATGAATAATAAGCTGAACAGATTTGTATTACCCTACTTTTCTTGATGTACTCGACAACACGAGGAATATCCACACCACTCCAGTCATTTAAAATGTAGCTAATACAACAAGCACAGTAGATAAACCGCATATCATTCTCACTGCCGTCTACTGTAGGTTGGAAGCTGTAAAATAGCACAATTACACGGAAAAATATTAATATTTATAACTAACACAGTTGTACACTCTGTATTTCAATCCGGGGAACGGGGAGGGGCACCCAAAAAAGTTTTATTGGGGAGGCTACGCCCAAAGCTCTAACCCCTTACCCTTTTATATACCATTTTGGCAGAAATTGAACCCCTTTCGTATACCTTTTTCTGAAAAAGGTACCCCTTTTATAAACCTGAAAGACCTGGCATAGACTTAGAACACGACATTTTCTTGTCATTCTTGTGTAGCGCTTAATAAATTAAAAAAATATACAGCCATAAATTGCAACTGTTCGAAATATTTTAATTGAACGCCCTTTTAAAAGCCTAAATGACAGATTCCCATACCCTTTCGTATACCTAAACTTGTGAAATCCCTACCCTTTTATATACCTGAAGCCTGAAAAAGGTACCCCTTTCGAGCGGGGCCTCCCCGTATAGGCCATTAATATAGGGAGTACCCCCTCTCCCCCCCAGGATCTCAATGACTTTATAACAGATTTTCTGGCAGGGTTTTAAAACAAGGAGACATAACATCTTACATAAAGATCCTCTTGTGTTACCACATGAAGAAGGCTTGAAGCCTTGTATCAATACAGTGTAATCCAAATAGCGGTAGCTAACTTATCTACAGGTACAGGTATAAGTGTGTTGTTCCATAAAAAAATACATACCCATCCATCTCCCCCTCCCCCAGGAATAATTAATTTTAGCAATAATTTTTGGGTATGGAAATTTCCTGGAAAACAGGCTATAAAATTTACAAATAAGCTAATGACAGAAGTCGCTACATATGTATGTGACACTTAGCTTAGCTTGTTTCATTGCAAATATAATTTGTTGGTTTCATTTTATGGATTATTCAGTTATTTATAATAAGTTATGTACATATAGTGCTCATTAAAACTAGTGGTACCTATCGGTAGAAATGCCAACAAGTACAACGGGAGAGAAGAAGGGAGGATAATTGTAAATGTTTGGCTGAAAGTACGCTTTATGATTTTGGTCCGATCAATAAACATTGGGTGTTTTCTTTGAAAATCTTGAATGTTTCTGGAATAAAATGCGATTTTGTGAAGGCTAAATGAGGAAAAAGTTCTAGAATAATACCAAAGTAGTGAAGATTTAGTGAGAAATCTTTTAACCTTATGCTTATTAAGAGTTTCAAGCCATTGTTGTTCGATGCCACTATTTTGGAAAGGTTTCTGCTGTTTTAGCTGTTTTAAGGTCCTAAAGGTCTTAATCAAGTTGCTATGATCCACTGAACTTGGAAAATAAATTACGAAACAAAAAGCAAACTTTTACAAAGATTTGCCAAAACAAATCATTTTAAACTTTCCACACTGCAGTTAAATCCACTCAACACGTAAGTATCCAACAAATTTGAGGTTCCATCTTTGTGGCCAAAGATGGAACAAGTTTATTTTATTTTACTACCACCGTTCCGAGAATAATTCATCACGTCACGCGCAATGCATGACGTCTCAAATGTCACGTTAAACTGTTGTTGTCGAGACAGCTTTAAGGAAAATTCAAGGCCCGGTTGTCCGAGAAAAAAAAAGCTAGACACTCCAATAAAAAAATGAAGTATAGGGCATTTATTTTATAAATTCGAGAAACGAAAAAAAAACTCTAAATAGCTCTCTTCTGATCGATAAAATCCACGACACCAAATTCGTTTCCGTGTTGTTTTCATAGCCCGACCTAACTTAATTACGCATGCAAATTTGTGTGACTTCGAAATTTTCGAAGCTTTGGAAATTTTGAAGCTTTGTAAATATGCATTTCTTGCCTTCATCTTAAATGAAATTAAATTCTAAACAAAGTTTAATTCAAGTTTCTTTCGTATTTCAATCTCTAGTTCGGGAATTTTGGCTTTTTGAAGCGAACAGATTTGAAACCTCTTTGTTATCTGAGACGCATCTTGTCTGGGAATTTTAGTTGCCAATGTGTAGAGAACTGGAACTAGTTATATATAGAACGATAGGGGACTGGCACTAGGCGAAGAAGGTTGTTAATCTAAGATGGCGTGAAACGCTTCGAGTGCGTATTAAAGTTAGATGTTCCTGTTTGTCGCTTGTTGGGCGTGTGGACTAACAAAATTGGCGACCCCGCCAGGACCTAAAACTCAAGGACAATGAAGGACTGTAGGAACCACTTGTGGCGAACGATTTTGGTATGTTTTTGAGCTTATCAGTGTTTTTCTTCGCGACCACGTGCTTTGTAAGTTGCCCGCCATATTTGTCAACCCGTGTGGAGAAGAACGAAGGACACACTATGGCCGAAGACCTTCAACTTGAAATACAGTCTAACATTTATGCCGCGGATTGGAGTTCACTCGAGCGAATTGCGGAGTTCTTTAAAGTCGAAATTGAAGGGAAGAGCAAACTATTCGTGGCGAAATTTATCGTTCAGCAACTCGAGGAAGGAATTGGCAAGTTGAAAGAAGCCGAAGTTGTGCCATACCTTGAAGATGTGAAAAAGTTGTTGACAGAAAAACCTTCTGGCATCAAGGACGAAGGTAAGAGTGGCAAGTTTGTTCCAAGTGTTTCCAAACCTCCCAGTGTAGCAAAGGAAGACTCAGTTCAAAAACTGTTGGCGACCAGTGCTTTACGTAGACAGTTTAAGATTAGTGGTCAAATTGGGGAGCCGGAACAAAAAGATAAGATTAGCTTCTCTTCACTTGCACGTCAGATTCAGACAGGGTTGGCCCAGGGTTATGCCGAAGATGAAATTGTTGATGGTGTGATTCGTTCAATCACACCTGGGATGGTGCTTAGGAGTTATCTGGAAACTTACAAAGACTTAACATTGGAACGTTTAAAGAAGATTCTTCGTAGCCACTATGGTGCGAAAAACACATCAGAACTCTATCAAACACTAGCATCATTATGTCAGAGCTCAAAAGAATCACCTCAAGTGTTTTTGATGAATGCCCTAGATCTGAGGCAGCAGATTCTGTTTGCATGTAGTGAAGGAGATGATGACACATCCCTACAGTATGATTCTGGGCACATACAGCGTCTGTTTCTTCGAACAGTAGAAACTGGTTTACAGGATGAAAGTATTCGTGCTAAGATTCGCCCATTCCTAAAGGACCCCAATGTGTCAGATGAAGTGTTAATGCAACAGATGAGTATGGCAACCTCAGCAGAAAAGGAGAGGGACAAGAAGCTAAGGAACAATAGCAAGACCAAACCACCAGCATTATCAGTGTCTACAGTATCTGATGACTCATCTAAAGGAAAGGAAGAAAACAAGAAAAGCACCCCTCAGAATGATCTTCTAGCAGCTATCACTGCAATCAAGTCAGAAGTTGAGGCATTGAAAAGTGAGGTCAGAAAGAAGAGCACCGACCAAAGTGTACCCCCTGGGAAGTGGCCGGAGAGAAGAAGACCACCTTTGTGTTCAAGCTGCCTTGAAAACAAGAAGGAGTATTGCAATCACTGTTTTAAGTGTGGGAGCCACTCTCATTTTGCAAGAGGATGCAGGGAGCAGTTAAACAGGAATCGACTGCTTCCGCGAGACGGGAAACAGTCGTAAATCCACCAAAGTCTCACCAATGTAACAACTGCTGTAAAACCGGAGTCAAGCAAGGACAGCTTAAAAGATGTAGTCAGTGTCGAAGTGTATGGTATTGTTCCACAGAATGTCAGAAAGGACACTGGTCTGATCACAAGGTGTTGTGCCAAGCAATAAGTCATCTCTCTGAGGCAAGTACACGTAAGTCTAAAGATTTTGTAGACCCAGCCTGTGTTAGCCATTTAACTCCAAGTGAACATGCTAAAGTTATTGGACTTGTTGGTAAGAAGTGTATGGTAAAGTGCTTGCTCAATGACTGTGAATGTGACTTGTTATGGGACACTGGTGCCCAGGTATCCATAATATCAGTCGAATTACTTCAGCAACACCTAGGACAAGTAGCTATTAGACAGTTGTCAGAGCTCCTGGATACAAATCTAAATTTAACAGCAGTAAATGGGACCAAGGTACCTTACATTGGGTGGGTGGAAGTCAGAGTGAAGTTAACCTCTCTCAGCAGTGATAGTAGTCAAGAAGAACTGTTAGTGCCTTTCCTTGTAACATCAGAAAAGTTAGACTGTCCTATTCTAGGATATAATGTCATTGAAGAGCTGGTAAGCCAGGACCAGAATCCAAAGCCAATTATTTACAACAGTTTCCCTGGAAAAGATAAGACAAAATTAGATGCCTTGGTACACTTTATTCAGAGTTCAAGTTCAGATGCCATTTGTAAAGTGAGAACTGGAAGAAAAGATGTGGTCATACCTAAGGATAGCACAGTCGCTGTCAGTTGTCGTGCAAATACAGGACCTGTGTACAAGCAAACACCAGTGTTGTTCGAGCCAGACAGACTAGCACAGTTGTTGCCAGAGGGCTTAGAAGTTAATGAGACTTTGTTAAACATCAAACCAGGAAAAACTTCCCGTGTACAAGTTGCTGTATACAATGGGACAGATCATGACATCACACTAAAGAGCCGCACCTCATTAGGAGTTCTTCAGGCAGTGAAATCAGTGACTGCGGCAGACGTGAGGCTGAGTGAATGCAGTATCCAGACCGACCAACAACATCAAAGGGAGCACGAGCCTCAAGGGCCAACAAGACCAACTCCTTCTGGGCAGCAAGATGGAGAAAGCAAAAACCATCTCCCAGCAGTTGACCTTAGTGGCTTAAACCATGATCAGCGGATTGTAGCTGAGACAATGCTGAGGGAAGAGCATGAGTCATTCTCATCTAGTGAAGAAGATATTGGTTGCATCCCTGATCTGGAAATGGAGATTAACCTAAAGGATAGCCAGCCAGTGCAAAAGAAGTACACGTCGATCCCTCGACCATTGTACCCAGAGGTGAAACAGTACATCAAAGACCTTCTGAACCAGAATTTTATCACTGAATCTAAGTCTCCATATTCCTCTCCAGTTGTCTGTGTCCGAAAGAAAGATGGGTCTCTGAGACTATGCATCGACTACAGAGAACTTAACCGCAGGACTATTGCTGACAGACATCCCATCCATAGAGTCCAAGAAACCCTGGATAGTCTTGGTGGTAATAGTTGGTTCAGTGTTCTCGATCAGGGTAAAGCATATCATCAGGGGTTTGTAAGCAAGGAGAGCAGAGCAGCCACAGCATTCATTACACCATGGGGACTGTATGAGTGGATAAGAATCCCATTTGGATTGATGAATGCGCCTGCAAATTTCCAGCGGTGTATGGAACGGTGTTTGGGTGAACTGAGGGACAAAGTGGCTATTCCATACCTTGATGACATCATAGTATTTAGCAGGACTTTTGAGGATCATGTTGAGCATCTGAGGACAGTGTTAAGAAAGTTACGTGAACATGGAGTGAAGTTGAAGCCGCGTAAATGTAGTTTGTTTAAAGGTGAGGTCCAGTTTCTAGGAAGAGTTGTGTCAGGTGATGGTTACCGGATGGACCCAGGGTGTGTTAAGGCTATTGAGAAGTTAAAAGAAGTGTCACCTAGAACTGTTGGTGAAGTCAGACAGCTTGCTGGAATATTAAGTTACTACCGCAGGTACATTAAGAACTTTGCCAAAGTTGCGAAACCAATTTATGATCTCCTAACTAGCACTGGGAAGGATGGTCAACCACCCTCAAAGACACCGATCTGTTGGGGTAGGGAACAGCAACTCGCCCTTCAAGAGTTAGTGAGACACCTCAGTCATCCACCTGT
This sequence comes from Oculina patagonica, assembly GCF_052425735.1. Lineage (NCBI taxonomy): Eukaryota > Metazoa > Cnidaria > Anthozoa > Scleractinia > Oculinidae > Oculina > Oculina patagonica. The sequence goes on from NC_135758.1 coordinate 13,640,106, forward strand.
TATGGCTTACCCAGATTTCTCAAAACCATTCACTCTACACACTGATGCAAGTAAAGATGGTCTTGGGGCAGTGTTGTACCAAAACCAGGATGGGGTCATGAGAGTAATTGCTTATGCTTCACCAGCACTGTCACCAGCCGAAAAGAAGTACCACCTTCATGCAGGCAAGCTTGAGTTTCTGGCTCTAAAATGGGCAGTGACTGACCATTTCCGTGATTACCTTTATTACTCTCCAAAGTTTACTGTTTTCACGGATAACAACCCGTTGACATACATTCTAACTTCAGCGAAGCTCAATGCCACAGGTTTGCGGTGGGTTAATGAATTGGCCGATTTCCACTTTGAAATCAAGTATCGACCAGGAAAAGCCAATGCGGATGCTGACACCCTGTCCCGAATGCCAATCAGCTTTGAGGAGTATATGGAAAGTTGTTCAGAAGTAGCTAGTCAAGATGTTCTGGATGCTGTCACTTCCTCAATCCATGTAACCAACACTGTTCAGACCGCTTGGTTGTCATCACTAACAGCAGTGCCTGATATCTTAAAGGAAGAGTGTGATAACGTTCCAACTATGCCACATAGTGAACTTATCGCAGCTCAACAAGAGGATCCGACAATTGGTCGTGTCTTACATTTTATGCAAGTCGGAAGCCGTCCAACCTACCAGGAGAAACAGAAAGAGTCAGCTAGTGTACGACAGCTCTTACATGAATGGAACAAACTGTTTATTTCTGAAGATGGAATTCTTTGCCACAAATGTGGATCTAGAGATCGAATGGTCTTACCCAAGAAATACCACAAAAAGGTGTATGAAGAACTACACGAAAACATGGGGCACCTGGGTGCAGACAGAGTAGTGGAACTAGCTAGAGAACGTTTCTATTGGCCGTTCATGAGGGCAGACATTACCCATTATGTCACGAAAGTGTGCCATTGCCTTAAGCAACGAAAACCTGCGACTCACGTTAATGCACCACTTCAACCTATTGTTTCTACAGCACCTTTCCAACTTGTTTCCATGGACTTTGTTCATCTCGAACCAAGCTCGGGCGGATACCAGTATATATTGGTGATCATGGATCACTACACCAGATTTGCTCAAGCGTATGCTACACGTGACAAGTCTGCAAAGACTGCTGCTGATAAATTGTATAATGACTTCATCATGAGATTTGGATTCCCAGAAACCATCCATCATGACCAGGGTGGAGAATTCGAAAACAAGCTCTTCTACAACCTTGAGAAACTGAGTGGGATTAAACATTCACGGACAACACCCTATCACCTGCAGGGAAATGGGCAGGTCGAAAGGTTCAACCGGACGCTTTTATCCATGCTGAGAGCCTTACCGGAGAAACAGAAATCCCGCTGGCGTGACCATCTCAATAAAGTAGTTCATGCATACAACTGTACGCGTCATGACTCTACTGGATTTTCACCTTTCTATCTATTGTTTGGTAGAAACCCGAGACTACCTATTGACTTAATGTTTGGCTTGAAACCTCCAGAGGGATTTTCTACATATCCTGAATATGTCAGAAATTGGCGAAGAGCAATGAAGGAAGCTTACGATTTAGCCTCTGCCCATGCAAAGAAAAGTGCAGACATGGGGAAACAACAGTATGACAAGAAAGTCAGACACACTGCGCTGTGTGAAGGAGATCGTGTTCTTGTACGAAACATGAGTGAGCGTGGTGGCCCGGGAAAACTTCGACCTTACTGGGAGCAAGAAATCTATGTTGTAACTCAGAAGAGGAAGGATATGCCAGTTTATGAAGTAAAGCCAGAGAGTGGAAATGGAAGGTCAAAAGTTCTCCATCGCAACATGCTATTACCGTGTTCTTACTTGCCGGTTGAGACCCCACTTAAGTCATCAAAGAGTCGCCGTACAGTATCTAGGAGGTCCAACAGACAGCAGGCTTCACAAGAAGAGACAACCGGAACTACTGATGAGGACATTAGCCTCACACCTGATAAGCTTCAACAACTTTACGAGTCTACGAGACAAGAGTCATATGTAGTTGAAGAGGACATTGACTCTTGTATAGTTGATTCCCCAGACTCAGAAGGAGAAGAAGAAGAAGACCCGGAGCAACCAGTTGGTACAGTAGATGATGAGGCTGCAGATAGCTTACCTATAAGACAGTCATATCGTATGAGCAGACCACCTCTTAGGATGACCTATGATGTAATGGGACAACCGTCCTTCCAAACAAGTTCTACAGCAGGAATTCAAGGCGTCACAGTATCGTACCCACAGCAGTTGTGGCAACCTGTCACAGTATCATGGATGTTACAACCTGTTCTGCAGCCCTATAGCTATTTTGCACATTTTCCAGTATCAACACAGCCGATGTATCCTGTGCCTATGTGGTGTTACTAGCAGGCCCTTAGACATTAACTTGAGAAGAACGGAACTGATTTGCATTGAAGCTACGTTTATCCTGGATAAGACTGTTAAATGTTTCCTTTTGGTATTGTATAATTTCGTACAACGTTTTGCTTGTGTATAGAGGTTCAAACTCGTTTCATTAAGAGAATTATTTTTCTCTATCTCGGAATATTCTTTGTACAAGGAAGTCAAGTCGTGTTATAGAAAAAGGCATAAGTATTGCAAAGATAGAACAGTGACATCTGAGTGCAACATAAGCTGGCCTGATCAACCAGAGTACTTTTGTTAACCCCAGGATGAGATACAAGTGTACAAAGAACTGTTATATGAGATAACCAAGAAGAGACTATTGTCTATTTGTTCATGTTGAGGACAACATCTTTTTTCAGAGAGGGAGAAATGTAGAGAACTGGAACTAGTTATATATAGAACGATAGGGGACTGGCACTAGGCGAAGAAGGTTGTTAATCTAAGATGGCGTGAAACGCTTCGAGTGCGTATTAAAGTTAGATGTTCCTGTTTGTCGCTTGTTGGGCGTGTGGACTAACAAATGCACGTGCTAAACAAATTAGTAGCGCGCTGATTGGCCAAACTACAACAAAGTGTGCACGTGCTGAACAGATTCTGCTGAATGGATTGGCTAAAAACATCGGAAATCGTGTTTTCGACAACTTCCACCTACATCCTAACATGGTCAAAAAATATATCACTGACGGAACCGGATTACACGAAAATCGAGCTGAAAGATTCTGAGATTTTTTCTGCATAGCCCTCGAACTACGCACGGCTCTATATCCTGCCGCCGAGACAGGCTCGCGTTTTCGCTCGCCTGTCTCGTTGGCAATAAAGCGCAAATTATTGAGGCTTTTTTGTGTTCAAATGTCACATGATTATCCCTTCATGATGGTGACTAAACCAGGGGTCGTAGTTTTAAATCCCAGTGAGATCAATTTTATTTATAAATTAACGATTTTGAGACCAAAATTTTCTTTACACTCAGGGTTATTATCAATGTCCATAGGGCATTATAAGAAATATTCTCCTTAAATAATTCTACATATTCTGACCTGCCATCAGGAAGTTGTAATGCCTTCAAAGACTCAATAACAGCTGGTCTATTGACTCTTGATAAATCATCTCCAAGGATGAGCAGACTACCCAGTGCTGTGTATGTCATGGCAATATGACTGCAGTCATAATCACATGCATCCTTCAAATAACAAACAGCGTGCAAAGAAGTTAGTGTCTGCTAGCCTGTTGCTAGTGGATTTTGCCATTGGACTTAATCATTAAGCAACATGTATATAAGAATAGTGCTTATGAGAATTTTTTGGGACTAGCAAAATGACTTTCAGGCTAGTACATCAGCGTGCCCTTGACATAAATCCCACAAATTTCACCCAGGTAAAGTTGGTATACCATAAGTAGATATTAAGTTAATATACCTGGGAAAGTGGCCTGTGGCAGGCTGTGGTTGAAGATCCACGGAATCCACATCTTTCCATACTTGCATTACCTGGAATGTTAAAATGTTATATAAAGGTAGAATTTTAGAGCACTTTTTCAAAATCATTTCACAAATCAATTAAATAACAAGACCAAAGTTAACAGGTGAATCTGAAACTGAACTACTTACTGGTTTTGTCTGGAAGCTTTTGGTTGGAGTAAATCCATTCAATTATCTCTTCTTTGTTATTTTCAACTAAGTGGAGTGAATTTAAAATATCAAGACCAGAAAGGGCAAAAAATGCCACAGTTACCCTGTTAAAGAAAATAAAACACATTTAATTAACATGTATAATGTAATTATAATTATATGTCAGCCTTAAAATGATTTTTTAAATACCTTCATCTAGGGATGAAATAGATTGGAAACCACTGGTTCACAACAATTTGAGCAAGCATATTATTTACCCAATGAGGCTTTTTATCATACTTAACTCGTTGTCTCTCTTGCATTCCTTTGGAGTGTAATCAGAAATGATTTTAACAAACCAATGGCAGCATTTTCCTGTTGAAATTCTAGCCATAACCTTCTTTAAAAGTCATTTTACCCCTGTTTATTCGAAAAATCCTTGTTATTTTAACAAATAAAATAGCAAATTCACACAGATCCTGTCATAAGCTTTCAGGTCAATAATTTAAGTATGATGAAGTTTGTTTACAAAGTACAATCTGTAATATTGCGAGAAACGTCATGTCAAAGCTCATATTATCAAGTTAAAACTACACACGCTGCTGAGACCTATTACACGATCACAAAGGTGTAAGGTACGAGAGAGGAATTCCTGTCGAAGTGTCCATTATTGTCCAATTTAAACTGAGAACAGTGTAAATAAGACGCCCAAATTACTTTACAGTCGAGTGCAGTACCCGCAGTACCCTATCTAATATGTCAATCATCTAGAAGTACAGGTACAAACCTACTGGTATCCAAAGATGAATATGCTGATGGTAGTACATCTAGGCATCGTTTAAAGAATTTGACATGCTTCTTACAAGCAAAATCTTCGTTCACACTTGAAGGATTCTTGCCATTTTCGGCGTCCATGCTTCTAGCACTTCCAAACTTCCAAACAATACAAATTTCCTTCATGTAAGCAACATTGAGGTATCGAAAGAAACATCAGAGGGAAGACTGGGAATGAGAGCCACAGGTTACCCAGGCATGCTGATTGGGCCGGATAACGCTGTTCGCCGGATATTAACCCTTAATATGCTGAAATTACTCCAAAAAATCGATTTTCTTGGCTCTACGGTCCTAAATTTCTCTAAACTTTTTGATACTGCATTAAGTTTTTGATGGCATTTCCATGTAAAAATCATTCTCGTCGCGGCCTCTGGGGACGAGAATGTGTAAAAATGTACAACTTTTTACTTTGGCGCATGCGCATAAGCCAAAATTTCGAATTTTTTTGTTGAACCGTTTCGATTTTTTTCCTTGCTCCTTTCCTTTTCATTTTTCTCTGCTTTCTTCTTCTCTCTATCTTTATTCTGTGCACGCCTTCTACTGGCCTGAAAAGTTTTGATCTTAATCAATGGAAAACCCTGGAAAGGAGACCATGATCAAGTACGGGAATATTGGCCTGTTTTAGCACCAATTTTTCGATTAGGGACGGACCATTATTATTTTATTTTTTTTGGAGGGGGGATGGATTAAAGATATTCAAAAAAAATTGTTTGCAGGGGCTGGAAAGACAAAATAAATAAAATTGTTTGCAAAAACAATATGTATAACAAAAAATAGTAAGAATTTCGAAAAAAAATGTTTCAGCAGAGGTGCATAAACTAAAAAAAAAAGTTTTCAGAGGAAAATTTTTCATCCCCCACCCCCTCCAAGAAAATAATGGTCCGTCCCTTAGCTCTGTCGGAATGCAGTCAATGTTCAAGATGGACACTCCTGTGGAAAGATCTATCCATACTATATACCTTATTATAGGAAATTAACGATACATGTTATTAACGCGAATTTCAAAAATTCGCGTTAATTTTATTGATGTTAACTTTTTTGCTATAAGGATTTTACCAGAACTTTTCTTAAATTCGCGTTAATTTTATTACGCGTACATTTTGTTCGCGTTGTTAAAATGCTTCGCTATATTTCTATAATAAGGTAAGTTGCAAACATCTGCTGACGTGTAAATTGGTGACGTCATAAGTGGTTGAATGGCCATTCCTCCAAATCCCGGAATAATCCGGACTTAGCATATATTAAGGGTTAAAATCTCTATCCAGTGGATAAATGCTAACAAAACAAACTGCGCTATCCACTGGATAGTGATTTATCCCGGCGGTGAATAGCGTTATCCACCCTTCGAACAACTGGGCCCAGGAATCTAGCAATTTATCCGCGAATTTAACAGCATGTTGACGGTTGTAGACAAAATCTTCGGAAAGAAAGCTCGAATGAGTTCTTGCAGACCTTGATCAGATGCGGTTAAGTTTTACCCTTAGTGCAAATTGGTATTAATTTGTCTCTTGTTCTGGTGTATTGAAGTATGTGCTAATGAATATAAAATGAAGGAAAATACCAATTTGTACTAGGGTAAAATTGAACCACAACATATATTATTTAGAATAACACAAATTTTGCGGGAATTATTTGACACCAGATTTTCATACAAGTAAGTGGCATCTTTCCCAATTTCTATCCACAATTCTGGGTACAAGTGTCCATTTGAAATATCTCATTCGAATCGACAATTTTTGTAAGCGCGCTTTTAAATATGGTTATTTAAATAAATTCACACCTTTTGGCTTTAGACTGAAACACATTTGGTGTGCTAGAGATAAAGCATTATGGGAAAAGTTCATCTAAGATCCCAAGTCACTGTTGATACAAACTAATCTTTACGCAGAGGAAAAGGATGTTTTGGCTTCAACTGAGCAATTGTAAATAAAATACAAGATCATACCTTTACTCAATCAGACTAGAAAAATATTTACATGCCTTCACGACATGCTACATTTGACACCTGTGCCAGAGCTTTTCAGTATAAAACCTTGGCGTGGTCAAGTTCGTTGGCGCCATTTTGTGTGCCCGTCAGGAAAAGTTTAAGGCCACTTGTTACGGCAAAATTCGTTCAAATCATGCGCAAACGATTTTCCCTGCTTTGAGAAAAAACGTTTCTAAACGTATTGGCGGTATCAAGCTTGCTGGCGCCAATTTGGTGAGACAGAGGGCGTAGTCCAAAGACTACGTGTAACGGTAAAACATATCCAAAACGTGCGGAAACTATTTCTTCCCTCTTTGGGAAGGTCAAGAGAACGAGCTTATAAGCTGATAAGAGTTTTTGAGTAACTGCGTTTGTTGGAGCAGAGCAATTTTGCAGACCCGGGGCGTAAAACACATCTAAAATGCGAGCAAACGAGTTTCCCCCTTGGAGAAAGCGGGGTCATTTGGCGCGGTCTAGTTTGTTGGCGCCATTTTATGTGCCAGAAGGCGTAGTTCAAGGACCACGTGTCACCGTAAAACAAGACGAAAACGCGCGCACACGATTTTTTCTTAGAATGAGTCGAGACAACGCGTTTTTACAAGTTGTGGCGCGATCGAGTTCATTGGCGCCATTTTGTGGGCTCTAGGGCCCTATTTGTAGCATGTTGCTTCACTGCTATTGAAGCGCTTCGATCCTCGTTATTATTCTCACTGTTAGGTGTTATTTCCTAATGTCAGAAAATTCTGTACCATTTGTTCATTTTTCCTGTTTCCAGTCTTCCATCAAGAGAGAACAATAACCGGAAACTGAATTATAAATGATAAGTCTCATCTCTTCCGGTCGTTTTGCTTACTTTGGAAAATTTACCATTATTCAACGGTCATTCCAACCGGTCCAGTCAAGCAAATGGTGAACACCCTTGGTCAAGCTCGTCGCTTAGCGCCAGTAAGGTGTTGTCATCAGCTCGTTCGTGTTTTTCATTTATAGCTCATGTTGTTGTTTCTGTTTTTTGCTGTTGGCAATTGTGATTGCTTTTATTTTGGTTTTACAACACCTAATTGAAAACTGCTCCACAAAAATCCACTTAATTTGTTTGTCCTGTCCATTCATAATTATGAAATTAATAAATCCTACAAGAAACTAACACAGTCTCTCGAGTTTCGATTGAAACTCGTTTGCATGCCTGAAAAAGATATTCTCAGATTAATAATAAGATTGTTTAGAGAACAGGAATTCCTTTGTTAACTTGGAAATAGTAAGGCAACCTTTGAAGTATCTTTAGCAGTTCCTGGAACCCTTTTAGTCTCCGAAACGCTTTATTTGTGTAAAAAATCTTTCCAGTCGTGTAAACCAGTGCAAACTCGATTGTCCTTCGTTACTTTATCTCTCAATTACAACAGTCTAGATGGAACCGGGCTTAACAAGTGTCCCGGTTTATCTTGTTTTAGTGTGGACACGCTTGGTTATCCTCTTGTATAGTTGTGTTGCGCTTGTCTGTGTTTCTTCTTTTTGTTCCATATACGATCCCACCTAAAACGACTGTATTCACTAAGCTTTGCACCGCACTTTGGGCAAGAATGAACGACGTTCTTGAGACCATCCAATATAAATGGTATCCACATACAACAGTAGCACCTGAAAAAGAAGAAACAAATGTTATGGTGTGTAGCCTGCGAGCAAGCTTTCTTGGGAGGGGGAGATGGAGGAGGAGAGAGTTGCTTTTTAAGAGATTTCCCCCCCCCTCCCCCCAGGCCCCCACCCACCACCCCTGAAGGGGCGTACTTGTATTTGTTTCATGAGAGATATTTGGCGTTGGTACGACAAGTTTCTCCTGCAAGTGAGATGCACGTGCAAGGTGGACGATAAGAGGCTAGAGATTTGTGTGCACTCTATAGCTACCGGATTATTTTCACATGATAATTTCCAGTTAGAAAAAGAACAAAATAGAATAAATAAAAATTCTATTATCGCGTCATGATTCGTTGCTGAGGAGCGATCGACCTCTCTGCTAATTCATGGTCACCTAACTAAGAAAATTGTAAGCAATTAATTTAAGATTCTTACCTATTTAAAGTTTAAAATTATGGATGCCACAATCACCAAAACTATCCATTTTCTACCAGTGAAAATCACCAAATAAAAACTTAACTTCACAATGCCCATAACGATTGGAAATTGAAAGCGTCTATTAACTAAAAGTCAAGGTCATTTTTAATATTTTGTTTAGAAATGACTGTAAAAACATTCTTTCGTGTTTGGCGAGTGCGGGCTTTTTTTTGCCGAGCAGCAGCTAGTAATCTAGACTATAGACACTATATTAAAATAGAACTTCATCTACTTTTATAGGCAATAAAGCCCTTAACTTCGAAATTGTCCTCAAATTTTCATAATTACTCTCGAAAGTTCTTCTTGGTAAATAATTTATTTTGCGTCATTTGTTTTATAACAGCCTCTAGAATTGCTTTATTGTTAACCTTAAGAATACAATATTGTATAAGCTGGACACAAACTCGATTAGAAGCTTATCTCGACATATCGTTTGCTCGAGGCTGATTAGTAGATAATTTACAGTGTGGTAGGCCGGATCGAAGCTCGGCGAGAAGACCAAAGGTATCAGGAATCGGCTTCACTGCAGCTACAGTGTTTGCTTCGAAGAAATGTACTTTTAAATACGTTTTCATGAATTTTAACATTTTGCCGTTACCCCAATGGCAACAAAAAATTCAAACATAAAATAAAACATCTCAGTATCTATCCTTGAGAGTGAAATTATGATACTGGACATATTGGTGTAAATTAAAATCTCAACGCCACATTTATGTTTTTTTTTACAAATTACTGACTTCAAAGGCGTTGGTGAAAAATTTGGGTTTAACGTAGATACAAAAAACGTGGTTTGAGGATTTTTTCTTTGTAATCTCGGGCGCTTGAAGGAAAACAAAAAGAAAACTAATTAAGCAGGTGGAGAAGTGATGAACTGATTCAGATTATTAACAAAGATCTATTCTGTGAGAGAACAGCAAGGGGTGTCCATACCTTTATTACTCAATTATTATCTGAATAGAGTGTTTTGACACTAACTGAGAAGTTTCACGCCAAGATTGCGGCGAAATGATTGGTTCTTGTGATGGAAGATTCGTTTTAGGGCATGTGGCGTTTGAGGCACTAATTGATGGCAAGTGTAGTATGTTCATATCGCGTCCTACCGATCAAAACATAGAGCAACGCAGGAAACACGATTGTAGCGATTTCTAAAAAATAAACTGATGTAGTATTCTGTTCTGTTACTTTTCATTTCGCGATTCGTCGAATTAAAAAAAAGCTGCACACCGTAAACAGTTTGCAAAACAACCTTGTTTGATTCAAATTAAAATCAGTGAAGTCTGAAATATATTGTATCCCATTTCTATGAAAACAAAGGCAAACTCATTTAATTTACCCGGCTTTTGATCAAGGATTCCTCTCGACCCGATCGTCGATCGAAACTCTCGCGGCAAATTCTATCAGTTCTGATTTATTTAAATATTTTTGATTGATATAAATGAAAAAATTCAATCGGCTTCTGTCAAACGCGCGGACGAAAAATTGCATATGATACAATTGTTTAGAAAACATCGAAATCTTAGGACAATTATATTCAAAGCGACTTTTGCAAACGAGAATTCACTTCAAAATATTATCAGTTACCTTATTGGAAAATATATATTTTTAAGCGAACTATTCATTAATATATACTTACTGAAATATACAGAGGCAAGCTGACGTCCAATATGTGTATTTCCCAGATTTGAAGCTTGTACGGGTGACTATTTTTTCATGACAATACGGACATGTAATGTAAACTGGAACATCTTCGAACGCAGTTTCAGCGTCGGAAGATTCGGCGCCATCTGCCCCTCCAGCTGCTGGCTTCGAAGATTCCTCGCTTTCACAAGCTTTTTGCGAGACCAGGTGTATTCTTTCCTCGTCCGACATTTTCTAAATCAATTCCGAGAAACTAAAAAAATAGCCTCTCGGTGGAAAATACCATTTACCGACACAGATGTAAAAAAAATTCTACTGATTCCCAAATACTCAGCCACTGAATATGTTTTGAAATTGTTACTTTAAACAACACGACATCAAAGTAGTTTATCGTATTCCTTATTCGTTAGCCGTTGTTTAGTTTGGGATTTTCTATTGGCCAAGATTAACATCCGCACCCTTTTGTTTCTTTATTATGTACTAAATCCTCTTCCTTAAACATTGTCCAATCAGGGGCATTCTTCTTTATTCTTTAGACTCTAACTTGACGACAATAAATGTTGTTGTTTCAGTATTATTGAAAAAATAATATTTTATACGTTACTTACAAATTAGATAAGTGCGTTAGAGCGGATTTAGCAAACGAAAAATTATACAATCACTGTACAGTGTTTTGAAATGTCAAAAACGCACTTACGAGAAGCACTGATTTCTCTCCAGTTTAATTCAAAGAACTTTATATATAGCACAATTTTCTGTTCTTTGCTGTTGTAAAATGGGCATAAATAAACTCAGCCACTCGGTCAAGATTGCAAAACACGTTTATACGGAGAGAAAAACTACGGAATTGACACTTGCGTGTATGTCTGTGGAAATAAATAAAACATCAAATCTGATAAGTAAAGTTTGTTTGTACTAGAACCTAACTGTGAAATTGCTATACACCCTCCTAAAAAAAAACATTTGGGTGACCGTCTTGCGGATTAAAATTTCCAAATACAACTGTTGGGCAAGCTGAATGGACTAGCCTGCCTCGCGCGTGCTCAGTGACTGGCCTTGTGGTTTTGTGGTTAGGCGGTTTCCTAACTACACTAAATTACTTCACTAAGGCAAAACTCGCTTGCCAGGATTCAAGGTTGTATTGTTTACGGTTATTTCATCTTTTCCGTATATTTTGTGACCGGCCTTCGAACGCGAATAAAGAACATTTCATCGGCAGAGGGTGAACTAGCTAACTTGAGGGCTTTGGGTGATGCTTGGAGATCGGACTCAATATAACGGCTACGATGCTTTCACGATACAGCCTAAAATTGGTCAACACTGACACACAAACCAAAATATTGTTAATGCGCTGAAATATAAAATTTCTCGGACGTTTCGAGACTTTTGTTTCTTCTTCAGCGTAGAAATGCAGGCATATATGCGCTACACAGTTTTTTCCTGAGTTGTGTTTTTCAAACACACAAACCAATAAGTAGTCCGATCGTGAAACGCTAGCTCGTGAACATCAAAGAGGGATCGCTAATGCATGCGACCAGAAAGAACAGGGCAATTTATATATTCAAGATTATACACTGAAACTTTGTGTTTCAATCACTGATTTTAAATGTTTATATCTTTTGAAGTCATAACAAGAGATCTATATCAGATCTATAGATAAACCATCGTATTACTTTGAATATTCCAATTTCACTTCATCTACTCTCTAATGATAGCGCTGCCTCGACCCAAGGTGTTGTCATGCGCAGAGACAGGAGCCATGATGGGCTCCTGGCAATCTCGTCCCCAGAGGCCGCGATCCTTCTGGTGTGCGCCAGAAAATCGGGACCTCTGGGCTATTCTGAAAAGCCGCCACAAAGGCGTCTGAATCTGCTTGGCTGTTGAAAACTTGTTCGTTTCACCACAATCTCCGGCGCACGCGCACAATCAAACCGGAACCAGGATTTCCTGGTTCCGATTTTGGATTCGTCCAGAGCCGTTGAGTTTCCCGACCGCTGGTCTAGGGGAACGCAGGCTCTGGGAATGAGATTATGCCTCGACCATTCTCGACCCCAGAGCTCTAGTCTTTTGCACGTGACTGACGGCGACAGTCATGCACAAAAGAGAAGAGCTCTGGGGTCGAGAATTTGCCTCGACTCATGCGCAGAGACAGGAGCCATGATGGGCTCCTTTTCTTTTGGTCATCACCAAGAATCGTAAACGCTAGTCTCCCTCGCTTTTAGTGTCGTCACGCAACGATTGTGGAGAGGAGCGATGCGTGACGACGCTAAAAACGGCTATGAGGGAGACTACGTGAGCGCCTCCTTCTCATCAAGCCCCATGCTCCCAGCTTCGTCCTTGGGGGCGAGGCAGATGCTAATATAATTATATAAAACAAGGGTCGATACTTTTTTTTCCCTGTGCTGGAACCGTCACATAAGGTAGCCCAATCCCAGGCAAAATCATCATCAAGCCTAAGACCTAGTGGACGCTGGGAAAATTTTTAAGTGCTGTAAAACAACGGTGAGCAACGGTGATCTAATCTGGAGGTCGTGCGTTCGAATGCTTCGTGTAGTCCTCGATTTCTTTTCTTCTAACACTCAGAAGGAAATGCTGGGTTACTTTACAGCACTTTAAAGCAGTTTCAGTGCTCTAATATAGAAATTTTTAATAGCAATGGACTATTATTTTTAGGTTTCCTGCGACACAAATAAAGATTTTGGCTGTTCAAAAATCTGCTTAAATCCGTGGCATAGTTCCTTTAACAACACTGCATTCGCAATTGGACCCAAGTAGAAGACCGATCTGCCCCTGTGCACCAATAATTCAGTGTAGTGTAAATAAGTCCGTGACACACCTTGATAAATTAGGGACTGCTTTATTTCAGTTTACTGTTATTCGAATACATTTCAGTGTGACAAATCAACAATTGTAATCTCGTTTATTCTTTGTCATATCGTTTGACTGTGTTATAATATTATTTTCAGAATAGTTTTTTTTTTATTTTTCCAGAAAGTAAAATCAAATCATAAAAGTATTCAGCAAACAGAAATCGAAAAGCTCTGCTAATTGTGTAGCCAGGAAGAGGCTACCATCATTATATAAACTTTTATAGCAGATCTAACCCGAATTCCAAACAATAAGGTTTAATATTTTAATTTTTTTTTTCACAAATGCAAGGTGACACTCACTTGTAATTCACCTTCTTCAATATGTCCAGGTCATTTTATTAGTAACGGAAAACAAACAAAATAATACGCAACTATTAAATTAAAATAGCAACCTATAAAACAGCGCAGCTGTTTTCCGGGTCAGAGTAACTACAAGGCGCGAGTTACAGAGGTAAAAAAAAAATGAACACGCATTTCCTCGCGCGCACATTGACAAGCTTTTTATGTCGCGCTTACGCATTTTCTTTGCGCGCGCCCCGATAATCGCACCATATACAGTCGAACCTCTCCTTATGGACACCTATATAATACGGACACCTCCTTATTATGGACAGTTCACCTGGCCAACAGCGACAAAAATTCATAAAAACTCTACTACTGTAATACGGCCACTCGTCCCTGTCCCTTTTGTGTCCGCATTAAAGGAGCTACGTCACGGACAACTCAACTTTTTTAAGTTTATTGCTCAGAATCCGTCTCCTTCGTCAGACAAAACCATCCTTGGTTATTTTCAGGTTTTCATTACTCCGTTCTTCCGTTTAAACTACTATATTTAATATCGTGACATAGCTCCTTTAAACAGGTTCGACTGCACTTACATTTCTAACACAGTTACTACTCGAACATTGCGTGACACAAAACAGTTGCACAGGAGACTGAAATAATCATTTAATAAGCGGTACGTATGCACTTGGCTATGGTGAAGCTACGGTTCAATGTCTGCTGAGGTAAATAGTGATCAGAATTCCTCCAAGAGCGACTACTGTGGCTCCAAACACAAGCGGCCATCCAAGAAACTGAAACGCAAAACATGCAGCCATCAAAAGAGGAAGTCCTATTTGCAACGTCAACAGAGCCCTTGCTACGAAGTACAATGTAAACACATATTATCATCCAATTCTGCTTAGTGGAGTACAAAAAACCCTTGAAACGAGTACAAATATCTCACGATATTGGTCACAAGACCGGTTTAACCGGTTCCGCAGTCATGATATCAAAATCGGTGGTAAGTCAGGATATCGGGATGACAGAAATGAGGGATAACGAATCTCTCATTAGAAATTTTTGTTTAGTATCGCTGAACGTTTTTATTTGTCATTTTGAATTTTGACCGCCCCACAGGCTCGCCGAAATTCTGCAAGACCCGTGAAATTATACACTACACTTGAATGTCTTAAATGTCTTAAAAGATATACGAATGCCATGAATAAATAAAATGAGGTTACTCTTTTATCTACTCCCTCCCAACGTTTTTGCTGTGTGTGCATAAAATAAAAACGACTATTCTGGTCTTAAAAGACGTTTCAAAAGAAATAAACCATCAACACACCAATAAGAAATTTCGGCTTTTTAATGCGCGAAAATAAGTGATTGAAGATTGCGTTACGTACCGCTCTGTTCTTTTTCTTGCTTCCCTTGCCAGCCAGATCTCCTACCATTCGTCTATACATACTTCTTTCGCTGCGTTTTTCCGAGGCCAGTAATTGTCTTAAACGATTGAGTTCTTTTCGAATTGTCTGTGAAAGAAAGCACCTGTTAGCGTGTATCCAGATTTAAAGACCCTAAGGCGCCCCCCAGGAGGGGGGGGGGGTACTCAAAAAAGTTTTATATGTGGAGGCTCCGCCCCGAACTCTAACCCCTTACCCTTTTTATATACCATTTTGACAGAAATTGTACCCTTTTCGTATACCTTTTACTGAAAAAAGGTACCCCTCTCATATACCTGAAACACATGGCATAAACTTAGAACACGACGTTTTCTTGTCATTTTCATGTAGCAATTCATATATTAAAATAATACAGCCATAAATTGCATTTGTTCGAAAGATTTTAATTAAAGTCCCTTTTGAAAATCTAAATGACAGATTTCCATACGCTTTTGTATACCTAAACTTGTGAAATCCCTACCCTTTTATATACCTAAAGCCTGAAAAAGGTACCCCTTCCGGGCGGAGCCTCCCCGTCAATAGCTTTTAAGGTTGGTAGCTTTCTGTATATATCTATGCAGAAATGTTACTTCACTCCAGGTTTAGCCCATTCTAGGAGCTCGGTTAGTAGGAGAGTAAAAACAGTAGGAGTTTTTTTTTTTCTTTTCACTCACCGTCCACAAGCTGCTAACCAACTAACTGAACGCCTTGAACAGGCTAGTTCAAGTCGACTCAGAAATCGGGCGAAACGTCTTCGACGAATAGTTCATCGGGTGAAACGACCTGATACCGTTCAAGTCAGTATTAAGCCAATCAACGTTTCCGCCCGTTTCAGTTTTGATGCTTCATTTTTTAAGTTTGAACGATAAAACTTGGGTTAACGAGGTTTTGACAAATTGGACATAATTGATCCAAATGATTATTACCTCTCAGGGTTTGAGGAACGCAAGTAACTTTTCAAATAATTGCTCCCGAGGAGACTAGTTTTATAGCTTAAGGTAAATGTGGACCACGAGTTACATGCAGCGGGAGAGTTACTCACAACCTGATCAAAGGATATTCGAGCTAAACTACGTAAGTGGGAGCACCAAGTGGTGGTATTGCAGGGTTCTCGGAAGCAGGCGGTATTAAACGCCTCAGATTACGTCCTGGAAGTGTTATCATTACTTACTTGATTGCTGGGGTCCAACTGATCAGCCTTCTTGATGAGCCCTAGAGCTTGATCTGTATCCCCACTGGCTGCTAAGACCTGTTTGGATTAAACACCAGCTATATGTCAAAGGTCTTAGGCACCATTTTGGGGAGAAGATGTAAGGTAATATAAACTGTGCAATCTATCAAATTCACCTCACTGCATTGTGCTTGCACATTCGCAGGAAGACGTTCAGTTTTTAGATAATTTTTGTAGAAGCGCTCTAAGAGCCTTCAACTCTTATTACCAATCAAGCAAAGCACGGAAGAGTATCTCTAAATTTGTCACATGTTTTCTTGAACACTGTGCACTCAGTCAACTCCCCAAGATTCTCAAGTTTGCAATGACGTTAATTAGTTAACAGTTAATTAGGTTACATTGAACAGTCCTGCAGCCAAAACTTGCCGCAGGACCAGTTAAACTCTTTTATTTTATGGCCAAACTCATAAGAAAAAATTAAACTAAAAGTTAGAGAACTAGCTTTGTTTATCCATTGCCCCATTTCAGAACACGTGATATCTCTCAGAACTTGCACCAAGTCATTATACATCTCCAGCTGTTGAACCAAATTTACTTTTCTTGCTGGATATGCTTTGTACATCAAGCAAGACAAGTATTTTTTGTTCAACAACGGGAGATGGGTGACTTGGTGGAATTTATGTCATTCACACATGAAGCATATGCTGGCAGGACCCTTAAATGTATCAAAGTTGAATGGCATTCAGTAGAATTATCTGTCCTACCTTGCCTTTCCTGAACAAAGCCTTCACGTTATCGGGATCTACTTGTAAGACTTGAGAACATGACTTCTCTGCTGCAGTGAAAGCTTTTATCTGGAAAATAATAATAATAATATGGTGTGGGCAATTTTAACCAATCCAGAACTTTTGAATTTGATGATTTTTACCTTCAGCTGTGCAGCAGCCATGTTGTTCCAGCATTTCACTCTTAACTCTTGAATCTCCTATAAAGATATGACATAAAGTATTTGTAAATAGATACGAAGGTGCATTTCACAATAAATAAATAAAAAATATCTTTATTTAGACACAGTTGGGTTTAAAGCTAGAAGCTTGTGGGGCTGTGTATTCCCGATGGAATTGGGCTTTAGAAGTGTTGGTTTCTGTGGAGCGAGGAAAACTGGAGAACCAGGAGAAAAACCCTCGGAGCAAGGACAGGAACCAACAACAAACTCAACCCACACATGACGCTGAGTCCAGCATTCAAACCCAGGCCACACTGGTGAGGGGCAAGTGCTTTAACCACAGCACCATCCCTGCTCCCCACAATAAAGGCAGAACATCTTCATTTATTTTACTTTTAACTTGTCATTAATAATACTGACAGATGCTAAAACAATTTAACAACTGTACACAAATGATCTTGGTTACTTAACCTTAGCCTTAGGCTAGGACATCAACTTATAACAAGGCCAGTTGCACAAACTGGCAAGATGAACAAAATCCTGTACTGTGCAAAATCTTGCTCACTGTGTCCCACAAGAAAATGGCATTCTTAATTTTGCCAAACAAAAAATCCTTTTCTGACCAAGCTTGTTTTGTCAAGAAAACTAGACATTGGCCTCAGGCATTTTTTAAAAAAGGCATCAGCTGAAGAAAAAGAACTTGCCCAATATACAGCCATCTTGACCTCACTCTTGGTCAATAACTCATATATACAACTTTAATTTATGATGTTAAGCAAAAGCTGTTATTGCAGATGAGCCTGTGATAATATATTATTTTGAGAAGGTATGCAAACAAGGCGAAAAGGTCAACACATTGGCAGGGACGGCGGAACATTTTTCCAACTGGGGGGGCTGACTAGTGACTTGAAGTGGGGGGGGGGGGCTTAAAAGACCCTTCTCTTAGTAAGTCTTTATTTTTTCGGAAAAAGTGGGGGGGCT
Source organism: Oculina patagonica (assembly GCF_052425735.1). Classification (NCBI taxonomy): domain Eukaryota; kingdom Metazoa; phylum Cnidaria; class Anthozoa; order Scleractinia; family Oculinidae; genus Oculina; species Oculina patagonica. The sequence goes on from NC_135758.1 coordinate 13,658,352, forward strand.
AAAGCCCACCCAGCCCCCCCGGCTCCGCCGTCCCTGATTGGTTAAGACAACGCAGAATGACCCTGTTGCCTTGCTTGTATGTCAAACTGCTGGGAACTGCAATAACAGCTATTGAATGGAATCTGTCTGTGCATGATGTTGTGGTTCAATTTTACCCTTGGTACAATTTGGTATTTACCTTTGTTCTTGTGCGTGGTAATATATGATGATGAACATACCGGTATTTTATAAAACAAAGGACCAGATTGTACCACAACATATAAATGGGCAAAGTAAGCTCTTCACCTACATGTAACTGAGGATAAAGTTTTAAACTGCTGTACAAGGAGACAAGCCCAGTTATGGTAAATTAGTCATTACCCAAGATGAACTTTAATACATAAATAATAATGGATTGATGTGTGGAGAGAATGGACTCAGAAAAAAATTCTGAGTTCACAGATGGGACCCGAACCCACAACCTTCCGAACACTAGTCGGACGTTCTAACCACTGAGCTACTGAGAACTCTAATGGTGAGCAGTGGTCATTTGTGGGTGACACAACGACTTCATCGTGCAAATCACATTATGAACTTTAATACATTATATTTACCACTCTACCAGGACATCACTGCATTAAAATTAAAACAAACCTTAGAAGTGGATGATCCCAGATATTTAATGGCTCTAAAATATAACAATGAAAAATTGTCATTACAAATACAACTATCAAGAAATTGAAAAATATAAATAATAAAAAACCAAGCTATTAAAACCGATTCAAATACACTGAAGAATCCAAATAATGGTAAATTAACCAGAGAGAATGCTAAAAACTAGACAATGCAAACACTTCATGTGTTGACACAGCCTGATAAAAGCATTCTGACAGTGTTAAATTTTGAAAAGCCAAAAATATCTGCAATCCCAATTAGATGTTTGCCAGTGCTTATACAAGGCCTTTCAGGTACTCCTTAAAGGTACATGGTCAGCGTTCACGTTTTGAAAAAAGTCCACCTTAACCCGAAATCAAAATACACGTAGAGATCCTTCAGAAATCTGCTTCAATCTTCTCAGTGTTTTTTCTTCTTCTAAATTTTCCCATTTAGTGAAACACTGAGAAGATTGAAGCAGATTTCTGATGGCTCGTTTTGAAAAAAAGTCCACAGTGGTCTTTTTTCAAAACGTGAAAACTAGTGTCCAGGTCAGCGCGGTAAGAACGCTGACCATGTCCCTTTAACTGTCTGGTCTGCATCAAGCCTGATAAATGTACAACACTCTCTTTTTGGGATGACTAATGTGTTTACAATAACCTTGTGAAGATACTTAGTTATCCAAATTTCACATAGCTTGTGTACAACAATTAAATATTATATGATATACAAAATTAAAAAAATAGATATTTTAATCCTATTGACTGTACCTTTGATAACTGTTAATAGCCCCAGCGTAATCACCTGCAGTATACAAACTATTTCCCATTTCTCTCTTTTTCTCTCTGGAACAAAGCATACACAATTTACTGTTATAATGTTACACTATTTATTTTTAGTATATACTAAAACAGTGGATAGCGTTTTTGGTGCATGCTAATTGGCTATTCAAACTCCGAATATCCTTTGCTATTCACCTCTGAGCAATGCGCAAGAAAATTGTTATCTTTGACAGGAATAAACCTGTCAAAAATCATCCCTTTAGGCTATATTATCTCACTGTTTTAGTATATACAAAAACAACTATTCACCACAGTGTCAGTGGCTAGTGGTGGATATTTATCTCACCGCTACGCAGCTTTGTAAATATCCACCACTAACCACCTCCACCTCGGTAATTGTTAAATATACATTATTTATTAATCCTTTAGGTACAAAAAATACCAAAAACATCAATACAGGTATGGTAAGCTTCTAAAAATACTTCAACAACTTTAACCCACCATGTCTTCCACTTTTTTAAAATCTACAGGTAACAAAATCTAACAACATGGGAGGTTTTTTATGTGCTTTTAAACAAGTGTGAACAGAGCTAAGAATTCACTTTTGTTGATGCTGCTCAGCCAATTCATTATTCAATACTGTAGGTAGAATTAATCTCACATTAGGATTAATGTTAGTACCATACCCGATGTTCATTCTGTCTTCATCACTCATGGTATTGATGTTAGGACCATCTCGAATTGCCAAAAGTTGTATTTCGTAAGTCAGTTTAGCATCAGGGGGGATAGGTGGGTTTGCTTCTGGCCTGAAACAATAGTAAAAACTCAACAGAAGAACTCTACATTCTAGTCAATGTACATTAATGTCCCGACTTAGAAGTATATAATAATTATACGTATATATTATATTATAGAAGTATATTAATTATTACAACTGATCAACAATTACAGATTTGCCCTCAGATTAAACAGCATGAAAACATTTTAATTTGAAGAACTATTTTAAAATCACCGTCAAAACATATTGGAAACAAATTAAATCAAATACCAACATACTTTCCTGTTTGTCCATAGGCATATCTGGGGTCTGTAACAAGTTCACACACTTCATCCAGTTCCATCAGAGCTATAGCTAAGTCAAAGGCTGAAAACAATAAACACCTCTCTATCAAGACATTGTCATCATCTCACCCAGGGGAAGTAACACATACTTCAAGACAATTCCTTCTTTAGCATCCAACTGATCACATTTTTCCAATGGTCTACATACTCTCATTGACCATACTTCTGGACCAGTGGCATGCTAGAACCCACTCAGTTATTGTATTAACTGAGATAAGCGTCTGCCGTAGAGTTTGGGCCACTTAGCCTATTTAGTGATATTACCCAGGGCTCTTCCCATTCCCTGTAATGCTTAGTCCTCCAACATTATGCCATCCTATTTTCCATAAACAGGAACCAACAATAACTGGACTCTGAAATGTATCAATTAGTTTGTATCTTCACACAACTGGCCAGAAAATATCCATGCCCACCCCAAGGAAGGTCACTGGAAATTCTGAGGGGGTGGGGTGGGGGGGTTGGTCTCAAAAGCTAAATTTTTAAAGGAAAGGATGAAGCTTAATTGGAATTTCTGGAGGGATGTTTGGGGGGAGGGGGTTCAAACTGAAGAAACCTTCCCTGGGGGAGGTATAGATATTTTCTGGAACAACACAATCTAAAATTATAAGGCAAAGGAAAAATGAATGAAGGATAACTGGTGTAATACCTTGAATAACTTCTCCTTCTCCAAGTATAAATTCTAAGCTACTGTTCCAGTCTACACCTGTCCCATCTTCAGTACGTCCAGCAGCCTGTATGGTAACACGCTGACCTTTGTCTGGTCGTGTATCCCGACCCTTTCCTTCTCGTAACACCTACACATCGCACAATTCACAGTAGCTGTAAATAATTTATCCTCAAGACTATACATTAATTTTCATTGATTGTAACATGTTTTTGGTGTAGTGTTTCTGTTTGCTTATGTAAATCTTGCCTCATATTTGAATAATGGCAGCTAGCAAGTTGTTAACGTTTAGTATCATGCTGCAGAATGAAAGGTATTTACAACTGCAGTTGTTACCCCGGTAACACTCATTTACCATTCTGTTATTGTAATAAAATGATTTCATATTTGATTTGAATGTCTTGTTGTATTAATTACATCTTCCCCATGTGAATAAAATCTAAGACATGGCAATTGACATAAATCAATCAATTGGTAAATTGGAAAGCAATGGTTAATCAAATTATCACAAAAGAAAACACGAATCATCAATAATTGTTAGTCAATTTCCAATATCACTTAATCCCTTCCACTCCCAGCAAGGGTAAAGAGCAAATATTATAGAGGGGTCCGATCTGAAGTCCCTCTCTGCATTTCATAGGTCATATCTGCATTTCATAGGTCCTATCTGCATTTTAGACCAGCTTTCATATGCACCATGTGAATCCTGCTCCCTGTCCTCTTTTATTCCACTTCCAATAGACTTCCCTCCCCCTTGACTGCTGGGTACCTAGATATTTTGACAGTGTATAAAATGTTTACGAAAAATGAAATCCAGAGCTTGACAGAACAAAATTGAACTTGGCGACTTGCTGGAGCAAATTTAACCTGCCCAAGCAAACTGCAATCAATATTGGAACACTGTACCACAACATTTCACAGATGCACAAAAAACTTCCAGTTTGACCGTAGCTAATTTCGAATTATACACATACATTTATCCAGTGTCTAAAGGGTACGAGAGCAGGAGCCCATTACCTAGAGTGAGCAACTTTCATACTTCACCTGTGAAACCACATTTTTACAAATAAAGTTATTTTTAGATATGGTTTTCCTGCTAATTGGTTATGGATAGCCAATCACAAGCGATTTTGTAAGAGACTGTTGATATGTAACTATAGGACCTTGTCCACATGGGAAGTTAACATGGTGGACACAAGCGAGGAATCTTCTTTGGAGTGTTCTGACAGCATTCTGAGCAAAGATTTCAGTATTTCCTGGCAAAGAAGTAACTTACTTCATCGGAAACAGTAATTTTGGTGCAAAAGGTTTGGCTAAAAATAACTTTACTTATGAAAACGCTGGAAGTTGCATGCTCAGGGTAATGGGCTCCTGACCAAAGCTATTGGGGTGGCCGTGGGGGGTGGGGGTGGTTCCAGTAACAAGTGCTTGGTACAAAACTTTAAATCTGTTGATTACCCTTTTCTTGAGTAGTCCATTCCCTAACATATCCATCCAAGTATCCTTGGATTCATCAGAGTCACGTGTACCGGTCTCTGAATCTTTTTCTTCTCCTTCACTCTCTGATGTTTCTCCCTCGCCTGTCACTTCACTCTTAATCTTTCTGTATTCATCCTTACTCTTCCTGTCCGGAGATCTGTGACTTCCGTGGTCGTGATCAGCCGATGAACTCTTCGGACTGCCTTTAATTTCAGAATGAGAATGCGAAACCTCCAGGAGATTTGTTTCTTGCGAGTTTAGTCCTTCCTTGGCACTGGAAGCATTTTCCTCCTCTTCAATATTATTAGTAGACAAATTTTCGAGTTCCCCTGATTCCAAGGAATTCCTATTCGGTGTTTCTGTTGTAGACTGTTCTTTTGTTATCAATTCATTTAATATTTCACTACTCGTTTCGCTTGTTTCAGTTTTTTCTTCATTTGAAACTGGATCTAAAATGTCCGTCCCATTTTCCAAAGATTCCTGTTCATCGGGCTTTTCTTCTCGACTCTCATTCTCAGTAAAACTTGTCTTTTTATCTTTAAAGCCATCTTCACTTCCTACAGCTTTTGTTGCGTTATTTTCTTCTGGTGAAGACATAATGTCGTTAATTTGGGAGTCTTTTGGCGAAAGCGATTCACCAATATTGCGTGCATCCTCCATATTGAATTTTTACCAAACTAGTTCCAAGGCTCCGGCCGTCATAAGCATAACGCCACAGGACACCCAAATCTGGCGCCGTACACAGTATAGTTTGAAATAATAAATCTTCAAAGTTTGAAAGAATAAAACATGCCTGTTTTTATCTTTTCCACCTGTTTTACTGTATAACCTGAAATAATGTCAGCCATCAGATTTCTCGGATCAGACTGATTTATTTTTAAGTTTAATTCATAGGAACGGGAGATTGAACAATGAAATACCAAGGTGAAATACCGCAAAATTAGATTACTTCTGAGGGCAAAAGAACGACCATCTTTTCTTTTCTTAATCCAAGTATCGTAAGGGACGTTCGTTCCAATATTTATACCGGGGTTAGCAAGAAAGAAGGGACATTAAAAATTCAGGAAATGAAGGGGAGGATCGCTGAAAAATATGCCTAGGAGTGAGGCTGTCTATTTTTCAAATATAATTATAAGTTGCTTATATACAGTCAAAAGGCAAATCTGGCAGTAATTTGGATTTGTATTGATCTGTATTGAATTAACGGTATACGACTCTTTATACAATTGCCTAGTGTCTATATCGCATAAAAGGCAAACGTAACAGCGGTTGAGCCATGAGGGGTAAATGTTTTTTAAAGGAGCAGTGTCACGATATTTTAAGTCATTTTTCTAATTACATCAAAATTGAAGAAAACCTCAAAATAATTTTGTAATATGGAAAAACAACAGAGGAGTAGTAAAAATGTGAAAATAACCAAGGATGATTTCGACTGACGAAAAACGATAAACTTGAAAAAACTTGCCAGTTTTTTCAAGATGTGTTGTCCGTCAGGAGCCCATTAGTTGTGCGCCAGGGGTCATGATATATTTTTTTAGAATTTTGTTTGGAAGAGCGGCCAACATGCTTTGTGAGAGGTTTAAATTATTGTTATTGCTTAAATGAATCCTTTCAAAATCTTTTAGTCGCACTGTGTGCAACCAGATAGTTTGCCCGAATTGAAGCGCATGGTCATTTCTACGCTGCATTTTAATACACAGGGCTATTGGTGCGGAGTGCTCAGTAAGCACAATGAAAAGGCTGAGATACGCAGTTGGGATGATGATCATGGCCGAGAGGATCGGCCGAGGGTACGTTCTCCTCGCTGGCTCTCATGCATACTGACCATACTGAAGAACGATCTGCCCAATGTCAATTTATGTGAAGGCCTGCATCTAAGAATGCTGCAGTTGTTAGTCAACCTCGTCCACAGGGCGCTTTTCCCTTCAGAGCGGGGAAAAGCGCCCTGGGGACGAGGTTGGTTGTTAGTAGGTCAGTAGTTGCCCAAACATATCCTAGTGGCCTAGTAGATTTAGTTGAATGGAATCTTTGATAAATGGGGTCTGGAAAACTAAGACAAAATGCGGGATGTGTTATTTCAGGAGACCTAGCTGATATGTTTGCGGTCACTTCGGCGGTGCAAACTGATCTTTCAGTAGGTACGAACACCCATACTGAAAAAACAGCCCTGACTCGGTGACTGCAGTCATGGCTTTGAACGTGTAGAAGTCTCATTGTCATTTGCATGTAGAAAAGATTACGAATGTAAATAACACTGATCCAAAGAAAAATTAGATAAAAGCCCTTACTAAAATCTTTCACCATTAGATCCCAAACGAACCCCTTTTAAAATAACTGAGTACCCCCGGTCCAAGGATCCCATTTGTCTTCAACGCAGAACGTTGCGTGACGACCTAGCTGCAATGGAGACTGGAATCTAGTACTGGAGCTTTTCGCGCGCTTTTGTTCCGCGCAAGGTGTTTCGCGCGTTCCGCACAC